>NW_022900937.1:12620976-12656329 GCF_012274545.1 Fukomys damarensis
GAAAAAAAAAAAAAAAAAAAAAAAAAAACCTCTTGGGGTCCAGCCTCCATGGAAGGCAGGATTGGAATGGGGTGCAATTTTGCAAAACACAATCTCTTGAGGTAGCCAGCTTTTTAAAAAGCTAGAAAGTACACACACACTTTTTATAAGATAATAAAACTTCCAAGTAGTTTTGCCCATAGAAGAACAAAAAGGAAAGATGAGATGTTACAGGAGCTTTCAAGGGTTGGGAATGGGCAAAGAAGAGGACTATGAAGCGGGTGTTATATGTACACTCTCACTGCTTTGTGGGGTTCCCAAACCAACCACACTCAAATGACCCAGGAATTTCTTTAAAACGCAAGTTCAAGGATCTGTCCGAAGCCCTTCAATCAGCACCCCAGGCAATTCCTGCATTACAGTTCAAGAGGAGCAGCTACACACTGCTAGGTACTCACTAAAGACCTCCATCTAATATGCTGTAAAACTAAAAGTCCAGGCCAGCCACTGATCAAAACTTCACATACAATTCTAACTCATTGCAAGGGACACTGCCTAGGCAATTATAGGGACATTAGGCAATCAGAAGCTTTTTCCATAAAGACCTCCTGTGCGAAGCCCAGCTTCAGGTAAAGAAGGTACTCAACTCACTTGGTGCAGCAAAATCAACAGGGATTCCCTTTCAGAATCCACGGGGCAACTCTAGACAGGAGAGAGACCTAGGAAATAAGGCTTGGCCTCATCTGATTTCCAGCTGGCAATGAGAGTCAGGAGAAAATAATTCAATTCATTTAGCTGACTAATTTATTTCGATCTTTTACTACTCCATGTCCCTTGCATAGAAATCACATGAGCCACAAAAACCCGGGGGATGGGGTGTCCCTCTGATTTCACTGGAAGTGTGTTACATTTTATCTTCATTTTCTGCTCTAATAGGTGCTGGTAATACCCCTTGATGGGGTGTGTAGAGTTACAGATCTTCCAAAGCCAAATGGAAGTGTCTTAAAGATATTGTAGAAATTAATGACCCATGAGAATTTCCTAGGGCCTTTCATCTCCCTGGAGCCTCCTCCAGGTCAATCTGTACCAACTTGTCTATTTCCCAGCTTCTTTTTTTTCACATTAAAAATGGTCTTAAATTTTAAAAGCAATGCATAAACTTGTATTTTAGAAACATTCAGATAAAATATATATAATAAGAAAGTGAAAATCCCCTTACTCCCTACCCACACAATAATCACCGTCCATATTAAGGTGCACTTTTCCGGAGTCGATGAATTAATTATGTATATACACATCAGCATATAGTAGTGATTGTACATGCTCATTATATAATACTATTTTGCAACTTGGTTTTGTGATGTTTACTTGCTTCCTCAATCATTCTCCTATTGTCTTAATTACTTTTTCAGTGCTAGGAGAGTACCCAACATCCAAAGTTAAAGGCAGAAAGGTTTATTTAGTTCACAGTTTGTGGAAGTTTGAGTCCATAATTGACGTAGGGTGGATGGCACACAGTATGTCACAGAGAAACAGTTCATGGTGGGCAGAAAGCAGCAAAACGAGCAAGGGACAACCACAGCTCTTTCTATCCCTTATATCTTTTATCCAGAATACTTAGGGCAGATAGCACTCACACCCTTAATCCCAGTGCCCTTGAGCCCAGCATCACACTCTAAATCCAGTCACCTCTGAAAAAAACCCACCTATGACTGCATGAGGCTTTGTGAGGACACGCAGACAAAGTCATAACAGCAATTGATGAATATATGGGTTATGTACAATCATTGTGTAGAGTTTTCAAGGTGGCCAGATAAAAGCAACATATGGAAATAATGAATTCCCATACATTATCAATAATTATATAAAAAAAGCCTATTTATAGGAAAAAGAAATGTACAATATTGAAAAAGACCCATTTACAGATATAAAAGAAGACCAGAAAGTAAGACTACACACATTATTTGTAGATAGGTTCAATATTGCAAACTTATCAATGATTTCAATTATTTTTATAAAAATTAAAATTACAGATATATTACCACTAAGAAAATGAACCAAGAGAATCAGTATATTCTTTGCATCCAATATTCAATTATAGCAATTTAAAAAACACTATTAGCACATCTGTAATACATATTATATTCACAGTGAGGAAACGGTACATGCACATAATACATCTTAAATCTTTTTAAAATCCCCTCTCCCCTCCATCTCTTGATCCTCTTCCCTTTTGCAAAAGATCTATCTCCCTGTTTCTTATTATCTTTTATTTTGTTCCACAATTATTTTTATTTTAGGCTCCTAATATAAGAGAAATTACACAATGTTTAAGTTTGTGTGTCTGATTTAAGATTTCATGCTCAAGGTGCATCCAATTTCCTACAAAGGGCTTAAGTTTATACTTCTTTGTGGCAGAGTAGTACTCCACTGCATGTACAGTAAATACCATTTTCTTTGTAACCACATGGTGTCAAGGGGCATACACTGCTTCTAAGTGAATCTTTCACATCTCCTTTGCTTTCAGGCACAAGCTATCCCATAGTTGTGAATTTCTTGTCCCAGCCCTAAAAGGAGTTATCTAAAGAGTTTTGATACCTTTTGGTGTTTAGAGGCCACAATGTGGGCCCTCGATATACTTGCTGTCATCAGACTTTACAGACTTTTCAATGTACAAAGCTAGAAAATCTATTTTTTAAAAAGTAAATAAAATGAGTTTGTGCCATCTCTCAATCAAATTAATCATCACAAGATTTTTAAATGTTTTTGAGTTTCTGTATTTTTTATCTCATACTAAAAATCTTGGTTCATAACACCATTAACATAATTATTCATTTTCTTATCATTTATATAGACACACCTATATGTATCAAAATAAAAACATACACATTTATATTAATGACATGATTACTGAGCAAAATATAGAATTTTAAAAGTCTTTCTATCTTCAGAATATATTCCACTAAGAATGTACACCTGAAACATTAAGTTGTGACATCACTTGAATTCATTATGTTCTCTCTGTGGTTAGGGTCATCAAACTGATACTACAATTACTTTTATTATTGCTTAATGTTTTATAATTTCTAAGCATTGCTTTCTTCTTTTCTTTTGTATTTGGTTTTAGAATATATAACATGGCTTTGAAATTAAACACTAATTCATACTAGTGGATATTTAGAGAAATCCTGCTTTTCTTCCTATTCATAATTAATATCCCTTACACATAGCTAAACCAAAAACTCATGAACATGGACATTTCAGTGATTTTTTACATACATAATCATACCATCTTCAAAAAGAGTTTTGTTTCTTTTCCAGCTGTACACATTGTTTTCCTTTGCTTCCCTACTTCAGCTAGAACATCTAACACAAATGCTTGAACAGAAGCGTCAATAGCACACTGAGGCTTGCTTCTGCAGTCACAGAGGGAACTGTGCATATTTTACAGCAATGTTCTCCGCAGATTTTTCACAGACAGCTTTTATCAAATTAAGGAAATCTTCCCTTTCCATATTGGCAAGGTTTTAATATATACGAATGAGTGTTTGATTTTATCACATGTTTTTGTTGCTGGCATTAAGATAATGTTGTGATTTTCCTACTTAGGGTAATGATTGATATTTGAACGCTAAGCCAACCTTGCATTCTTGGAATAACAAGGTGGTACATGATATCCGAGTTAAGATGCAAGTAGTCAATGCTAGCTCTATGCTTATCTCCAGGGAACAGAGGAAATCTGGTACCAATCCTTGACTAAGAGGTGGAAGAAATGTACTCACTTGTGACTTGCAACATGCTGTTTAAAGTCCAATACTACCTGGAAGCAACTTACACTATCTCACCTATATTATTTCTTCTAAATATGTATATTGATGGTTTGCAACTGGCTTATCTAGTCACACAGACTAATTTTAGGTATGTGACCAGGGGGATGAGAAAACCCTTCAGTCAATTTGTGCTTTGGCATTTCTGAGATCAAGGTTGCCCCTATATATTGGTTGTTGATCAAAGGGGACTGTAGCAGTCAGCTTCATGTTACTACAACGCAATACCCAAGGTAATTAATTTATGAAGAGAAAAGATTAGCTCACAATTTAGAGATCCAAATCCAAGACTCAGCAGCCCATTTGTTTGATCTCTGATAAAGTTAACAGATGACAAAAGCAGAGCACCAGTGGAAGTCAATGTTCACAGTGTGAGCCAGGAAGCACAGAGAGGAAACAACACACTGGTATCCCACAATCCCCATTGAGGGCACACCTCCAATGACCCAGTGACTTCACAATGGGCCCCACCCCTTAAAGGGCCACAGCAAGTCCCAAATTGGGGAACAAACCTTTACCGATGGACATAAGGGGATGTAGATCCCATGAGTCTGAAAGATTCTGGAAGCTGCATCTAGAAATCTGAGACCTCTTTCGTGTCTGCCCACATAACTTTTCCTCTGCCCTTATTAAAGCTTTATGTGCTGTATAGCTTATTGAGTCTCCTAAGTTCTCCACTTAACTAGCACAGTGTAATTGCTGCATTTGGTCATTATGTATCATACTTGTTATACTTACAAACTTTGATTTGGTTTGCAAATATTTTTGTTCAGAATTTTGAGAACTTCGTTCATGAAAAAGATTTTGCTGTCATTTTCTTGTCTCATAATGTTTTAATATTTTCCAGGTTTTGGCATAAGGTTACTCTGGCTTTATAAAAATAACTACAAATTGTTCTTTTTCTATTCTCTGGAAGAGTTTATCAAAGACTGATTTTATATCTTCCATAAGTACTTTTTTTTCCATAATGGGGATTGAATACAGGATCTTGTGCTTGCACGGCAGGTGTGGTGCCATTGAGCTCAATTCCCAGCCCCCTATGTGTTTGACAGAACCCACTCTTAGAGACAATTAGGCCTGGAGTTTTGTATGTAGAAAGTTTTTAATTATATATTCAACTTATTTAAATGTTTTGCTACTACAACAGATATAGCTATTACACTTCATACACTCATTTTGGAATGTTCTGTTTTTCTAGAATTTTTTTCACTTTATCTAAAATTTGTATTTATCATAAGTATCCCCTTATATTATTTTAATGATCTCTAGGATTTTTTAAAAATATCCCTATTTTTATTCCTAGTATTGGTTATTTAAGCCTTCACTTCTTTTACCTTAACCCGACAGCATGGATTTGCCCATTTAATAGCCTTCTTAAAGGACATTTTAGTTGTTTTCTTTTGTGCATTTTATTCCTACTTAGGAGTATTTGTTCTTCTTCCCTCCTTTTCATACTATTTCATTTAAATTTGTGACTCTTTTTTGACTTCTGGAGATAGATGCTTAGATCATTGAGTTTTGTTCTTTCTTTTTTTAACAGTATTTTTAAAGACCACTTTTCCCTCTAAAGCCTTAAGCGGCATCTCACAATGGCTTGATATGTCTATTATAATTCAGTCTGGAATATTCTCTAATTTCTATCATGATTTCTTCTTTAATCTATGTATTATTTAGAAATGTACTGTTTAACTCCCAAAGGATGAAGCTAATAAGCATGCTTTCATTGTTACTGCCTCCTATTGTTATTACTGCAGTCATAGAATATATTCTATATTGTTTTAATGCTTTGAAAATGCATTCGTTCACTTTGCTTTATGGCCAACCATATAATTTTGGAAAATGCTCAATTATAATTAAAAAGAATGTGTGGTCTTTCATCTTGTTTTTAGTATATTGTATATTTTAATTTAATTAAGTTTGTTAATCTTCTTGCTCTAAAAGTCTACAATCTTAATACTTTTTCCCCTGTTGTTTGTTGTTTGAGTTACTGAGAGAGAAGTGTTAAGACTTTCCACTATGATTGTGGGTCTGTCTATTTCTCCCTTTAGTTTTGTCTCTGCATTAAAAGATCTTGTATTGTTACACATTCCACGTAAATAAAAGCTTTCATCACCATGAAACATTCCTCTGTAGTTTATAATTGCAAGATTTTTTTTCTCCTAGAAGTTTTGGATGTTTTTGTATCTTTGTGTGACAATTCATCTTGACTGTCAATTTGATTGAGTCGAGAAATGACTAGGAAATAAGTAAAAGATATTTTTCAAAATAATTTTAATATGGGTAGATATTAATAAAGAAAAAAGCACTCTTCTTTCTATAAAAACACAAAAATCCATAAAATAATGCTTTTGTAAGAACGTCTTTAAAGCACACTTGTGTGTATGTGTGTGTGTGTGTGTGTGTGTGTGTGTGTGTGTGTGAGTTTCCAGAGATAACTGGCATGTGGGACAGCAAACCCCGGGGGACACTTGCTCTGAATGTGGGTGGCGTCACCCAGTAGGCTGTGGACTGGGATGCAACAAAAGCCAAAGGAGGAGGAAGGCCTCCACTGCGTCACCTTCCTCTCTCTCTGCTTCCTGGCTTCCGTGAGGTGAGGCGCTCAGATCCATCAGACCTTTCCACCATGATGTTCTGCTTCCTTTCAGACCCACAGCAATGGAACCAACTGACATGGACCGAAACTGTGAGCTAAAATAAGTCTTTCCTAAATTATTTCAGTGTTTTGTCAGGGACAAAAAGCTGATTAACCCACCTTACACTGGAGGTTTTGTTTGTTTTGGTTTTTCAGCATATATTTAGGTTTGGTGTTAATATCTATTCTGAAAATCTTTACATTTTAATTGGGATATTTAATTTTTCTATAATGTAATTTCTGTTACCTTTTGATTTACACACACTACCTAACTTTTTCTATTTTTTTCACCTAGGTATGTTGCTTTTTCTTTCTCTTCATTTTCTTTTGGATTAGTTTTATTATTATATATCCCACTTCCACCTTAGCTTACACAGTAGTTACGAATGCTTTCACTGTTCTTTCAGTTTGTTCCCTGGAGATTATAAAATGATTTCTTGACATTTTATTCTACCTTGCACGATAAAGACTTCACTTAAACTCTGCAAAAAGACCCTTCAAAAGAAAGGTGAAATAAAAATATTCAGTCAGAACGTAAAGAGGTAGGGCCGGGGATTTAGATCAGTGGTTCTGCCGCCTGCCTTGCAAGCGCCAGGACCTGAGTTCAGTCCCCGGTACCAAAATAAATAAATAAATAAAATAAAATAAACAGGTAATTTAGATCTGTACTAAATGAAATAATAAAAGACATCCTTCATGTAGCAGGAAATGATGCCAAATAGGAGATTTTGTGCACAAAAAATGGTGGCTGGGGATACAGTGCTTAGCAAAAAAAGGAAAAAATACATGAAGTACAAAGAACAGAAATGGTAAAAATGTAGGTAAGTATAAATACTGAAAGTATAAAATATTCTAATACTACTACTGTACGGGATCTAAATATGGGGAGATGGAGGATACTCATCACCAACCAGTCCAAGCACACATTTTTGCACATGCTAAGCATGCACTCTACCCCTGAGCAACACTCCCAGTCCTCATTCTTTGAGCATTCACAGTCTCCTTATTGGTATTGTTTCCGTATTTATGCAGAACATGTTTATCACTTCCTCTAATATAGAACTAAATCACCAGTTTATTATGTCTGAAAATATGTTTCCACCTTCTTTTTGAAGTGTCATTTTGCTGAGAACGAAAGTATAAATGGCCACTATTTCGGAGGGTACTTTTTATAATAATCATTTATCTACCAGCTTTTTCTTTTAAAGGTCATTTTTAAAAAGATAATCTATCTTTTCTTTTTCTCACTGATGTCAAGATCTTTCTCTTTATTTGAACAGATTATTTTCTCTTTATGTTTGTCTGGATTAATGTCTGTAATGCTTTTATAATCTGGGGTTTTTCGTTAATTTTGAAATCTTTCAACAATTATTTTCCAAGTATTTTTTTCTGCTCCCATTTTCTTTTCGCCTTTGGTGACTCCAATTACATATATATTAGACATTTATGTTGTATTCTATAGGCTTTTCACAACTTTTTCTGTATTTTGCCTGCTTTTATGTATTTGTAGTTTAGAGTGTTTTCTGAATGTTTTCCTATATCTTCTAGTGCTCCAATCCTCTATTCACATATGACTAAGTTGTTGTTAAACCCATCCACTGGGTTCTTAAGAGCTTTTATATTTTTCAATTCTAAATTTTATTTTTTCTTCTTTTATATATAATTTCTAGCTCCTTGCCAAAATTTCCAAACTTTCTTTAATATTTTAAAATCAATATTTCATATTCTATCACCTAGAGCTTTTGAGTTTCTACTGTATAATACACCCCTTGATTTTCAGTCCATTATTTTGCTTCCTTATGTATCCAGTCACTTGGATCAAGGGTTAAACGTTGTGTATTTAAAAATTAGAAGTAACTTGAAATTTTTAGAGACATCTCTTCTGAGAGAGAATTTTAATATACTTTTGGCTGGCACTTAGGCTAAGGGTCCTTTGTAATTCGAGGCCACAGTAATTTAGTGAAGGATTGAGATGTATCAGAACAGGGTTTAAATCCTTGTCCTTCACCTTGTTTTTCATTCACTGTTCCTCGTAGAGTACAGTCCTTAGGATCCCATCCCAATGTCTGGAGGTTTGAAGGGTCTGTCCCCTTCTTTTTCGATCCTAAATTCAGGTCTTGTCCTGTGGGCCCTGATTCTGCCGAAAACTTTGCCTAATTTCTTTCTTCTCAGATGTCTCCTCTGGACAGCACAAATGCCTTTTAAAAGAAAGGAAGTCCCAAAGTACAGGCATCATAATTTATTACCTTTGTAACTTCCTTTTATGCTTTGCCATTTTCATAAGTGTTAGGGATGTAAGAGTTACCTTCCTGCAATGTATTTAGTTGACTTCAGAAGCACAAACCAGTTATAATTTATTCCCACCTAAAACTCAGTATCATTTTAGCAACGCAGAAAATTTTTATGACAGTGAATAAGAGATTGTTTTCCATTAAATGGAAATAATATATACACATATACACACATATACGTATACATGTGTGTGTATATATACATATGGTGCTAATATTTACACAAACAGACATGTATATAACTTTTACAAACATGTATAAAGAGAGACTGGGGCAAGTGGAAGTGAGTTTTATAACCGAGCACTTTTCTCAAGAGTTCCCTGATGCCTTCGGTAATTATTGTGGGACTAGGCCTTGTTTAAAAGTAAAAAGTGAAGAAAACAGACTAAGGGAATGGAGAGTTCTCTTAGATCTTGGTAGGACTGGGGTGTGCTACAGGTTAGAGCTGCTTCTCAGTTTTTAAGGTCAGGAGACAACAGAAGGTTAGAGAGTTGGTGCCAGAGAACTGGCCCTTTTCTTCAAGATCAAGGCTTAATTTAGGTCTCAGAGGTGTCCCCGTCTTCCAAGGACCATGAATGAACTAGCAAGCATAGATTTATTTAGGATTGAGCACAGTTTTCAGCCTAAATGTTCCAAATACATTTTAAATATTTTACAGTTTTTTCTCCCTCAGTAAATAACTTTGTATAAGGAAGAAACTACCAATTATCTAGGATAGTATATATTCCAGATTCCTAGATTGGATATTAATTTCTGTGATGTGAGAAGTTTCCAAAAGACTGAGATCAGATCAAATCAGACTTTAGCTAACAAAATTTGCATATGATTTTACATATTTAAAATTCAATAAGATTAATCAGGGGGGATGAATAGGATCAAAATATATTAAATGTACATATGAAAATGAAATATGTCAGCCCTCCTATATAGGCTTATTTTTTAAATTCAGTACTCTTCAAATCTGCAAAAAGATCATTGAAATAATATTAGTGTTTATTCATTTCATAAACTTATTTTGAATTCCTACTCTGTACTAGTATTAAAAACACAAAGTTAAATAAAACACACATTTGCCTTTGAAGAGCACTATCTTCTAGAGTAGGGGAACCAGTAACTATAATGAAATACAGTAATACAATAGAGAGAAGTATATGTTATTCTGGGGAGAGAAATAAAGGAAGAGTTGTCTTAAAAATGCTGTCTTAAGCTACACTTATTCACATATATCTTACTATTTCTTACTTTCCTCGATGGCTTCGGCAGGATTAATTACTTCTTTATTAGTGTTTCCAGAACACTTTATATACTTATCAGCCATATCAGTTTTTATATTTAGTACCATTGTTTATAATTCTCTTTCTCCTTCTGAGTTACATGTTTCTTCAAAGCATGATATAGTATTTCCAGTACTCACTAGTATCTAAGACACAATATTAGGTCTCAGTGAATATTTTTAACATACGTGCATACCTAATTGGATGGATGAATGAATGAGGAGGTGTATGACATTATTAAGACTGGTATATTAATGTAACTGTATCATTTATTAGCGTAATAATTTGAATGGTTATTGGATTATTACATGGCAAGTATGAAAAGGTCTTAAACACATAGATGAGCATCGATAAAGTATTATGATTCATAATTGTTATTCATTTTAAATAAATTATAAATATAGTAAAACTTTGATTTGTGAGACTAGTTTGTTCTGCTCATAATCCAAAGCACCTGAATATCAAACCAGCAAGAGCCAAAGAGAGAAAAGAACCAGTTGTGATCACATGACATTTGATGTGATGTACTACTCCTATTGTAAGACATTGCTCATTTATCAAGTTAAATTTCTTAGAAATGTCTTGTGGAACACTCGTGGAACAATTACTCATAATCCAACATTTGACTGTACTTGTTTTCAGGGTGGTTTTTGTTTTTTTGTTTTGGGGGGGTAGAAACATTTACCTCATTTAATCAAACATTTCCTTCATCACTAATAAAATCTGAAAATATTTTTATACCAAAATTAAAATGTACCTCCTCTCACTACTGCCTGAAGTAGTGAGACCAACTGGGAGACCAATTGGATACCTTTAGGCTAACACAGTCAGTTAAGTTGACTATTATAACCCTGAGAAGACAGATTCAAATACACTGAGAACAACTGCCCATGGGAAAAGTTGAAGAATTGTGTTTAACTATAAGTTGGAGGGCAACCGAGCAGAGGCTCAAAGGGCAAAACACCAAATTCTTTTATTTTAATAACATACTACACAAAATACATCTCTAAGAGTCATATTTGTAGCTTTGAGGCCTTACTAATAAAACATTATTTCTATGCTTCTTTGTAAATGGAAATAATATTCTTATACTAGTAGTACTAAAACATGGTAAATTCGTAAATTGCTAATAACTTGCCCCAGGCTTCTGATTTTCTACCATGTGATCATTTTTCACTCTGAAATAGAAAAATATTGTGATACATGCACATTGGCCTGCAAGTCCAAGGCACTTTCTATTCCTGGATGGAAGAATGAGCTACAGAGGTCTACTTCTGGGCAGGAAGTATTTTAACATGGAAATTCATTGTACATTTTACATCCTTTTCAGATACTGAACAATAATACCTACAGATTTTAGACTCATCAGATTTGTCTTCCCAAACACAACATCACGCTTAGCATATGGTAAAGTCAGCCAATTGTCCAGGGTTCAAAGTTTGGCAATGGATGGGAGTGGCTGGTGATGCTTGCTGTTAATTACTATGTAACTTACAAGGCACTGAAGGGAAGGAAAGAGGGAGAACTAAAAAAAACACTAAGAAAAAAAAGATTTCACTACAAATGACAATAAAGCAACAAGCTTCAAGAAATTAAATGAAATCTATACAAAGGGGGAAATAAGCTAAGGATCTACTTTAATGAGGTGAGTAAAACAAAATGCAAGTTCCTACAACTGATAACACAGAAAAACACCAGAGTCCAGTTCCCTAACTGCCAATACAGACAAGAAAATTCTATGTTCTATGATGTTCATGAGGAAAACAAGTTGGATGCCTAGCACAAGACCCAATAAAATTCTCTCACATCTTTGCATAGAATCCCTTATGTATAAGAAGAGACACATTTTACAATACATATGTAAACTTTCGACAAACGTCAAAGAATTATTGGTTATTGTTTGTAGACATTTAGACATGCCTCAACCTCAAAGAAAGTGTAAACAGGAAAGAAATGCATTAATTTGGGATAGCAGACATTTTTAGGAAGTGGTATTGGGTTGGGGAGGGGCACAAACTGTATATATATGATTTTATTTCTTTAAAAAAAATTACGCAGATAGGGCAGAAGTCAACTTTTTATGGCTATTTTGGGATCTGTAAGTTTCTGTATGTTTAAAATTTCCCATGAATATATAATTTACATATGTAGGGAGCAATACATTTCAATATCCTTAAAGTGAGTACAAGGTCTTCCAGCTGTGTTTCTTTTTAACACCACTCCACGGAAGCAAATGGTAAATGACTAAAAGAAAAAGCAATTCATGGTAAACTACTGAGTAAAGCTGGGAATTCATCAAAATGATACCACAAGTACCTGGCTCCGGCCTTTGTCCAGCTCATGGGGTGGACTGTACCATGTGGGACAAGGGCAAGAGCATCCTCTCCTTCAGGAAATCCTACACAGGTGTGTTTCTTCCCAAATGAGCATTTCATAAGCGACAGCCCCGGCTTCAAAGTTCTATTTCCTGCTCAGTGATCACATATTCAGTTAGGTTCAGGGCCTTGAATATCCAGCAAAGCTGACACAGAGCAGATGCCCTCCTCAAAAAGACCACGGAGCCCTGCAGAGCTTGACTATAAGCACTCCTTTCCCTCACCTCCAGGCCTGCAGGCAGTAAGACACTGGAGTCTATGCAAAGTCACACCATGACCTGTAGACTTCCTTTCATTTTCGAATGAACAATTTAATCAGTCATAACCATTAGATTAGTGTTTTTTTGTATGAAGTTTAATAGATGTATAAAACAACAGAGATGTGTAGACTATTAAATATTAAATGGCACAGCATAATAGCACAAAATATAATGTTCTTTATTGTTATGTTATTTTTCATTGCAACACATAAGCAAGTGAATAAACAAGCTCACTCCAGTCTGGGTATTTTTAAGCAGGTGTACCCAAACTGCCACCTTGGTGACTAAAATAATAATGTTGCTAAAAATTTCAGCAAAATAGCCATAGTTCTGGAGATCTGAATGCATACAATCCTACCAAAGCTCTCCCAAGCCTTTTCAGGAAAGCAAAGGGATGAGGCTTCCACATTCCCATCCATCCGTTCTGCTCTGTCCGGACTTCTGTGATTATCCCTCCAATTGATTGCACGTGTAAAGCCACTGGGACGAATCCCTCCCCCATCCCCAATCCAGGAAGTGGCTATAGCTACACAGAACCACGGCTGTCCTAGGAAAGTCCTTTTAAGCACCTAAGCAAAGAGCTTTGCTTTGTGTTTTCTGGATCCTAGAGGTCACCTTGAGGACATTATCTACTCAGGCCTTTGGGTTTGATTCCCCCACCCAGGTCAGATATTTACCAGCCTCTCTCACAGGCCAAGGAATTCAAAACTGGAAGGTCACTGAACTTCAAATTCAAATTCTGCAAAACGAGGTTCAGTGTTGTATATGGTATGAACCACCACCTGTAGGGTGGTTATGAGGATTAAACGAATTATTTTACTAACAACTAGCTATCTGCATTAAGTTAAACCACTCTGAGGCAGCTCTTCTTAGTGGGAGGAAGACCTGACCCAAGCTCTACCTTGAGCAAATCCCTGTACCTACCTGAGCCTCAATAACATCATCTTTGAAATGGACAGTTACAGCTGAAGCACTTGCACCACTGAGCTGGCATGGGGACAGAATGAGAATGCATAAGCAACTTCTTAAACGACAGCGCTGTCACGACAAGGAAGCTAACATACTCTGACTCCAGCTATGTGAGCTTCCTTCATTAGCTGCAGTGCAGCCAGTGCCAGCTCTTTCAGTTTCTTTCCCCCAGCTGATCTTCCTACCTCCTTTTTGGGGAGTGCTCAATTCATATCGAAAGCAGCTTCCACTGTCTGCCAGTTATATTTTTAGTATCTTGTGTAGTATTTCTTTCAATACCAGACATTCTCTTTCCTCTTCGATAACATCATTCTCAATAAATAAACACTTGTTCTCCCCTCCCACCCCAGTGGTTTCCATTTGAGTTGAAGATAATGCCAGAGTTAGCAGCATGGCCTACTTGTTGATATCTTTCCAGACTTTAGAGTGGCTATGCAAAATAGGTGCAAAAAATAATAACCATTTATTAAGCAACTATAACATGAAGGCCCCATGTTAAAGCTCCAAAAACGCCATTCATTTCTCAAAACAATCCCACAAAGCAAAACTCCAACTGTTCTATCTCTAAATAAGGAAACCAGGGCTGAGATGTTAAGGAACTTGATCAAAGTTTCCCAAGAAGGAAGATCTCTGATTCCAAGAATTTCTTCATTGGATATATATACTATAGAAGGAAATCATCTTCTCTTGGCATTCTTGATGCTTTGAAAACAGAACACACAAAGATGGAGGCAAAAACAAATGACCAGGGCTGGGGATTTAGCCCAGTGGTTCCGTTGCCTGCCTCGCAAGCGAAAGGACCTGAGTTTGATCCCTCATACCAAAAAAAAAAAAAAAAAAAAAAAACAAGTTTAAAAAAAAAAAAAAAAAAAAAAAAAATGACCAGCTTGATATCATGTGTCCCTCAAGAGGAAAGACCATGCTTGAGCAGAATGCTGGTGGTTTTTAGAAGGAAATAAATATTCAAGACATACTCTGCCCTTCCCATGTGCCACCTTTGTCACCAATAAGATCAAGGCAGTGCTTTGGGTGGGCACCTGATTTTCCCTAAGTAAGCCCAAATCAAACTATCACTCCCATCACAATTACAGACTATAGCTTTTCTACATTTCAGCATCTACCTGTTTAACAACTGTTGGGACTTATGACCGAGGTGCACTGCATGGACATGCAACCCATCACTCTGACTTACGATCTGTCTTTTTTGGGGGGGGAGGTACAGTTCTATACATCTTGTTTATAGAGCTTCAATGTCTTCTTTTGTACAGTATACCTTGTTTATACAGTATTATAATTTTTGCTGATTGTGCTGTATAATATAGGGTTGTAGTTTTATGTTCTGTTATACATTACAGTACTCCATGTAAGAGTCATGCAAATAAAGGAAAGTAATCAAGCTGGAGTTTCCTTTGACCATTTCTTTGTTGTGAATATTGTAATGTACATATATAACTTCTCATTTAGTTACCAGTTCATCTAATGACATAGCCACAAGAATGGGGCCCTTTTGTTAGATGAGGAGTGTCTGTAATTCCTATGCTGTTGCAATTTACTTCCCTGCCCCTTACATACTCAGGCAGATTGCTTTTTAACCAAAAAACTGAAATGATACCAGTTACTCATACAAAAGCATTTTTATTTCCTTTATTTTTAAAATTTTTATTTCAAGGTAATGAAAGTAGATATTAATAACGAAAATATTTTTGAAAACAGTCTTCTATGAAAAAATAAAATATTTTATAATAATAATAACTATTATTACTATTTTGCAGCACTTGGGATTGAGTCTTGAGTCTTGCATGAGCTAGGCAAGTGCTCTACCACTGAGCGATGTCCTCAGATCATTATATGTTTGCATCACTGAAAAAAGCCAGAATGTAAAGAACCACTTGGACCAGCCAACATATTTATAGCTAATCTTAAAGTTTATTTAAAATTATGAGCTACATAAAAGAAGTCTATTTGCTCAAGCCACCATCTTAGGGACTGGGAGAAAAATGTCCAAATATCACTAAATGTATTTGAGCCTAGAAATGTAGAAATTTACACCATCCAGAAGAGGTCCAACCAACCTCTTCATATGACAAACACAATCCCTGGGGGCTGTGGGAATACCTGGTAGGAGCTACAACCGGTAGGAGCAGGACCCAAAACTCAGTTTTCTTTTAATTCTTTTTTGCAATGCTTTGTGAAAATGCCTTGAAAGAAAAATCTGTGCCATTTCCCGCATATACAGACCCGAAAATTGCCCTCCAGAAATATTTGAATAAATTAATTTACTAATGCCATTGCAAATGAGATGTAATCCAGTGACTCTCTCTATCCCCTGCATGAGTTCTGCAGAGGTTCAGAGTGCATTTGCTTCAACTTTGGAAGAAGATTTTGGGAAGTTCCTTAGCTGTTACCCATGGCTGGGGCAAATTTATGGAGTGCTAGTCTGGACGCAAACAGCATTACAACATAAAATGCATCATTAATACTTTAAAACCCAGTATGATTTATATTTATATAAATAACATAAAAGAAGCCAATTAAACCAAAGTCACTGGAGTGTAAATAACATAAAAACTTATTGTTTTGTAAGCTACTGGAAATAAAACTAATAGCAAAAGTATTTATCATATGTCTAAAAACCAAGCAGGTACGAGTAGGTTAAGCAGACTGCAAAAGGCAGCAGTTATTTTCCTCCTATCTTCTAATGTAGAGACAACATTTTCATCTCATTCAGATCCATTTAAAATGTGACATTTTATCTGAAAGTTACCTTTTGCCCATTTGAGTAATTAATAATTTAAGTGTAACAAGGACGTCTTGATCCAAACACTTTGTAATCTGACTTGGAGGATATTTAAAATTCATTACAGTACATTTAACTTGCAGTGAACAGTTAGCTTCATTGCAAAATAAATAAATAGCCAATCTGCTTTGATCAGCAAAAATTCTGATAAAATCAGCAAAACACCAATTAAAATGTGAAAAATGTCACCTAGCATAGTTATTCTAATGGAACATGGACTTAGAGGAAGAAACTGATTCAATGTTTATTTTCTTAACAGCTGTGGCTTTGAAATGTAAATCGCCTCACTTTTTGCCAGTGTTGCTAGCTCCCCACAGCCCCTGCCTTGGTCCTAGGGGGTGAATGATTTGTAGCATTACATAACAAGGTAGTTCCAGGGGAGCCCCTGTTGGATTCCCTCCTTTCTCTGGCAAATCGTTCTTTCTTTAGGTTTCTTACTCTTCTTATCTTGAGCAGAACTGTGAACCAACCAAGGGCAATATCCACACCCCTTCCCACCACATCTGACAACTGCCCTGATTCAAGGCAGTCTCTTCTGGGAGCTACGTGACACTCTGATCTTGCTTCTTGTCAGGTCATTTCAGTCCATAAGCCCAGTGACATCTGTCCACAATAATTCAGATCACTGTCACAGAATGGCCAGTTCAAGTTCAGAATATGCTTTGCTTGTTTCTATATTAACCCAGGGCCAGGTTCCTGGCAAGTCTTGATCCAGTGAGCTCTGGGTGGGACTTGAGAGTCCCACCTGAATGTCAATCTGTTTCAGTGTAATTCTATGGCAGTTGCTTAAATCTCCTGATTCAGGATCCAGAAATTACTTTTCAGATCCTTGATATGCTTGAAATGAAAGGGAGCAATTATGGGAAAGAAAAAGAAGCTGCTTAACCCTTCACCACATCATCGTGTGTCCTGTTCATCAAATTTTTGTAAAAAAAGAAAAAAGGAAAAAAACAAAATTGCTTCGAACTGCAAGGTGGGTTTTCCTCATCTGCCTTTTCTTCTACGTAGGCAGTTTCTTCTTGACAGAAACCATGAATTCATTTCTAACAAGCACTGTGGAATCTCTGTCAGTTCCAACCACTTCAGAAATCAGTAACAGGAAAGAAATGTGCAAGAATGAAAACGGATGTGCTGTGTTGTGGGCCTTGTTTTCTTCTTTTGGGTTTTCTCAAAGTGTTGCTTTATCATCTTTTTGATAATTAGATGCAAGACATATTTGAGAAGAAATGTTTATGTTGAAACCCTCAGCATGGAACTTGGCCTATTTGCAAATGAACTTGCTTATATCCAATTAGGAAATGGAGCCTATGTTTAAACAAATCCACAATTCAAAAGCCCCAAAATTAAATTTCAAAACCTCTGGGCAACTCACTATAAATTTTAAATGAAACAAAATAGCACATTTACTGAATTCAAAGCAACTAATTGTTTAGGAACTTCTTTCACTCTTGAACTGTTGTCCAATTATTGATACTACATTTCACATCTTGAAATGGTATCTTTCTCAGTCAAGAAGTTCCTTTTAATAATAATGGGATGAGCCGATTCATTTACCTATCTGATGTGCTCCGTAAGTATGGTTTCACATG
This sequence comes from Fukomys damarensis, assembly GCF_012274545.1. Classification (NCBI taxonomy): domain Eukaryota; kingdom Metazoa; phylum Chordata; class Mammalia; order Rodentia; family Bathyergidae; genus Fukomys; species Fukomys damarensis. The sequence goes on from NW_022900937.1 coordinate 12,638,970, forward strand.
CACACTGCAAAGCTGAACTTGAATGTGGCCATGTGATTTAAAGATTATATTTATGTTTACAATCCTTTTTTTTTTTTTGGTACTGGGGATTGAACTCGGGATCTTGCACTTGCAAGATAGGCAATGCAACCACTGAGAGAAATACCCAGCCTTACATTTACATTTTTTTTTTTTTTTTTTTTTTTTTTTTTTTTTTTTTTTTTTTTTAGTGCCGGGGATCAAACTTGGGTCCTTGTGTTTTCAAGGCAGGCAGCGGAAGTAGGGAGACACATCTCTACTGTGCTGAAAAGCACAATAGTGTGGTGAAATCAGCAAAGTCTATACCTCACGTTTGCTGAGATCATGGTAAAGTCCTTGCTAAGCCTCATTTTCCATCTTTGTAAAATGAGGTCATACACTTAACTGCCAGGACTACTGTGAAGACTGGATGATCATAAATGTAAAGCACCTAGAATAATGCTCAGTACATAGCAATCACTTGATAAATTCCAGACATTATCATTAGACACCACCTTGCATGGGTACAGAACAGCACCTGGCAAGGTGGTAAGATGCATGGTCTTGGTCATCAATACAGCCATCAGATTAGCAAACAAAACTACACGATGGAATATTTGGGGCATACTTGCACTTTAAAAACTCCTCAGGTTTTATTTTAAATTGAAATTTAACAGGGGATATTGTACTTTTAGCTGGCAACTTATTGCTTAAATCCTGGTACTTATGGACCTTGAAATTTCATGTCTTTTTTCTAAGCCATTAGAAATCAGGCAAAGGGAAGACAAGAAAGGAAATTTTCAGATTATTACCTTAATTTGTCCCTTTGCTTTGGGCATGGACACAGTTTCCACTGTCGCTCTAGGTGTCCTTGGGACACTATGACATGTTATCAACATCACCTGATATTTCAGCAGCTATGATGGGCTTGTTTATCGCACCTTCAATTCCACAGACAGTTTTACTTGACTAATTCACTGTTTTATACCAGGCAGGGGGTGGGAAAAGAAATCATTCAAAGTAAAGGCTACTAAAGTTCAGTTATTTGGCTGGAAAACGGCAGATAAATTGATAATTACAAATGGTCTGAAGTTTGAATGATTCCTTTTCCACTTCAAGTAAATCTATTGAGCACACCCAAATAATTTAAAAGTGCTGAAAATAAGCAGTATTGGGGATTAATGAAAGCAATATATTCACTCTGTTGCATTTATTATTTTTAAATTATAGTACTCCCACTTGAAGAAATGCAATGAGGTTGAAATGAAGCAATTTTGTTGTTAAATATTGTCATTTAGAATAAAATGCATGGGATTCTGGAACTGAAATAGCATAAGCTGTTGCTGTTTTCTGTTTATCCTTAGTTATTTGCAAGTGAACAAAAAAGAAAAACAGTAAAAATAAGAAAGCCCTGTAACTCAGCAGACTAGAAACATTGAGATGGGATTTCAGACCCCCAGTAGCTCCACCTGGGTTCAGCTTGGAATGGCTCTTTCTGTCTGGGGTTCAGCTCTGACTGAACCCCTCAAAGACAAATTGAGGTCTTGAGAAACTTTGGTCTCACGGTCAGAGAGAACCAGATAATAGGAGGTTCCTTGGGCCTAGAACTTATTTTGAAATCAAGGAGACAAACAAGACATAAACATTTCATGACAAGAAGTACTATGGAAGGAAAATGGGCTGTGTGACTTCAGGCCAATTACTTGTCTCCTCTGAGTTTCAGTTTCCTTACTTGAAGAAGGGGAGATAACATTTGTCTCACAGGGTTCACCTGAGGACTAGCGATAAATTATTCAAAGGGCATGGTTCCTGGGGAGCAGAAGTGGTAACCATAATTGCTTTTATTGCTCTTGTTTTCATTATGATTTTCCTCTCTATCTCATTAGAAATGAAAATCAGCAAAGGTAGAGTTCCCAGACAAAGTATAGGATGTCCAATTACATTTGAATTTCAGATCAACAACGAGTAGATTTTATTAGTATAAATGTGTCCCATATATTGCATGATTAAACAATGAATAATTTCTTAACCTAAAGATGTGCTACACAATACGTGGGCCAAATATAGGGAGAGGGAGGGGGGAGGGAGGAAAGAAGAATGTAATCTTTATACTAAAAAATTACTTATGCTTATCTGAAATTCAAATATAACTGGGTATGCACTGTTTTCACCTAAATATGGCAATCCTACGCCAAAGATCCTTCTGAGACAAGTTCTCCTATCATATTCATTTTCTCTAACCTTTTAATGTTTTATTAATTTCATTTATTTTAAAATTTGTGTAGTAGCAAATTTTACTTAAGCGAAGGTGCACAATATTAATATCTTCAGGGCAGCTGCATATTCCTTAGAGGAGGGTTCCGAGCATGTGGGGCTGCTAAAGTACACTCTTGGCTGTAAAACTGGCTGGGAAATGAGCTCCTTCCTGTGGGTCACAAGAGGGCTGTGCTGAAGTGGGTGGGGACATAAAATTTGGAGCTAGGGACAGGGGAAGGGCATAAAACAGGGAGGCATTATTGTTATTGTTTACTCATTCTTTTTTTGGTGCCAGGGATTGAACTTGGGCCTCAAGCGATGGAACCACTGAGCTAGACACAGCCCATGCTTGCTCTTTCAACCAGCACTTACTGAGGTCCCGCGCTAGGACAGATGCTGTCCATGGTGCTGGGAACACAACACAGGACGACAACCACTGTTGCGAAGTTGTGCATGGCACAGATCCTCTCCACGCCGAACTTGCTTTGTAATGGTGGAAAAGAAGTTATGAAAGGCAGAAAGGGAAAGTGGGAGTGGGGAGGAAAGGGAATTACTGTCAGGAGCCTTTGAAGGAAGGTGGTGGTGATGAGTAAAAGAGTCCAAAGAGGAAAGAACTTCTGGAGAGGAGGAAATGAGTGCACAATGTTATCCTGGGAATCACCAGGAGAAGCCAGTTTCGTTTACACAGGTCAGTTCACCTGGAAATGCTGCCTTCACGCTGACCCCTGCCTCTCATCTTCAGCCCCACTGCAGTTCCCGCTTGTGAAACGTCCTGTAATGACCCTTTTCAGAGCCTGTGCACAGGGGGAGGAAACTCTCCTCACGGCCACTCACGCCAGTAGGTGACATTGCACAGCCTCCTGAACGTGGGGCTAAATTCAGGACTCAAAATGGACACCGCACCTCAGATCACTCCCTCCAGGCCCATTTTTGCTTCTGTTCAGTCATTTTGGGGGAGGGGGGTAAAGGCTGAAAGCCTTTGCTTTCTACCCTTTGTGGTATTAAATGATTATAAAAAAATTCCATCCTTTCAAGTAGCCAGTAAAGAACCCAACCTCTGGCATTTGTACATCACCTGTTGTCATCAGGCAGTGCTTGTCACTTGGTAAGATGCCCTTTAGAAGCGTAGGCTATTTAAAAGCCTTTTCTAGATGCAGCCTGACTGTGTTTTTAGTACTTTCAAATTTCCTTTCCCATAGAGGCCCTGAAAATGCTTTCAAGAAGAGAGCAGAATTATTTTTAAATTCATTGCTAATTGCCAGCACTGTATTAAAGTGGTTCTTGAATTTGGTAATTGTACTTTGCTCTTAAGTAGGATAAACATTTCATTTATATTATTTTCTTCTATGTAAAGATCAGCTACCATAAGTTAATGTGTTAGGATCTATACATTTGGAGCTGCAAAGGGCTTCTTATTTGTAAGGTTCTTATTATTTCTCTCAATAAATATTTCAGCACCATGTTGGTGGGAAGGATAAATCCTAAAACACTGTTCCTACTGCTGCTCCTACCAGAGTTAGTCTTGATACCGTAGGACACTGAAGCACACAACATTCCCTGTGGTAGCGTTTCTGCAAGATTAGGAGGAGGAGCTGAAGACAAGGAAACAATGGTTCCTTTAGCTTTCTACCCAAGGATTTGTCTCTCACTTTTTGACTGCTTTCATCAAGCCTTCTGAGCGATTTCTATGCTACTGGCAATGCAAGAGCACACCAAAGGGACAGAATGATTCAGGTTAGAAGTTCCCCACACTGAATCCTTTTAACCTAGCAGGAGGTATGCAGAAAGCACACTATTAAGCCACAAGGAGTGCACTGCGGGCTGCAGCTGGATCCCATATTTTTTTGTTTTTTTTTTTTTTTGGTACCGGGGATTGAACTCAGGTCCTTGCACTTGCAAGGCAGGCCACCGAACCACTGAGCTAAATCCCCGACCTGAATCCCATGTGTTAAAGGACTGGTCCCAGGTTGCACCACTGGGAGGCTATGGACACTTTAAAAAGTGGGGCCTAGTGAGAGAGGTCTAAAGGTCACTGGGGATGTGGCTCACAGGGCCCTTGCTCCCTCCTCACATTTCTACCTCACCTACCATGAGGCAAGTGGTTCTGCTCTACCACCCGCTCCTACCGTGATACCATATGAAATGCCAATCAATTACAGGCTGGAACCATCAAGCCTGTGAGCTGACATGCACATTTCCTCAATATAAAGTGATTGTCTTGGGTGTTTTTGTTATAGTGACGGAAAGCAAACATACTCAGTCAACTTTGAGTTGGTGTTGTGGTTTATATTTAGATATCCCCCAAAGTCTCATGTGCTTATAGATAGGGTTTTTGGGAGGGGATGTCATGGGGTACGATATTCATCAGTGGATTGGTCCAGAGATGAAGTTACAGCTAAATGTGATGTTCAGAGGTAAAGCCTGGTTGAGGAGGTGGGTCACTGGACACGTGCCCTGGAGGGTCTATCACTTTCCCTTTGCCCTTTATCTCTTTCTGCTTCCTGTCTGCCTGCCATGAGCTGTTTCTCCTCCTGCCATGTCCTTCTGCCATACTGCCCTTGGAGCCAGCTGACTATAGAGTAAAACCTCTACAGATTGTGGGCCAAAGTAAACATCTGCGCTTCTAATCTGTGGGTTTTGGATATTTTTTCCCAGCAATGAAAGAAGTAACCAAGACAACAGGCAAAGCCTCCTCTTCCTTTAGCCAGTATCTACCCCTACCCCACCTCCCGCTGACCAAAGACTTGCATTTCCACAACAATGGCCACGCCTTCCATTTCCTTGTACTGGGATCTTTGGCATTCTCCAACCAGGGATCTAGTTGCAACTGTCAAAATTAATCTTAAAATAATCAACAATAATAAAAAAAAACTTTCAACTTAATCTACTAGAGTCATTTTATTTGGGAGAGTCTGGTTACAAAAATAGCATTATATTGCATGTTTATCCTACAGAAGTAACTCTTAGTAAGAGCTCATTTTCCATTGTAGTCGCCTACCTTTAAAAAATTCAACCTCAAGGTGAGAGTGCTCCTGAACATTTTGTGACAATGAAGATGAACCCCTACTCCCAGAAGTTTTTGGTCTCACAATAAAAAGATGTGGAACATCAAACCAGCAGCAATACAGTTCCCTTCTATCCCCCCAACAGCGTGGAATATAAAAGGGTAGCTTCCTAAAAGCAAACACCATGAAAAAAACGCATTTATTAGAAAAGAAAAAAAAAGTTTCCCCTCCATGGTGTTCAGTTATCCCGCTCATTTCTTAATAGTCCTACATTCATAAAAGGCCAAAGGACTCTGACCTTGACAAGCTAACTGAGCAGGAAAAGGCAATCATGTGTACAAGGCTGTCACCTACCCCACAAATTATGATAAAATATATCTCAGGATTGGAAAAAAGAGTTGCATATCTCCAGTGACATCCACAGTAGTACGTCTAAGGATTTGAATAGAACAGCAATTTATTTCACACTAACATGTTTTATGGTTATCATCAAGCATTATGTCTTCAGAGACTGAAAGGTGATGTTTTTATGGACTCTGGCTCCTTGTTGCATTATCTTCCCAGCTCAGAAATGATCTCTTGCTCTTTTTTTAATTTCCCCTTCTCAACCCCCACCTTTGCCCCTCATTTAACAAAGCAGCCATTTTTGTAAAGGAAAAAAGGAAAAAAATAAAATGAATCCACATCAGACAAAAGGGCACAACTGAACAGATTCCAACTCTGCTTAGTTTCAAAATGAATGATTATCTGGCTAATTAGTGAAATAAATAATAATAATTGCCTGTCCCTCCTCATTAGAGCACTTAGTAGCAAATGGAACCCCAGCGCAGAGTTCCAGCGAGCTGGCGTCACAGCCTAGGACGCAGTCCTGCGTTCCAAGAGGCAGATGTTCACACGCTGACCCTAAAACCAGCAAAGCCAAAAATAAGGGCCTCTGGGGTCTGCAGGAGAGATCAACTGGCACATAAAGTGAGTACTTCTGCCTTCTTTCTTGCTTAAGAATTATACCATGTTCCAAACATCCAAGAAGCAAGACTGTATCTGTAGTCTAGACTCCTAGGGCCAGAACATGGATGAAAGAATTCTTTCTTGTTCAAGCTTATGTGGCAATGTCCTTAAACCATCTGTAGGATGCAAACTATGCAAAGCATTTTTTGTTTGATGGTATTGAGGATGGACCCAGGGCCTCACAAATGCTAGGCAAGCACTCTACTGCTATACTCTGTCTCCCTCCTGTAAAGCTCCCAAGAGTACCTTCAGACTTATCCTCTTGCCTCAGCCTGTTGGGTAGCTGGAATTATAGATGTATACCAGCATGCCTGGCCATCTGCAGCATGATTTACTTAGGCTTCCCGTTAAATCTGCAAATTCTAGTTCTACCCAATGCCTCAGAAGCTCTTCCTTGTTTGGAGACCTTGGTGTCTCTTATGCACCTACAGCTGAGAAACCTCTGTAGGAGCCAGTGGCTGGTGAGATGGGCAACATTGTGAAACAAAGCATGTCTTTCCCTAGTTTAAAAATGCAGCAGGAGGAAACCTCCATCACATCTGATGATAACTCTCACAGAATTTTACCCTGTGGTCCAGCCACAAGGCTCTTCTTGCCAAGACTGCCCTTATACCAGCCTTCCCACAACACCCAATACTAGTGCAGAACCTCACTGCTTCTCTGCTCCCTGTTCAACCGAATGAATAACTCAGCATGGAACACATCTGATTGGCTTATAATAAGGCAGCAGATCAGCTTTGAGAGGTTTCTTCTCCATGTGATGCACGAGCTGAGGCTCTGTTCACTCCGAGCAGTGAGGAGTTCCCACCACTCGGGCACCGTCTTATGAAGCTCTCGCTACTTGACTCTCACATTATCTTCAGTTGCTCTTCTTTCTGTGGTTTGACGTCCACTAGTGTTGACATGTCAGTAGGAAAGAGGAGTAAAAAGGCTGTCTTTAAACCTCTCCCATGTCCTGAATAAAACTTTCAAGCTGTGCTTGGTCTCCCACCCATGCTGCTTCTCCCACTGGGATACCTTAGCCCAGCTGAAGGAGCTCTGCCATAACATTCTTAGCAGCAGGGATAGAGGAATTTGTTGAGCTGGAAGAATTGAGTTAGCCTGGTAACAGACCAAGAAGTGGGAAACTGCAGCACCGCAGCACCCATAGGAGGGTCTGGCGGAGTCTCAGACGACATAGAAGAGCTACTTCAGGGGAGAGAGAAGGAAACCTGAACTCCAGGAGAAAAACCCTTCAAGCAAAGGAAGGTTCTTACCGGGGCCAATTACTCCACAGGCTCTAACTTGTCTAAGCTTCCCATACTTGGCATCATGCCCAGGATCTGTGATTTATTTTTTCAGAGGACCACAACATGGTGTAGTTTTCATTAAAGTTAAAAGAAAATATGAATATAATGATAATAAATACAGTCATGTGCCATTTAACAACATCGTAGTCAACAACTAGCTCCCTGAGTGATGGCAGCCCATGAGAACGTATCATTTGGTGACACAGCGGGTCAATCTGAGCACCCTCTGATATTCACACAGCGACCGAATCACCTAATGACACAGTTCTCAGAATGTGTCCCCATCATCACTAAGCAACATATTCCGGTATGTAATAATGAATCTAGACTGGGTCACCCTCACTTTTATACCAGCACAGTTATGAAATATATATTTGATACCATTTTTAATAGAAGGGGACCTTGCAGGCAAAAGTATTTATGGCTGTCAAAGATCATCATGTGGCCTGACTTACGTAAAGTTATATTTGAGAAGGTGTGGTGCAGGTGGACAATACCTAAAACACAGTAAGCCTTTACTCCGTTGGAGGTGCTTTTGTGAAAGCCACATAAGTGTTATCCTCTCTAGTCCTCCTGACCCAGTAAGACAGGTACAGTTCCCACCACTCCCATTTTACAGAAAGGAAATTAAGGAAGAAGAAACTGTGTTCCCCAAAGTCATACAGAGACAGCTGTGTGCCACCCACAGCAGAAAGCCATACAGCTAGGTATTATCATCTCACAGTCAAAACACTCAAGCACTAGTTGGTGGTTCTCAAATTACTTAATTTTCTTTATTTCTTATCAGTCACAGGCCAATATTTCTGTCAACAGTGACAAGCTGCCTCCCCCAAAAAGAAAGGGTAAAAATTTTAAAAAGCAAGTCCCACGCTTTAAAAACTTAACTCGTATGAAATTGCACTTCGATTACTGCCCTTGGGTACGGCAGCTATGTGGGGCATGTATGGAAGGCTCGGGCTGGCTCTTGAGTCTGTACTTAGCTCATCTCTCGAAGGGCACAGCTGCACAGAGCAGCCCAGGCCCTGGCACCACACAAGGGAGCACTGCTTGTGGCTGAGCCCTGGTTTGCTTCTGCAGTAGGGGAGCAAAGAAGAAGGCATAGAAGGAGAAGGCCACTTGCCCAAAATGTTGGTATGAAGGCCTAGAGGGGAGGACTCAGAGCCAGAGAGAGGGAGGCTGTGCAGCTTTTCAACCAACTTGAGTTCGCACTTGTCACCAAGTACCTACCTGTCACAGGCAGACCTGGGGGCCCTGGTGTCTGAGCCTCCCGTCCACTAGAGCCTAAAAAGACTTCTGATTCATTCTCAAATGAAGTGATAGATATCAATGCTGAGCACATTCATGGGATCACTAGATGTCCATGTAGTAGAAAGGGGACTCTTACACTCTGCTGATGGAAATGTAAATTAGCACAGCCATCACGGAGAATTGTATAGCGGTTCCCCAAAAACTAAAAATAGAATTATGGTATGATAACTATGTTATGTTGCTAGACTGGTTAGACTTGTTATGGTGAGATAGTAATATCACAGCAACTTTCTAAGTGCTTCCCAGATAGCTGCCTCCTTTAATCCTCACAGCGGTCTCATGAAATAGAAACTGTTGGCTTAAAGACAGAGAAACGGAGGCACAGAAATGATGAGTGACTTTCCTAGAATCACACAGCAGTAACTGGCACTGCTGGGATTTCAATCTGGCTAAACACAAGTAAGTGTTTCACAAAATCGCGTACTGATTTCATGCATATGCTTCCATGCAGATGCCTTCACAGCCCATTGACGGGCCTCTGCCTTAGAGACCTTCATTACAATTTCAGATTCGAGAGACAGACAAGCTAGTATTAGCAACAGCTTTGAAGGGCTTTAGGAATTTCTGATTATTTATTCCTCTAAAATCCTGAAATCCATATTTCCTTATACCTACACCACAGATGAGCAGAGAATGGCTCTGAGAAGTTGTGTGGTTAACATAGTGACCAAATGAGTTGGTCTTGATAGGATATCTGAACCTCCCAGTTAAGTGCGATGCTGTGGCTGTTTCGTATCTCTTTCCTAGACTCATTCTGCGGGGTTGGAAGGTAAACTTTCCTCACCATGTGCCCACGCCCACTCTTCCACAACCTCCTCAACTAATGTAGTTGCTCCAGGTTCTCTTTATGCACTTCATCTTGTCGTTCCTGAGAAGCAAGGTGCTAAACATATAGTTTAAAGTTTGCTGCATACTTTGGAGGTGGGAAATCATGCCACATCCCACAGTATTTTTCACTGTGAATCAGATAGCCAGAGGAGCCTCCAAAAGGAAGAGGTGATTTCTGTAAGTTGAGCTTAAACCAAGGAAACCAAAAGCTAGCACCAATAATTACTGAAATGCGCTGAGGATAACAATAGCTTATTAAAGCCCAGTGTTTCCCAGAGGGCAAGGATGACAGGTGTACAACTTCAAACGTGTAAGAATGATTTGTTATTCATGTGAATCCCCATGCCATTGCCAGCCACATCAATCTTTTTCGAAAGAGGGCAATGCAGAAACACAGTTTAAAGAGAAAAAAAGCAGGTGAGCAACAGCAGATAGAAAAACCACTCTGATTCTGCCCCTTGCAACCATTGGTTCATAAAGTTTCCTTAGGAGCCACCTGTTACCTGGTGCTCACTTGGCTCCAATCCCTATAATAAGGGAGATGAGTCCGAGGAAAAACATCACCAACAAGCCATTTCTGGCTATTCTCATAAGGACAGTCTCTTTCAAAATTCTGACCATGGACATCCACACAAAATTACCAGTTCTTATTTAAATCAATGTATTCTTTACTCATTTGAGATAATTTTCAACTCAAAAACAGCGATTACTTTAAAAAAAACAGGGGTTACTTCTTAAAATGTACACACATTCAGCTGGCCACACTCACCTCCAAAACTTTTAAAGTTGTAGAAGTATTTCAAGAAAAACTAAAGATGCATGGTAGTAGTCAGTAGCTGACAATGAAAGAAGGAAAAGGCAACATGGATGGAGGCAACTCTGAAAATCAAGAATTCAAATGGATCGAGGTATAACTTGTGGGCCAGAATCTTTTGGGAAAAGAAATGGTACTGGTAGTTTCAATGGCACCCCCTGCTCCCTTTTGACTTAAGTGAAATGAAGATTTATGGAAAGCTTCAACCACTCACAGTCACAGATGGGCTACTGAACATCAATGAATGATGTCTAGCTTTCGCAGCTCTTGGCCTCTAGGGGAAAGCAAGATACCTTTTTGGAAATAAATGACCAAAGGCCCTAAAGCATAGGAATCCTAGTTATTAGCTGGCTAGAAAAAAATACCTTAGACTGAATAATGTATAAGTAATAGAAATGTATTTCTCAGAGTTCCAGAAGCTGGTAAGATAAAGATCAACATACTGGAAGAGCTGTCTGCTCCATGGGTGGAACCTTGTTGCTACAACCTCACTTGACAGAAAAAGTGAACAGCTCCCTTGAATTCCTTTCACAAGGTCACTAATCCCATTGATGAGGGCTCCACTGTCTACACTTAATCACCTTCCAAATGCTCCAACTCTTAGTACTACTACATTGCCAATTAAGTTTCAACACATGCACGGGGGTGGGGGGAAGCCTGTACATATTCACAGCCATGGTATGGAACTCAGTGTTTGCTTTCCTAAAACAGGGCATTTAGTTCTCTCTTCTGTGCTTAGCACACAGGCTCACAGATGGGGAACCTTGACCAGTAGCCTCTGCAGCCCGTCAGGACAGGCCGCCTCCTCATCACCACGGGAAACCACTGGAGGAGGAGTCCTGCTGGGATGGCAGCCAGTGCAGGGTCCCAGATGGGTCAAGGACAGGCCCAAGAGAGAGAGGATTGTGCCCTGAGGCTATGGATACAAGGCAGGTGCCAAAACTTGTCTAAATAAATTATTCTGGTCTTGCCAGGCTTGTACTTTGGTACCTACAAACTGTTTTTTTTAACCTCTGGGGTATATTTTGCCTCTGTCACTATTTTTATACTTTCTTTAAAAATTAGAAGCTTATTAGAAATTATTTTACCACTGTAAGTATACAATTATAATAAGGATGCTCAGGTCTCTCCCCACATCGTTCTATTCCTCATTGCCCTTAGTACTCTTGGCATAGTCTCCCATGGCTTTTTCTAAGCACAGATGCCCATGTCTATCATAGGTTTTTGTTCCCAGCATTTTCTCTAGATTCTGCCTCTGAAACCTATGTCTCTGCATATACGATGATTTCCTTTTGCTCTCTTGGCCTCCCACCTTCACTTCATCTCTCCCAGCAGTCCTTGGGTCCAGTTCCCACCCATAGCAGATTGGCATTGGCGATTTGCCCTCGCTCTCGACCAGTTCAGCCATTTATCATGTTTAAGCTGTGGTTTTTGCAGCTTGAGAACCTTTTATTTGTTTTTAAAGAGTTGCCTGGCCTTTTCCTCATCAGCAAAAGGAGAGCTTTAGCTATAATCCTTTCACTGGCCAAAGTGCAAACCAGTTGCAAATGAGACCTTATAAGCCTAAAGGGAATGAACAGAGTTTTTGTTGTTTTTTTGTTTTGTTTTGTTTTGTTTTGTTGGTACCAGGGATTGAACTCAGGTCCTTGTGCCTGCAAGGCAGGCGGTGGAACCACTGGGCTAAATCCCCAGCCCAATGAACAGAGTTTTTGAAATTCCAAGAAAATGTTGATTACAAGATCTAAGCAGATATTTTGAGAGGAAGTGACAAAACACTATACTAAGCATATCAATGAACTCAAATATGATTTTATGCATGATTAAAACATTGACATGTTTTTCTGCATGTGAACTTCTGAATCAAGAAAACAGTAGTTTCACCCACCTTTCACTTTGTGAACTATGGCCCCCATATACCTCTTCTGGCACCATCTGCCCCACTATGTTAGATAAGTAGGATCATAAAAGACAAATAGTTTCAGGTATTGGATGTTTACCCTGAACATGAGTTGGAGCCTGAGTTTGTTTAAATCATCTTGACATTCCGCACTGGCACACTCATCTTTGCTATGAAAAAGCTGTCTGGGATGATTTCTCCATTAGGAACCCTGCCCACGGCCCTTTAAAAATAAATCATACCTTCCAGATCATGGTAGAACAATGGGCTTTAGTCTCAAGCCCAGGATCTAGAGATGCAGAGGCAAGAGAAAGGCCAGGATGAAGACCCAAATGAGATGATGTGATGAGGTAGAAACGGAGCACATGGCAACAGGCACCACACCCCACACCTTGGTCTCCTCTCCCAGTCAGCCAACAGGTCCTTTAGCAAATAGAATCATAAGAGCCAACACACATGAGATGATCAATCCACAAGGCTGGCCTGGAAAATGGGGATTTTTTTTCAGACATAGCAAATATTTCACCCCACCCAAATTATTAGACTCCGAAATTCTACTGCTACAAATTAATGTACATTTCTAAGTCCCTGTTGAGTCTCTGGGAAGAGCAACACCTTGAGATGTGATTATTTAATTAATACATGCTTAGAAGGCTACTGGGACCTGAGGCTGAGGAGCAAGATAAGAAGGAAATACCAGGAAAGCAAAAAAAAAAAAAAAAAAAAAGAACATTCAGGTATGTGGGGGGGGGGTAGCTCAGTAATAGGGTACTCGCCTAGCATGTGTGAGGCCCTGGGCTCCATCCCAGCACTGAAAAGGAAGGAAAAGGACACCAAGGCATCAAAACAAATCATAATCTCTTCGTCTCACTTATAGTTTGCCCTTTTGGGGAAAACTTTTCCTCGTAGTGGAAAACCTTTAGAATATACAATGATTCATTCTAAGGAAGCTACAAGAGGATTAATTCTAAGCAGATGCTTATATACTCTGAACCAAAAGGAGAAGTCTTTACAGATTCTAACTCTTCTGCTGCCCTTTTTAGTATTGCTGCGAATATCAGTGACAGTGACAATAAAGAATAAAGGGATCCTATACAGGGGCATAGTTTGGGTTGAATCCCACCAAGACAACCCCACTTGGTTTCAGGACCCTCCCTACTATGGGGTCAGCTCCCAACAGAAAGTAACAAAACTTTTTTTTTAAAGTTAATAATGTAACTAATTAAATATTTCAGAGAACCTCATTAAAACATTTTACTATTTGCACTGATTACCATGTGGCCGCTTATACAGATGCTCATAAATCTGACTGCATTAGGCTCTCAGGCCTTTATTTCAGCTAATTTCTTCTCTCTGTGTGGACTTGCCCAGGAAATGAGATTTAATGAGTCACCATCCTCCTTGGTAATCACAGGAGAGCTCATTAGCTTTTTGTCAGATTTGTACCTACTATCTGCCCCCAATATGCCTATGACTTCTTTTGAGTTAAATATGATATTACAAAAGGGAGAAATCAAAAGAGCATTTCCGTACTGAATGCTGTGGACTTGAAACACTATATAAATATTTTTACATATGTTAAAAGGCATCTGAGAACAGAAGGTAAGAAAATAACAAAATACAGCATTCTCTGTTGATAGCATCACTATTTAGATGACATACATCATTAAAAAGAAATAAGCTGACATTTACATGTTTGCAAATCTTTCCAAATATCCTTAAACACCTGGGCTAATTCAAAGCAAGAGAGGCACACAGGAGAGAAAGACATTGCTTCGTAGGTCTTACAGCCCTTCAAGTGTGGTGAGTTCTCCATCAGATACTCTGGGATGATTCACCAAGGCCTAAACGCATGATCTTCAGTTGTCACTGGGAAGACAGAAGGCTCATAGTGTTTCATGGGAAGGGGGGAAAATATGACTCCCAAATAAAAGCTTGAATTGAATCTTTAGTCTTTCTATACCCCATGTTAATGAGGACATGACATTAATCACCTTGAGGAGCAATCATCCAAATGATTTTCCGGGGTCTCATTTGGGTCCCTCACCAGGTCCCCAATTCTACTCAAGAACTCAGAGAGTGGTCTGGATGAGGCTGAGAGATGGCCCTGGATCAGTCCCCAGCTCCTGACCAATGTTTAATGAGCTAAACAAGGGCCACAGAGCCTATCTGGAATGCATGGAAGTATTTACCTCCATGTTCCTCCGTGTCCAGCAAAATACTGACTCACATGGAAGTGTCTTTTTCCCTTTTCTGATTAAGAATCTTTTTTTAAAAAATCATTAAAAAAATGGGCTTTTTGCCCAGGAAAATGCCCCTCTCCTCTACAATGCACACACATAATTTGGGTGCAATTTCAGAGAGTTCTCAAACATTTCTCACCTATTTCTAGACTTACTTGGGTCCTTCAATCTAAAATTAACTCTTTCATACAGATTATGGTACCCAGTGATATAACACAGCACCACACTCATTGAGAACTCACTCTATGTCAGGCTCTCTTCCATCTCTCTCACCCCTAGAACATTAAGGTGTACATCCGCTATTCTTGACACCTTATGGGTGCGGAGATGGGAGCACAGACAACTGGAACAACACACCCCAACAGCTAGTGGAGGCACAGCTAGGACTCTAAACCCAGTGTAGCTCTGGCATCTGTACTCAGAACAACTACCTGATGTTGTCTACCCAAAGCATGTTCATTTCTGCTGTTTCATTTAATCTTATAATCACCTCCCAGGAGTTAGATTAGGTAGATATCTTCACCTTTGTAGGTGTTGAGGGAATTTTCAAAGTGGAGCAAAAGATTTGCTTTCTATACCTTCCTCAGACAATAAAGTCACAACTGATGAAATTAAAAATTAAAGAACAAAGATTCTGACTTGAGCCTCTTCCATTAGCTACGGGTTGGGACTCCCTGGGAACATCTCTGATTCCTTTCTTTACCACCATCCACTGCCTTGAGCACTAAGTCATGGTAAGGTTTTGAAGCCACATGGCATTTCCTGCAGAGACCTAGCTTCCTGCAGCTCACAGAGCACAGTTTTGCTTCTACAAAGGAAAAGACAGAGGGAATAGCAAGAAGAAGAGAGGAGCTGTCAATCCACAGAGAATAACGATGCCATGTGCTCAGATCATCCTGAACATCAGGGGCATCGCTTTGTCCTTCCATTTAGCCCTAAATTCAACTGATATGAAGATGTATTTATAAAAATCATTTTAACCCTTATCACAACTCTGTCTGGCATTCTTCAGTGCTCAGCTGTTTCCATTCCTTGGCAAATCTTCCCTCCTCAAAACCTCTGTGAACATACGGTGCCTCTTCTTCACAGTGTCAGATACCAGTCCGTTTCCAGTTCTGGGGAAAAGGTGAACTGCGCAGGTGTGGGCCTATCCCCCTCTTCCAAAAATGCAGCGAAGACTTTGAGAAACAGAATCAGATTTGGGAGGGGAGGAAGAATGAGAAAAAGAGAGCAAAAACTAAAGAAATCCTCAGGTACTAGGACAGCAAGAGCTGCCACCTGTGACTTGTGACTTTATTGGCTGCAGACCAATACATTCATTGTAAGAAAAGAAAAAAACTACTGTGTAGAAACGTTTTCACAACCCAAGGAGCACGGTAAATCTCAAGATATGGGAAAACTCCTGCTGAAAGGAAGTTCACAATGAAAAGAAAAACAAATTTACACAACATGAGAAAATGATCCTCCATAGAGAAAGCAGACAGAACAAACGGGAGAAGGTAGAACGATCTGAAGGAGGCCACAAATGAATATTTAAACTGATTACAGATAAGCCACGGGGCAAGAACAAAACCACATGTAGTAAAAAATAGATCTGAAACAGAATGATGTTATGCTTCTAGAAATTTTAAAAAATCCAGAAGTAGTGAAATATAAAAGTAAATAAATGATGCACTTAGTTTCCTATGGCTGCCTTAATAAAATGCCACAAAGCATGTTCTTTAGAACAATAGGAATACATTGTCTCATGGTGGTAGAGGTTACAAGTCTGAAATCAAGTTGCTGGTAATCAGTACTCCCTCTGAAACCTGTAGGGAAAGGATCCTTCCCTATCTGTGCCCTCTGATAACCCACAATGCTCCTTGGCATACAGCAGGGTAGCTCCAGCCTTCTCCTGGCTGCCCCCCTATTCCCCTACTCTGCCTGGTCCTGTCTCTGGGCATGTCTCTGTGTCCAAATTATCCCTCTTTAAAAGACTCCAGTCATAAAGGATTAGGACCTGCATGAACAAACTCATTTTAACATGATCGCCTGCCTCTATAAAGACCCCATTTCCAAGTAAGGCCACATCCTGGGGACTGGGGGTAAGGACTCAACATATCTTTTGGAGGACACAATTCAATCCATAACAGATGGATTTTTTTTTTTTTTTTGTATCAGGGATCGAACTCAGGACCCTATGCTTTTGAGGCAGGTGGCAAAACAACTGAGCTAAATCCCTGGCCCAACAAATGGATTTAATAGGGTTATACATAACAGATTAAAAAAAAAGATAAATTAGGGAATTATCCAGAATACAACAGAAAAATTAAAAGATACAAAAGTTAAAGGTTATAATATTTTTCTAGAATTCATAAAATTATACCTTTAAACTAAGGAAATATATTAAGAAAAAAGTAAGACAAATAAAGAAACCACAGCTATACATATTCCAATGAAACTATACATCATCACAAAACCTTATAAGAAATGAGAAAAAAAAGCACTATATAAGTAAAGTTTAGATTTATAGATTTCTCATTGCCAATAAAAATGAAAACAATTGTGATCTATACTATAAAGAAAATGTGGTTTATATAAACAATGAAATATTATTTGGCTACAAAAAAAAGAATGAAATCTCATTTGCAGCAACGTGAATGGAACTGGAAAACATTATGCTAAATGAAATAAATCAAACACAGAAAGACAAGTATTGTTTTTTTTTTTTTTTTT
>NW_022900937.1:12658440-12661760 GCF_012274545.1 Fukomys damarensis
GGGGTTTTTCGAGAGATGCAGATGAAGACAAGTATTGTTAAAGACAAGTACTTTAGTTTCTTTATGGAAACTAAAGAAAGTTAATCTCATGACAGAGAGCAGAATAGTGATCACTAGAGATTAGATTACTTGGGAGGTGGATTGAGCCTGCAAGAAAATATATGAAAAAATGTTCCACATCACTGGTCATTCGAGAGATGCAGATGAAGACAAGTATTGTTAAAGACAAGTACTTTAGTTTCTTTATGGAAACTAAAGAAAGTTAATCTCATGACAGAGAGCAGAATAGTGATCACTAGAGATTAGATTACTTGGGAGGGGTGGATTGAGCCTGGGCAACTGTCGAAACAATAGAAGAAATAGGCTGTAGTCTACAATTTGATTATAGTTTATAGCAATTTAATATATGCTTTATAAAGAACTGGAAGACAAGACTTTGAAGGCTACAAACACAAAAAGTGATGGAAATGCCAGTAACTCTGATTTGATCATTACGCATTGTACACATGTATCAAAATACCACACTGTACTCCATCCAAAAGAACCTTTCCTACAGAATCCTACAACTTTGGTAAGTCGCTCAATCTCCTGAGCAGGGAGGTTGCTGGGCGCCGGAGGATAAATGTACTGTGTGCCAAGGAGGGTCACCACAAGGGAAAAGTCTCCCACACTTTCACTGAAAGGAACATGGTCAAGCAAGGCCACGACCCATCCTGAAGGCTGACACTAAAAGAGGAGCTGAGAGGCTCCATGCACGGTTCTAAAATAATGTGTGAAGAGACTTAACTGACCTTGACAGATAGCAAGAGGTTCATGTGCATTGACACAGGTCTCACTTTAACTTGGACTTAAACATCCCGCAGAAAAGAGTAACCAAAAGAGGTATAAAATAATATCATAGTACTAAAGCTAGATATAAAAAGGGGCTCCAGTCACTCACCTCTTCTGGTAGTTTCCAGCTCTACCAGTAGCTGACCATGTCTATGGATCATTAGGAAAAAACTATGGTACAATCTATAAGAGCTCAGCTAGAGTTTTACATATTTTAGCAAAATTTGTTCTTCAAATTGTCTCTTATTTTACAGCTAAAACTAAAAAGACTTACTTATGACGAAGTATCAGACTTATAGATAACCTCTATCAATGAAAGAATCTAAGTCCAGTAGGTTCAATCACTATTTCAATTTCTAAGTGTGACTTTCTCTCTAACCTGCCCTTTCATGCTAGTGTGCTCATGCTCATACGATGCATACTCTAATTTCTTTAAAGTTGTGTTTATTCTTGCCTAGAGGCTGCCAAACTCCAGGTGGTCACACACATGGAACCAAGAGAAATGTGCTCAACTTCTTTTACCGGGATCCACCAGATCAACCTTATAAACAGCTCATAACTGCTAAACTATACAATATGACTTCTATGTTGGATTCTGAAGTCCCCTGGACCTTCTCCTTATCCTCTTTGTTAGCTATATTCATAGCAATCCTGCTGACCTTATAGTTTGGTCCATGCATTCTTAACTACTTCTTTGGCTTTGTCTCCTCCAGACTTAAAGCTATGCAAGTTCCAAGATGACAATGTCTGGTGCCTATCAAAGGCCTTTAGAATAGTCCCTCTGCAGAGTAACTAGAATAGCTGATCAGACTATGACCCTCTTCAGCTGGAAGCTGCCGGAGGTGTCTTCACCCTTTGTCCCCACACAGCAGTTAGGGTACTTCTTCAGATGGGGGAATATTGCAGATAGGTAAGTTAATTAGATATCTTGTAGGTATTTAGGGTAGCCCTCAAGGAGCCAACATGGAGGACAATAAAGACACATTCACTGAAGGCCAGAATTGTAAAAGGAGAGAAACTACTACACCTTTGTGCTTCCTCTGGGGATAAATAGCAGTGAATGATATTTTAATTAAGTATCAATCACCTGGGTGGGGGGCCAAGGTCTTAGAACAGCCTTTCCAGGAAATATCCCTGACCCCCACCCTTACTGAAAATCCTTGTACACTTGCTAAGTGACTTGCTCCCCCATTTGAGCCCCACTTAATCAATATTACCTGGTTGACTGTACTTGTAATCTTAGTGATTGGTCATGGTTTTGCCCCACCTCACACCCACCTTGTAATTTTCCACTAGGTCTTATAGTTTAGTTCTACTTTCTAACAACCTCACCCCATGGCTTTGCTGTATAAAACATCCTGGAGAAGTGGGGTGAGTGGGCAACCCACTTTCTGGTCCCCTTTCTGTCTCTCTTAGATAGAAGCTTTCTTTCCCTCAATAAATTTTTCCTATTCTTAAAAAAATCACAATATGCTCCATAAATATGCACAATTATGAGTTGTCTTAAAAACTTATTGGTTATCTTCAATTTAAAATTTTAAAAGGTGATGCTGGCAGAAGTGGGATAGTGTTTAACTATGGGGGCAGAAGGTGGTGGCTCCTGACGTGCTGGCTGTTTTGGGTTTCTTGATATAAATTTTAATTATGTGAATGAATTGGGCTATATTCATGATATATGTACTTTTCCATATGTAAGTAATGCTTTGATAAAAATTTTTTAAAAGAGATGAGAGGCAAAGGAATATAATATCTTCAAAGTACTGAGAGGTCAGGAAAAATTATCACTCCAGTGGAATGACAAAATAAAGACATTTACAATTAGACAAAGATTGTGACACATTCCTACTCCCTGACTATACTGAAGGAACTACTAAAGGAAGTATTGTAGTAGGAAGAAAACTGAACCCAGAATGAAGAAACAGTGTTGCAAGGAGAAATAATGAGGCAAGAAATTGATAAATATGAGAGGTAGATCTAAAACACTCATTAAAAAGTGAACAGTAAACCTGACTGGTTTTTAACTATGAAGGAATCAGAATTCTAGGGGAAAATCATCATAGATGATAAGAGGGATCTTTGGTACAAAGGTTCTTGAATTATTTGAGAAAAGGGAAAATATTAAATTTTTACTTTGAGAATGCACGTTAAAAATTTAAACATCACTAGCCGAGTGTGGTGGTGCACACTTGTAATCCCAGCACTCGGGAGGCTGAGGCAGGAGGATCGCTGTGAGTTCGAGACCAACCTGGACTACTCAGTGAGTTCCAATTCAGTCTCAACTACAATAGTAAGACCCTGTCTCAAAAAAACAAAACAAAAAATATTTAAACATCACTAAAATATAAGAAATCAGATGTATAACTTTCAAACAATTGCAGAGAAGAAAGAGAATAAGGAAAATTCAGTTTCTCTAAGAGAAGCAAAAGTAAGTCAAGAAACGGCAGCTATACTGAAACAACAAACAAGATTGTGAAAAAAGTTAAATCATG
>NW_022900937.1:12661794-12671368 GCF_012274545.1 Fukomys damarensis
TTTTTTGAGATAGGGTCTCACTATGTAGTTGAGACTGAACTGGAACTCACTATGTACCCCAGGCTGCTCTCGAACTCACAGCGATTCTCCTGCCTCAGCCTCCCCAGTGCTGGGATTACAGGTGTGTGCCACCACGCTTGGCTTAAATCATGTTTTAAATCATGAACTTTAAACAGCTTAAGTTGATCAATTAAAGACAAGTATTCTTATATTTTTAAAAAATGTGTTCTGTGCCGATTGGAAGAGGCATGCATGAAATATTATGACACAAAAGGTGAAAAGAAAATGATGAGAAAAAAGATACATCACCAACCAACAGAGTTAACTACACTAAGAAAAAAAGTTTAAAGAGAAAAACCCTTATGAGGAGTTAAGAAGGGTCATTAGTTTATGAGAAAGAAAAGCTCCTATTCTCCAGGAAGATATAACAATCATGAGATGGAATGAACCAAAAAACATTGCTTTAAACTATATGGAGCAAAAAATTTAACCAAAGTATAAGGAGAAATTGATAAATTCTCCACAATGCTGGGAGATTTTTAACAGTCCTACTTTAGATCTGTAAGTCCAATTAATGAATACATACTTCATTTCTGCACCCAAACCGGAAGATCTTTGGGGTCACACTGGGTGTCTTCTGCCCTGTTCCCCAGTATATTACACACTCCCTACAAAGTATCCCTGCTCCTACAAATAGAAGACTAAGTACTATAGGTAAGTGCAAAGACAGAAAGCATTTACTAATAATTTATACTGGTGGTAGACATTTCTTTTAGCAAGCAAAACAAAGAGAATAATCAATGAAGACAAAATAATGGATTGAAAAGACAAAGGAAATTATGTCTCAACTTTTGCGGCATTTATGAGACAGCAGGTTCATTTCTTAAATTATTGAATTACTATATATATTAAATGGAAGGTCCCTTATATTCATTTTAAATATGGAAAGATGCACCAGAAAGATTAAGAACTATACACAGAATTTGCATTTGTTGGGCCAAGACAATAGCAATGATGCTACCCCCTAGTGGCAGAGCACAGCAACCCGAACAAGAAGTGCAGAGTTTGAAGTTTTCCTCACCTAAGTATTAAGCTTTAGACGACCATACGGTTGATGGTGACAAGTGTTCGATCGATGTCTGCTGTTGTTACTGTCAGCATTTTTTAAAATCATGTTCAGCCTATAGCTAAGTGCCTTTTTGACAGGCAGCAATTCCCTGGGCTGCAAAGTGATATGCATCATATAAAGAGGCAAATCAACATTCAGGGAGCAGCCTTTGCCCAGTGTAAGAGGACAGTGTAACCATGAGGCACTTGGAGGCAGCCTGGCCTTTCTAGCACATCTTGCAGAGGCAGCTCTCTGAAGATCGTAACCTGAAGTTCTGTCCCAAAGAGCCCTGAGGATATTCATCCTGGAGAAGAAAGCCACTCTCATACGGCCCACAAGTAACTCAAAGAAGGAACACAGGGGTTTCAGCCACACCTCAATCAGGCCCATGCCATGGATAACTGTGTCCCACACAGTGCGTTGAAAGTGTATAAATCCATGCTAAAGAGAAGGGAAAGTCTCAATTTTATTTGTCAAGAGATACTCCTACAGTAAATGCTATCACCGACAAGTAGCAGGCAGCAATGCAATTATTTTTACTTTTAAAATGTGGGTCCCAAACTAGGAGTAATGGCACACATCTATAATTCCAGCACTCTGGGAGGCTGAGGTAGGAAGATCACAAGTTCAAGCTCAGAGAGTCCCCAACTGATTCTGCTGTGAAGGCCTCTATGCAACTCTCACTAAGCTCCCACCCAAAGTCAGTGTCCCAGTGTGGGCTTTGGACAATCTACAGACAGTTTTGGAATCAATGTGTGGCCTGTCTTATGTGTGAAATAATACTCTTTGCAACTCAGGTCATTTCCCATGTGGTTTGAGTCATCTTATGTGTCATGAGGAGTTAGTACATGTACATAAACACATCTAAAGTCTATGTTCACCGCCCCCCGTCTCTTGGTTCCCTCTCCATTTGCAAAAGTTCTATCTCCTATTATCACTTATATTGCTCTTTATTTGTATTTTGAGTTTCTCATATAAAAGAAACTATGTGTCTGATTTATTTCACTTAACATTATGGCCTTAAGATGTACCCATTTTGCTATAAATGACTTATTTATCTTCGTTTATGGCACAGTAATACTCCATTGTGTATAAATACCACACTTTCTTTTACCTTTCCTCTTCTGATGGACCTACAGGCTGCTTCCAAGACTTAGGTATTATGAATTTTACTGCTATAAACACGAGTATGCATGTTTCACTGTAATATGATGGCTTTGACTCTTTCAGAAAGATACCTATAGGGGAATAACTAGGTTAAATGGAATTTATATTTTTGTTTTTTGAGGAATTGCCATACGAATTTCCAAAATGGTTGTACTATTTTAAACATTGCTAGTAATGAAAAGTACAATGAGCTCCTTGTCCAAACCCACCAGAATAGGGATTAACAAAAGAAATCTACAACAATGAGTGTTGGCAAAGGTGTGGAGGGTCTTGAACTCTAACCAATCACTGGTGAAAGTGTAAAATGAGAAACATGCTGGAGATAACCCTAGGATCTAATAAGCCCATACTTGGTCATTACTTAAGATAAATGCAAACAGTCCACAAAAACACTGGTACATTCAGAACAGAAGTTTTAAATTTTGATGAAGTAAAGATTCATCAGTTATATCTTGTTGATAATGCTTTTGGTGTCTTACACAGGATATTTTGTAAATCCCTACAGTTACAAAGATTTTTTTTCTATTTTCTTCTTCTACTTTCAAAGTTTTAGCTTTTATATCTAGGCCAAGATCCATTTAGAGTTAACAGAAAGACTGGAACATAAATGTTCATAGCACTTTATTCATTATGGCCTCATACTGGAAACAAGCAAATGTGCAAATCCCACCAAGAGAATGGATAAATGCAATGTACTCTATCTATAGAGTGGCAAAAAGATATGCAGCTCATCACAAATGAATCTCAGAACCATGGTCTTCAGTGGGAAAAGGCACATACAAAAGTGTGCACTGTATACTCCCATTTTTCTGAAGTCCAGAAAGCAAACCCAGTGACAGATGTCAACAGTGGTTGCCAGGGCTGAGGAATGGGGGTTGCCAACTGGTAGAGAGCATGAGGGAAGTCTGTAGAAGGACATGTTCCACGCCTTGTTAAAACTCTTCAAACTCTATACACTTAGGAAGTTTCTGCTCACTTTGTGTGTATGGATGTTACACCTCAATAAAAAAAAAAAGAGCATTTCTAATTTCAGTGCTGCCACTTGGTCTGATAAATTTAACTCCACAGAAAACATCTTTCAGGGCTACTTTCCTAGAAACAACTAGAAGCGCTGTGAGATTCTGAGGCCTTGTCCTTGCACGCTATTGTTGCAGAAAGAAG
The DNA here is from genome assembly GCF_012274545.1 of Fukomys damarensis. Classification (NCBI taxonomy): domain Eukaryota; kingdom Metazoa; phylum Chordata; class Mammalia; order Rodentia; family Bathyergidae; genus Fukomys; species Fukomys damarensis. The sequence goes on from NW_022900937.1 coordinate 12,665,231, forward strand.
CTACAAGGCAGAAAGGGAGAACCGAGGCAGGGCACAGGGGGCTTCATTTCTGAGGAAGGAGCTAACTTTTCCAGGTTGCATTATTTTGAAAAATTTCTAACAGCAGGTTCTTGAATCTCTGCCACGCATCCTCATTAGGAACAGTTAAGTAAATGGGAATCCACTTTTTAAATGAATTTAATAGTAAATAGTTTTATTTTTTTTAAAAGATCTACAGCAGCATCTCAGGCTTCATTTTGAATTCGGTGTGCTCTCTTCATCCATTATTCACCCACCCTACACATCCCCGCTTTATGATTTTACTAAATCCCTTCATTTGAATTATGGCCTTGTGGCCAACAGTGGGCGATATATTATTCTTATATAATTTTTAAATACAAAGGCAAATGGCATGGAACAATTAGAATCGATGGCTTGGGAGGCTGGCACTCGGATGTCATAGGCAAGCACCGTGCTCTTGACTTTAACCTATGGGTTCCACTTCATGTGGGCTGTATTCTTCATACATCAGGGGATTTTATAAATTTACTATTCAATCCAGCAGCCCTACTTTGTTCACAAAATATAAGCAAAACAAATATGTCAGGGTAATGATGCCAGGACTCTCCCTTATTGAAAAGAGCAGTTTATTAATACCTTATTGCTACAAGCTAGATCTTATTATCATCTTGGGTCATTTAGAATCTTATTAGGTATTCTGCTGGTGGATGAATAATCCTGTGATAAATTCTTTGCCATGTCCTTCACAGTTGTCATAGCAGGATCATAAACAGCATTTATAACAATCTAGCCTAGAGGAAGCAGCTGACAATGGTCTGCTTAGCATGCAGGAAATATTCAGATCGGCTGTGTCTGGTGAGACGCAAGCCCACAAGAGAGCTCCCAAAGTTAAATGTAGCATGGGTTTCTATGAAGATTCCCCTTCAAAAAGGCATGAGGTCAGGGACGTGGGGACAAAACACACTTTGGAAGCCACAGATAGTTTCGTCCCACCCGATCTGCCAGGCAGCAGGGGAAAGCCGAGGCAATCGCCATTGTATTACTGACAGGCCACTCAGGTCTGTACTCGCAAACTCCAGATCAAGGTGCCACTCATTTCAGATGTTGCCTGATATTTTTCATGTGCTGACTTCACACATAAAACTGTGATTTGCCTGTGTTACTGCTCTGTGTCTAATTAGTGTGTGTGAGGAGACAATGACTCCAAAAGGGAGCAAGATTACGGGTATAATTCCTAGTATAAGCCAGGGACTTTTGCTGCCTCATGAAATGGTAGATGGCAGCACTTATGAAAACCCGTGATACATGAATACATAAACACATTCCTGTTCAGGTAGAACTACGGGAGGACTGGTGTAACTCACCAACACTGCTCCTAGGAAAACCTATACAAGAGGCAAACAAGCCAATCTCATGTTATTCCAGCTTCACTTTCTTTCTCTTTTTGGTCTTTTGAGACAGGGTCTCACTATGTAGTTGAGACTGACCTGGAACTCACTGTGCGGCCCAGGCTGGTCTCAAACTCACAACGATCCTCCTGCCTCAGCCTCCCGAGTGCTGGGATGACAGGTGTGCACCACAGCTTCAGTTTCTATTATTTCCTAACATTATAATTAATCCATGTTAATTTCTTATTTTTCTCTAAGCAAGTCGTGGCTCTTCTAGATCCTATTGCATTGGTCCAGAATGTCCTTGTTCTTTTTTAATTTGCCAGATATTGTAAGTTAGGATTCTCCCAGAACCAGGACCTGAAACAGATTTTGGAGGTGATATCCGGAGGTATAGGTAAGGGAGTGGGGATGTGGGATAAGGAAGAGAAGGAAGCCAGTAACAGGTGCCAAATGAGCACGTTTGCTAGTGGCCACCTGGGACCCAACCCCCCTCTGAGAGAGCAGGGCAAGAGAGTTAGGTATTGATCTACTTGCTGCCATCGGTCCTGGGTTGTGGGCTGTTCATCTGGCCTGCCAACAAGAGAAAGCCACAGACGTGCAGAAATAGCTGAGGCAGGGGCACCAATGAAAGCCAAAGTGACAGTGATAGGGTGCTGGCAGCTTCCACTCCCCAGCTAAGTCCCCCTTACCTCTCAAGTCTCATCTGGGTGCTGTTTTCTCTGGGAAAGCTTCCTTCAGCCACTAGTCCTTAGCAATTTCTTTAGCAACATGTTTTAACCATGCCATTTACAAGATCATATTGTAAAAGTGACTCTTTCCTTCTAAACTATAAGCTCCTTTGGGGAAGAGGTGGCATCTGGCTCATATTTTATCACCAGAATAGTCCCTGGCGCACTGAAGAAATATTCCACAAATATTTAGTGAGGACTCATCATAAACCAGATTCTAGGAGCTAGGCAGGAAGCAATGAGAAATAAATTCCACTTGGAGATCTTGGAATGGGCAGAGGTTTTTTAAAAAAATAGCCAAGTTGATATGAAAATCTCAGGTATCTATAAGTGCTCTAAAAAATTAAAGAAGACAAGTGGCACAAACTGACTGAGGTCTGGGGAAATTGTTATTTCAGCTAGGCTATTGAGGATGGGCTTCTCTGAGAAGGTAATCCATAAACAAAGATTTCAAAACTAATCAGGAGCTGAGGGAAGCAAGGGATGAACAGATGGAGGCCAGAGGAACAGGAGGGTGTGATATTCTGTGATACAACAGTAGATATATGTCATTATGCATTTCTCAAAGCCCGTAGAGTATATAACACCAACAGTGAACCCTAATGAGGTAAACTGTGCAGTGTGGGTAATGAGGATGTGCTGGTGTGGGTTCATCAGTTGTAACAAGTACACCACTGGAGGGGTGTGTTGAGCGGGGAGGCTGTGTGTGTATGGGAACTGTGTGTGCATGGGGACAGGGTATCTGGGAAGTCTTTGTACTTTCCATTCAATTTCACTATGAGCTTAAAACTGTTCTAACACACACACACACACACACACACACACACACACACACACACACACATAAAAGGGAGAAGGACCCAGCCTTATAAAGATATGGAAGAAAGAGAATTCTAGGCAGGTGAAATAGCAAGTGCAAAACCTCATAGGTAGCGACAACCAGGGCATAATCAAGATCAGAAAAGCCAGGTGAACAGAAAAAGTGTCAGAAGAGCTCAAAGAAGTCAACAAGGCTACAAGATATAGGGACTTTTAGTATTATAATGTAAATCAATCTAATATCATAAAATATACTAGAAGAAAACTCAATACTACATCAAAAACTACTTCCCTTTGTTTTCTGGATGTTTGTGTTCATGTCAACTTATGGATTTGTTTATCCTAAGACCTGTCTCATTTTGTGTGGTACAACTACAAGGCTGCAGGGTTGATTAGAAAAGTTTCTCATAAATTCAAGGTAACACCAAAGGTTCTATCTTTGAAAGAGCTGAAGCCATGAAAACTAAGTCCCTTGTTGGCTTCTTGAATCAGGTCTTTTAAAATTAACTTTGGAATCTTTTATCATCATGATAATTTCAGTTCTCCCACAAAGTAAAAAGAGAGGGCTACATAGCTATTTGAGTGTTTGGCAGCCCTACACACTTATAAATCATACTTTACAAGGTGAGAATGTAAGTTATGTGGCTGATGATTTAATATTTGATGGTAACATTTCTAAACATGCACAGAAATGGAGAGAATATATTATGAATCTGGATGTAGCCATCATCCATCTTCAGAATTTGTCTGCATCATGTCAATGGCTGAATAGGCACACATCACAACGTATACAACTGAACAGCCACAGTCCCTCCACCATGGGCATCCTTAGAATCCTTCCATTCTTGTACACATCCCCCGCAGGAGTGGGCTGACCCAGGGGCATGGTGTAGAACCAGTGAGGGAACAAGATAAATGACCATCATGTGACAAATATTGAACATTAAATAAATATATGTTTTGAGCACTGCTTTACCCACTATGGGAATAAATGTTTTGCATATTTATTTAGTAAATACAGTCCTTAAGGCACAGATCTAGATACTATAAGAAACTCAAAGATGCTAAGACTCAGTTCTTTCTTTAAGGAATTCACAACTCAGTAGATTCAGAATTTGTGGGTTTATAATAGTTCTGACAGCTGCATCTCCAGTATAAGCAATCTCACAGGAGTCTTGTTGCTATACCTGGGCATTTTAATTTGCCCTCACCTTCCTTTCCAATGCAGTCTTTGTTCTAGCTGGAAGTTATTTTTGTTTCCCTCTTGGTGAGCAAACATGCTTAATCCCAACATGTTTTCCTTGTGCAGCGAAAAGGAGGGGGAAATGTGCTTTTCTTCTACTTTCTGCATGCAGAAAGTGTTGAGATGCCTACTGTTCTTGACTGGAAATTTGTAGACACCTGCTGCAGGGCCTCTGAAATGCTCAGAATACCTGATTTCTGCTCAAGTACCCAATGCTCAAGTAAATCAACTGCCTCACAATTCCCAGTGAATAAATGTGCAACTCTCCCACTGACTGATTGACTTAACACCAGCCAATTAGAGCTTAAACTAATTAAGCCAGAGATGGAGCCATCAACACACTGAATTTCGAAGCCTGTTAACTTTACCTAAACAATAGAATGAGGTCAGGCGTGTATCAGCCTTGGGAATAGCTAGGAAAGCCAGAGGAAAGCACTTTGTAAACATAAAACACTCTGGAAATGCTAACAACTAAAAGATACATCTAGAATCTTTTCAAAAGTCAAAAGGTGTACAAACTCACACATAACCTTCTTTATAATATCCCCTCTCAAACACATATTTCTGAATATCAATTTCTGCCTAAATAACCCAAAACTAAATTTTCATCACTACATAAGACTTTACCATAAATGGTTTCCATTTTTTCTTTTTTTTCCCCGATGTTTCCATTTTTTCTTTCTTTTCCCCGATTATTACTGACTGTTCGCTACACTACAACTATCAAGACAACTCTATTACACTAGTTTAGCCACAATTCACAATTACTATGTACTTCCTCCATTCTTACCTCAGTATCACAATTATTCCCCATTTTCCTTTCTTCAAGAAGAATAAAACTGCTCACGACAGAAATATGGTTATTGCTATCCTTTTAGAGGGCAGATGATAAAAAATATTTACAGATTTGCTTTAATATCAGTCACCCCAATTCTGAAAGGCTTAAAAGTGCCCACTCCCAAACACCACTTTTTTCATTGTAAAATTAGCAAGTACAAAGAAAATATACGTGGAAATGTTGGAATCTGATTATGCAGTCAAGCACAAATGTTTTATAAAAACCACTGCACACAGAGACATCATTCTAGCCTGTCCCTAAAGCTCCAGCTGCACTGGCTCCTGAAATAATATTGAGCAAAGAGGCATTTTAAGAAAGTCAGCATGAGAGAAAAAAACCTTCTCAGGTATGTGTATGTTATTAATCATAATTAAGGCAGATTTGACAGCCTCTTGGCAATAGAGACGATGAGTTCCTTTCTCTGACATCAAAATCCTAAAGGAATACTTTCAGTTTCATTATCAACTTCCCTGGTCTTTACACCTATAATATACACTTGGAGAAGATGAGGTCTTAGAGAAACCTGAGCTCTGACAATTATTGTTTGCCCACTGCTGACATTGAGCTAGGAATTACAAAAGCTGGTGGGATCTCCCAGAGCCAAAGAACAGAGAACAAGGCTAGGGTTAAACTGTGAGTCCCAGGAAAGCACACGCCTGCCCCGTAATGCATTTGCACTGAAGGGTCATCCTTCAGAATTGTTGGTTTTTGTCTGCGCAGACAGCTCTGCACTTTTGATTTCCCATTAAATTGAAAAGGGAGCACTTGGTCCCTACTGCGATGGCATCCTCTGATAAGATATCGAGAAATGGGAAATGGATCCATTTCAGAAGACAGACTCATTTGAATAAAATCAAACAAGAGAATAGCTTCCATTCCATTACACTCAATTTCATTAACATGCTGTCTAAAATGCTGCAACTTGGGCAAGTTTCTGAGGCTACATTTTAGAGGAAGCATCACTAAAATAGGGATTAGGTACCTTCGCAGGTGATTTCAAAGAATTTCTTCTGATCATCTAATGACTACAAACCTGACCTAAGTTTTTCTCAGGTCAAGCAGAGAAATTTGACCTGTTGTACAGAAATCCCCAGCTCACTTTCTGCCACCTTCTTTCAT
>NW_022900937.1:12671686-12678425 GCF_012274545.1 Fukomys damarensis
TACACACACATATATATATGTATTATTAATTTTATTGGTGCATTTTAGGTATACGATATAATGACACTCATCAATGGGAATTTGCACCTTTACATAATCTATCTTGGTTTTTTTTTTGGTTTTTTTTTTCCCTGTTCTCCTGCCCTCCCTTACAGAAGACGCAAGACATCTGTCTGCTTTGGCCCCTGTTAAAAGACATAGATTATTTGGATGGTCCTCAAATACTATATGTTTCTATTTGAAAAGATGATCATGACCATTTTTTCATTTCTTTCTCTCTTGCTTAATCTTCCCCCTTATGCTTCCCTGTTTCCCTGGAAATAAGATCTAAGCAGAAAATAATCAGCCTTAAAAACTAGAGATAAAAAATGCCAGCCCCAATTATCTTGCCTTACCTGCTGTTACAGAGTAGCTACTGAGCAAGAGAGCACTGATGCATAATCTGTATAACACTGGCCATCACATGGTAAAGATCAGCTGGTGCTTATTCCTGGCGAAGTCTTATTTTCAGGGAAGCACAGTCTATTACCTACTCTTTCCCATCACCTCTCCTCCCTCCTCATCTTCTGTTTGCGCCTCTTTGCCTCCCTTTCTCTCTTTTTAAAATCTCTTTAATCAGTCTTCTGTCCTTGTTCTTTCCTCTCTCACTTTCTGCTTTTCTTTATGTTTGTGTATTTGTCTGCATTGAAACACTGTGTTCCTCAGGATTTAAAGCAGTGAAGAAAAAGTTCATTACCTACCCCATGGATATTTTCCATTGGTAATTCCTCAATGGAGGAAGGTATTTCCTCAGGAAGTGGAGGAAGTAGCTGATGGTTTTAGTAATTTCTTTGAAAGCTATTTGATTGAGAAGAGCTGAGGGAACTTTCCACCCACTCATTAAACAAACCAGAAGAAACATTTTGGAGACTTTTCAATGGCTTTTCAACTCAGTATGCCATTTAAAAACCAAATCATGAAACAAAATAATATTTAGCAAAAGCAGTGCCATAAGGAAAGAAAACAGGAAGCAGTGTTATGTGCGTAAATACTGCAGAGGTATGTTGCATCCTGAATGTAAGGAAAAGTCTAGATTTAAAGTCAGGAAAAGGGTGAGGATATGAAGAGAAAAGGAACCCCTGCACAGTCCTGGTGGGAGTGTAAATTAACACAGTTGCTGTGTAAAACAATGTGGAGACTCCTCAAGAATTAAATATGGGCTGGGCATGGTGGTGCACGTATGTGACCCCAGCTAATCAGGAGGCTAAGGTGGTGGAAGAATTGTGAGTTTAAGGCCAGCCAGGGGAACACAGAGAGACACCCTCATCTCAAAACAAAAATAATAAAGTAAGATAAAACAAAATGGAAATATCATATGATCCAGCAATCCCACTAATGGGTATATATCCAAAGGAAATTAAATCTGTATGTTGAAGAGATGTTCCTTGTTCACTGATGCACTATTCACAACGATCAAGAAATGGAACAACCTAAGTGTCCATCAACTAGTGAATAAAGTAAATGTGGCACAAATGCACAATGGAATACTATCCAGCCTTAAAAAGAACCAAATCCCACTATTCATGACAACATGGAACTGGAGGCCATTGTGTTAAGTGACATAAACCAGGCAGAAAGATAAGTGCCTCATTAAGTCACTCGTATGTGGAACCTGAAAAACTGATCTCATAGGAGCTTAGAGCTAGACAGTGTTTACCAGAGGTTGGGAGAGTAAGGGCAGGGAGAGACAGAAGAGACTGATCACAGGCACTGAGCTACAGGTACACAGGAGTAAGGGGGCATGGGGTGCTATTGCACAGTAAGATGACTATAGACAATAGCAATATACTGTATACCTCCAAAAGACTAGAAGAAAGGATTTTGAATGTTTTCACCATATAAAATGGTAAATGAGAGTATGATGTGTTTAATGCAATGTAAAACATCTACAATGCAGACTTGTATCAAAACATCATGTTAGCCTATGAACATGTATTTTTTATGTATCACTTCAAACTAAATGTTTTTCAAAATCAGGAAAAGCAATATGAGAGGCCAAAGCTTTCCTGACTTCAGGGGCTAAACCTAGTACCTTCAAAGCACGAAAGGGACAAAAATAGTTCTAGCAGAAGCTTCTCCACCTGCAAGAAGAGCTAACAAGGGCAGCACAAGCCACCAGTCCAGAGAAGGTGGGAAAGGGCAAAAACAAGTGATTTACTTCCACTACATAGGTGAACTGAAAGAAAATGTAATCTTAAATCTTACTGAATTTTCACCTTGATTTTGTCTGTGGCAGTCTAGAAGTAGAATCTGTGATAATCCGGAGTTGTGACTTCAAGGGGAAACAATTTATTTCCTTCATCTGCACAGGACTGCCCTTCCCCTGACTCAGATGTTTATTAAGGAATGGTTTCTGCCTCTACTAAATGGCATAACTACAGTGAACCTTTAAATATGGTCTTCAAGGTGTTAAAACTGCCACCTTGGCTGGGCGTGGTGGTGCACACCTGTAATCCCAGTACTCAGGAGGCTGAGACAGAAGAATCGCTGAGTTCGAGACCAGACTGGGCTACATAGAGTTCCAGGTCAGTCTCAACTACATAGTGAGATCCTGTCTCAACCCCCACCCCCAAAAAAAACCAAAACGCCACCTTTGCTGATTTGGGGCTTTCCTGTTTGTTCTTGGTGGTGTCTCATCTTAGTGAGAGCCCACGAGATTTAGCAATTAGTATGGATACAGCAGTTTGATAGTCAAAAGTAATTAATGGCATCAAAACACGGGCTTGCCAAATCCAGGTCTATCTGTTTAAAATGAGAATCTCAGTCCATTAGAAAAATTATCTACCATGAAGTGCTGTATAGACAGAAAATAATTTAACTTAATATATTAATATATTGAAACAACATTGAGAGCTGAAAAAATAAACCCCAAAGTTGCTCTTTGAGCCTCTGCACGTACAATTTATAGTACAGGGATGTGTGGTCTTCCTTTAAAAAAAAAAAAGTAAAATTGCAAAATAGGAATTCTTTCAACTGTCAAATGGAAATTTAAGAAAATTATGGCTATTTTTTTCTTTCAGAGCTCTCATTTAAATATTGCTGAGGAAAGGGAAAAAGGGAGAGAGATGCTTTATTGTAAGTGTTCAATTTACCATGAATCAAATGAATTTTTCAAAGCTGCCTATAGTACAAGAGAAGTGAATACTGGTTTCTGTTTCAATAGATAAATTAAAATCTTATCCAGTAACTTCAGATTCTCTTTAATTAGCCACTGCTTTTCATACCACTGATGAACTTCATCCTATTTTCCTATCAATAAGCTGTATGTGGTGGAGGGGGTGAAGTTAGGAAAAGGGAGAAGGTTCTCCTTAAATCTTCCTCTCCCCCCAGAGAACTTTAAAATTGATTTTCTTTTAAATGTCCCTGGTTTCAGAAAGACTGACGCTCACATGAACCTTTCTTTACATCTGTAACTCATTTCCTTTCTTAAAAAGTTGATGATATTTGTTTTAATGCCCAAACCTCCCCTAAGCACCAGGGACGTTAGCTTTGGTGGCTTGTAGCATTATTTACAAAGCCAGAATTTGGACTTTCAGAGTAGAATAGGAAGTGAGAGGTGGAGGTGTGACAGGTGAGAAGCTCTTGGAAGCTTCTGCACTTGACAGCTCTATGTCTAGGATCACTGACGTGAGACAGACACAAGTCGGGCAATGTGAATGAATCTCTAATTCCATCTCTTTATCTTCAAGGCCAATGTAGGGTCCTATCAAGGTCTGAAAGTCTCTTTGGTATAACTTTAGGAAAATATGCTAACATAAAATGATGCATCCTTTTCAAATGTACTTTAGTTATTTTATAATTATTATTATTTTTTGGTACTGGGAATGGAACTCAGGACCTTGTGCTTTTGAGCAGGTGTGATGCCACTGAGCTAAATCCCTGGCCCTAAATCCACTTTATTTTAATTATATTATTGCAGCCTGTCCAAGGAATAAATGAGAATACTTCCCAAAACTTAACATACCTAAGAGATGCCCTTTCTGTATCCAGGGGAAAGAAAACCTGTCGAGCCACTTGCTGACCTGTTCCAGGCATCCAGGTAAACATCTACGTTCCACCTTTCTACTTAGAATAATATATTACATCCCACCCAGGCTAAAGACAACAAGGTAAGAAATATGGTGCACGTAGTCAAATTCATATCTCCACCTCCCCTTATTAGAAGTCTCCTAATAACTCTCAAAGATTTTCATGATGAAATATTTAATGGAAGCAAAGAAAATCATTAACGTTCACACATGTAATTAATTCATCATTCATTTTTGTCATAGCTCAGCATTTTGCCATTTTTGCCTTGGATCTCTTTTCTTAAGGAAATAAAATACTGCAGACAGAGTCTCCCGGTCTAATTCATTGTCCGCTCCCCTGCCAAAAATCAAACATTGGCGATCAACTCTATGAAGGATGGCTGCATTGTATAATTTACCTGGGCCCCAAGAGTTGTCCCTACAGCTCTCTTCCTTTCCTTATTTATTCCCTTTCCTCCACTCATTTTCTTTTTTTTTTTTTTTTTTTTTTTTTTTTTTTTTTTTTTTTTTTTTTTTTTTTTTTCTTTTTTTGGTACCGGGGATTGAACTCGGGTCCTTGCGCTTGCAAGGCAGGTCACCGAACCGCTGAGCTAAATCCCCAGCCCTCATTTTCTTTTTTTAAAAAACATTTTATTTATTTGGCAGTACTGGGGATTGAACTCAGGGGCTTCACCCAGGGGCTTCACATCCAGCCCTTTTTATTCATTTTTTTTCCCAATTTTGAAACAGAATTTCACTGTGCTACCAAATTACCCCAGCTGGCTTTGAACTTGTAGTCCTATCTCAGCCTCTCAAAGTGCTGGGATTACAGACATGTGCCACTCTGCCTGGAGGATTTTATTTTTAAATTACAAATTCATCCATAATTACTTGCATACTTCCAACTTGTGTAAAGAAAGATAATAGTTCTCCGTGCACCAAAATACACACTCAACAAATATTATTTTACCATATTTGCTTCAAACGCTTCAAATTCTAGTAGTGCTACAGCCATAATACATCCTTTCTAAAGTGGCTCTGACCACATTCATGCTCTGCCATCAGCAGCTTGAAGGAGGACCTCTTTCTGCATGCTGTGATACCTAAGAATAATCTCTCCCTCTCTCCTTGGTGCATCATGGTGTTTAAAACACTGCAACCCAAAGGAAGTGAGCTTTACACACTATTTAGACAAGAAGCATTTGGGTGTCTCACATTCTTAGCCTGTTACCATCATCTCCCTTGTCTTCCTCCTGCATGCTGCAGACTTCTGCCAAAGTTTCCAAATCAAATGTGATCATCCCACTCCCAGCCCTACTCTTAGGTGCCTTCCCGCGGCTAAGGAGAAACGCCAAATGCTTACCCCGCTCGGCCAAGCACGGCTCTGCCCTCACCTTCCCCTCGGCATTCTCCACACCGACCTTTCAATGCACTCTTCTCCCTCACCTTGCGGTCTCTGAACTTTTCCTCCACCTAAAGTTCTCTACGTCATCTTTCAGGGTCTCCGCTTAAAAGTTGCCTTTAATAAAAAAAACTCCCTAGTTTGGCCCCACTTGTAAATCAGATCTTCCTAATGTAACCTTATTCTACTTTTTTATAAAACTTGGAGGAGCATATTTATTTGTGAGAGCTTTTGTTTAATGCCTGTTTCTCTTATTAAACTGCAAACTTCATGAGGACAGGCATCATTATTTTTTAGCTTCCAAATGTAACAGCAGAGCACCTCCTATAAAATGGGTAATTGTTTTCTGGATATACAATTCTTTGCTCCAGATACAAAATTTGAAGCTTCCTTTCCCAAACTTGTACAAATGCCTTAACCTCTCTTCTCTATTAACATACATATATTTCTGGGCCGGGGATTTAGCTCAGTGGTTCCACCACTTGCCTTGCAAGTGCAAGGTCCTGCGTTCGATCCCTGGTACCAAAAAACAAAAACATACATATATTTCTACTCCCTTCTCCCTCCACTCCCTACTCACCCAAAACACATGTTGGCATCTTTTCTCCCATTAACTAAGGGTTAGTAATGAAGTATGTCTTATGATATCTTATGTATTCTAATCTATTATCCTAGGTATCACAACATAGTAACAGCATATATATATTATCTCCAATTTTTTAAGAAACCCTTTTAAAGATACCACAAGAATATATCCATAGGTTCAAGACTATTTTGGTAAGGAGAAATGGTCAAACTGATGAATAGCTACTTTGCCAACATGGAACAACAAAGATTCTAAACTCTAAGCTTGTAGGCCATGCTAATCCATCTAAAAATCTAAATCAAAATCCATACTAAATAACCATCAGGGTTTTTTTTAAAGCTTCTAAATAGGACTAAAGGGATCATTCATTTCAATGGAACAGTCATGTTCCCACAGGTACTTTTTAAAATATTACACACCATCATGCCATCTAATATTCAGAGACATATTTAGAGGTGTACAATAAATTTCAATCCTAGACATAAATATTTCTCCAGTCACAGTAAAAAGGAGAAACAGAATATAGATCATCACCAAATCCCATGCTTAAACCGGGCGTGGTGGCGCACGCCTGTAATCCCAGCACTGAGAGGCTGAGGCAGGAGGATTGCTGTGATGAGTTAGAGACCAACCTGGACTACATAGTGAGTTCCAGTTCAGTCTCAACTACATAGTGAGACCCTGTTTCAAAAAAAAAAAAAAACA
>NW_022900937.1:12678597-12719514 GCF_012274545.1 Fukomys damarensis
AAAAAAAAAAAAAAAAAAAAAAAAAGAAAAGAAACTTCAATTTGTCTGTTTCATTGAGTAAGTAAATATAATTTTAATATATATTGCTATTTATCATTTAATAAGATTCTGTACAAAATTATTTAAAATTATTAACTTATTAATACTATTTAAAATATGATATATATTGATTGCATAAAAAGTTCAGAGAAGAATATAAAAATAATCTATAATCCCATCATGGGCAGATATACTTGGGTATATAGTCTTTTTTTTTTCTTTTTCTTTTTTGAGATAGGTGTTACTGTATAGCTCAGACTGGCCTTGGACTAACTATGCAGCCCAGGCTGGCCTTGAACTCACAGTGATCCTCCTGCCTCAGCCTCCCGATTGCTGGTATTACAGGTGTGTAACACCAGACTCAGCTGGCATATAGTTTTATAGTCTTTTTTCTATAGCTACCAATCATTTTCCAGCTTTTTTCCATATAAAATAATGTACATTTGTGTTATGTGTTTGTATACATGTCATAAGTCCATTTTGGAACACTGAGAGAGAAATAGATTGAAAGATAAAACAGATAGACAAAAATTTCTCTGCAGTTTGAATACTAGATGACTTAAATCCTAGGCTGCTTTTTTGACAATGCCAAAATTGTTTCTTTACAACCACATCTATTAGCAAAGAATACTCCTGCTTCCTGTGTGATGAGCAATGACTTGGAGGCTCCGTGGCGCCAGTATTTCCACCAGGAGTCCTGAGAGTGTGCAGGCTGGTGGAAGACTGACCACAGGCAAAACATGAATATTCCCTGTGGTCATGTCACATGCTACCAGACTGCACGACACGTTGCATTTTAAATTGTTTGTGTAGCATAGCTAAATTTCTAGTGGAAATGCCAAGTCTCTTAGCTTTCTTGTTTCCAGTAGCACTCTGAAAAAGAAGAAAGTTGCTCCCATTTCAAGACTAGTTTTGTTTTTAATTGCAAACTAACCTGAAGCTAGTTTCCAAGTAAGAACACAAAATTAAGAACTATGACCATCAATACCATCTGCTTTAGGCAAACTGTAGCAGTAACATCTAGAACACATGTCACTTTAACTTCACACAGTACAAACTCAGGGCCAAATTGTCCTTTAATCACATGCTAAACCTTGCCCAAATCTCTCCTCTGATAATTATTTGAGACTGCCAAAAATTTCAAATATCTAACAGCACTGTAAATCTACATGGTTTAGTTTAGTGATGTTACACAGCCATTTTTTACTGAAACACAGAAATCAATGGAAGCGATTCCATATTCCAATAACTCAAGGGGTATATTCAACAATTCCGATGATTTCCAATTATAGACTATATTATTAAATAGGACAAAATGCTCACTTTCAGAGCTCTATCACCTAAAGTCCTTCTACCTCTCTTCTCTTCTTCCCTTTGTTTCTTTATATATATTTTGACAATTTGAGATGAATATACTTTTAAATTAAATAATTGAAAATCATAATGGTTTATACATAGAAAATTTTATATTCTAGATTGAGCACAAAATCAGCTTCTAATTCCTTATTTCTAGTCAGGAAGTGTTTAGGAAGGATGACTTTATTGTAATATCAAAACTTTTATTGAGCATTTAACTTATGTCAGCCAGACAGTATTCTAGATAATAAAGATTCCAAAAAGAAAAAGAGATACGGGCTGGGGATTTAGCTCAGCGGTTCGGTGGCCTGCCTTGCAAGAGCAAGGACCCAAGTTCAATCCTCAGTACAAAAAAATAAATAAATAAAAAAAAGAAAAGAAAAAGAGATACAAACCCACCCTTATGAAGCCAGAAGAGGTGCCACATGCATGTAATCCCAGCACTCTGGGAAGATGAGGGAGGAAGATCATGAGTTCCAGTCTAGCCTGGCAACTTACTGAGACCTTGCCCCACTCCGTCCCCCAAAAGGGGCTTAGGGTGTAGCTCAATGTGAAGACCCTTGGTTCAACCTCCATTATCACAACAAAATAAAACAAAACAAAAACCCTCATGAATCTCCCACTTTAGTAGAAAACTCAAGCCCTAAGTGCGTGGAATGTCTTAATTTTAAAAGTTATATATATTGACAACATTCATACCAAAAGGGGAAAAGTGAAAGCCTTTTCTCTATAACTAGGAAAAAGACAAAGCTATTCACTGTCACCTTCTTATTCAATATAGTAGTTGAAGTTTAGCCAGAGCAATTAGGCAAGAGAAAATAAAAAGTCTACAAATAGGAAAGGAAGAAATCAAATTATCCCTATTTATAGATGATATGACCCTATACTCAGAAGAGTACACCAAAAGACTATTAGCGCTAACAAAAAAATACAACAAAGTAGCAGAATACAAAATGGAACAATAAAAAAAAAAAAAACGGTGGCTTTTCTACACACCAATAATGAATTAACTGAGCAAAAAATTAGGAAAAAATTGCATTCACCAGGCTTTAAAAAATAGCAATCAATCTACTAACCAAACAGATGAAAGATCTCTACAATAAAAATTACAGAACACTGAAGAAAGTGAAGAAGACATTAGACACTAGAAGGTGAGTCATGCTCACTGATGAGCAGAATACTGTTGAGGGCAATGTTACCAAAAGCAATCTGCATTTTCAATGCCATCCCCAACAAACTTCCAGTGACATTCTTCACAGAACTGAAAAATAATCTTTCAATCCATATGAAGCACAAAAGACCCAGAATAAGCAAAGTAATCCTAAGCAAAAAGGACAAAGCTGGGGCACTGCAACACTTGATTTCAAATTATACCACAAATCCCCAGTCACAAAAACATCACTGTACTGGCTCAAAAACAGACTCATAGAACAAAAGAATAGAAGACAAAGAAATAAAACTGCACAAGTACAGTTATCTGATTCTTGACAGAAGGCCCAAAAACATACATTGGAGAAAAGACAGCCTCTTTAACCAATAGTCCTGGAAAGCTGGATATCCATCCATATGTAAACAAGGTCCCTGTTTCTCACCCTGCACAAAAATCAATTCAAAGTAGATCAAAAACCCCTGAAACTTTGAAACTGCTAGGAGAAAACATAGGGGAAGTTCTTGAAATTACAGACATAAAGACTTCTTAAATAGGACTCCAATATCACAGGAAATGATAACAAAAATCAACAAATGAGACTACATCAAATTAAAAAGTCTCTTCACAGCAAAGGAAAGAATCAACAAAGAGACATCCTATAGAAAAGAGAATACTTTTACCAGCTACTCTTCTGACAGAAGATTGATATTTACAATGTATAAAGAACTGAGAAAGTACACAAAATAGCCCAGGCGATAAATTGGCAAATGAATTAAACAGACACCTCTCAAAGAAAAAGTAAAAATAGCCGTATTTGAAAATGTATTCACCATCTTTAGCCACTAAGGAAATGCACGTCAGAACTACACTGAGGTTCCATCTCATCCCAGACAGAATGACTGACATCAAGAATACAAGAAATAAATATATATAATAGGGCCAGGGATTTAGCTCCGTGGTGCCATCACCTGCCTCACAAGCGTAAGGTCCTGAGTTCGATCTCCAGTACCCCCCAAAATATATGTGTGTGTGTGTGTGTGTGTGTGTGTAATATTTATCAATCATAAAGCCATAAAGAATAAAGTTACATCATTTGCAGAAAATGGATGGAACTGGACACCATCACATTAAGGTGAAATAAATTAAGACTCAAAAAGACAAGGACTGCATGTTTTCCCTAATATGTGGAACCTAAAAAAAAAAAAAAAAACGTGAAAATAGAAGGGAGACTATTATTAAACAAAAGGAAGGGAATAAATGAAATGGAGGAGGATTTAAGGAAGACTAATGGGGCGAGATATGATCAAAATATGTTATATGCATGTATGAAAATTCCACATTAAAACCTAATATTTTATGAAACTCATCTGCACTAATAAAAATATACTGAAAATTATATGGTTTGATTACTTTAAATTTTGGAATGATTATATGAATTTTAATATATAAACTCAATGAATTTTTTTTTCAAAAATTTTTTTTTCAGCTTTAATTGAGTTTACTGGTACATTTTAGAGATACAGTACAGTTACATTCATTGTTGGGATCTTGTACCTCTACATGACAAGTCTTGATTCTCATTTTTCCCCTTACCTCTGCCCTCCCTTCACCCCCTCCTCCCCTAAACTCAATGAATTTTTAAATGATATTCTTTTTGATTATCCTAATACATGTAATGGACACCTCCAGGAATATCTGTCTAATCACAGCCTCCTTTTCTATACATACTTTCACATACATAGGACACAGTCCTTTAAAAGAACTAATATGCTAAGAAAGTAGATAGAATTTAAAAAATCTCACCAAAGAATTATGAAGTATTTTTAAATATATATAGAGAAATTACAGAGCCAAAATGCATTAGTGCAATAAAAATTCAATGAATTGGTTTAACAACAGATGAGATAAAAAGAAAAGACTGAGAAAATGGAAAATTGTTGACAAAAAAATAACCAGGCTAAAGTACATGTTAAAAATCAAAGATTAAAAACTTCAAAATACTATGAACAAGAATTTTATGGATAAAATTATTTAAAATATTATAAAACAGAAATAATTAAATAGTGAAAAGAGATAATGATTATGGAGGGAAGACAGGGTGATACATGCATAATTTCCCATCAAATTTATCTCTAAACATAGTCCAATTCCAATCAAATTCCTGACAGGTGTGTGTGTGTGTGTGTGTGTGTTCTGACAAGCTGACTCCAAAATTCATATGGAAGTAAGACACTATGGAATAGTAGTAGCTGATACAATTTAGAATAATAAGAACAATGATAAGAACCTTATCAGCTTTAAAGACTCGTTAGAAATTAAGGCTTTAAACCAGGTGCAGTCATGAATAACCATAATCCCAGCTCTCTTGGAAGCTGAGGCAGGAAGACTTCAAATTTAAGAACAGTCTGAGCAATTTAGAGAGACCTGCCTCAGAATATAGAAGGGCTGAGGAGTAGCTCAGTATGGACGCCCTGGGTTCAATCCGGAATACAGTGAGAGAAAGCCAGGGGTGGGGAGAGGGGGTGAAAGACTTACTCTAATTCTATAGCAACTAAAAAGTGTGCTATGGCTCAGGAGCAAATAAACAGAGTGACAGAACAGGACAGACAGCCTAGAACTGACACAGCCTCCCAAGCCTACGTGGATGGGAACTTTGAGATGTCACCAGGCAAGGAGGAACGGAAGAACAAGTCACCCAATGGGGCTGAACAACTACCAGCTATCCACATGGGAAATATTTATTTATATCATAATCCAGTATTACACACAAAAATAAATTTAAAATACACTAAAAACTAACCCTGAGAAAACTAACTTCTAAAACATTTAGGAAAAATAAATGGGAGAAAATATTTTATGAATTAAAAATATAGAAGCAATTTTCCCAAAACAAAAAAGGGCTAATTATATTGGAATATAATAGTTTGGATACATTAAAAGTTCTAACAAAAAAAATCATAAACAAAATTGAAACACAAACCACAGACTAAAATAAAAAAAATTGTACATTGCATAGAACCAAAACTCAAGAACAAATACTCAGAATATATCAAAACTTTTATAAATCAAAAGGCAAAACAAAACAAAATAAAAATTAAGCAAAGGACAGGAACAAGTAATTCACAAAAGAGGTATCCTGAATGATCAAAAACATGAAAGATGTTCAGCCTCTGCAATGATCAGGAAAATGCAAATTAAATCAACAACAGGGTATCAATTTATAGTACTGAAATGTCCAAAACTTTCAAACCCCTTTTCAATATAATTAGTCTTTTTTCATCATTGAAAAATTGTTTGTATCTCTAGTAATACCAAACAGAAGACAAGGTGCGCTAACAGGAATTCTCATTTTGTATGAATAGGACCCTAACCACATTACCAATTCCAAAGAGTAATTTGGCAACTTCTAATAAAGCTATATATTTTAAAAACCAGTGATGCCCCAAAAAACCCTCCTTTGAGTTTATCATATTTATTCATCATATTTCAAACTATGCCCTAAATGTTCTGCATATTAATTCATTTGTTCTTTCAAACAGCTCCTTGAAGAAGGTTCTTATGGCACAGAGGATGTAAAGTGATTTCCCCAAACCCACAGAAGTAGTTAATGGCACAACTAAGATTAAAGCAAGTTGGGATCAGTGTTCATGCTTAGTGATTGTGCAAACTACCTCTTTATAAGGCTTTTTGTCTATGTGCAGAGGGAAATAGCTATGAGGACATTTATTTGGTATTATTCATAGTACTGGAAAATGGATAAAACCTAAATGCAATAAAGAGAAAAATGAAAATAAGATGGGGCATCTTCATTAAATGGAATAATGCACAAATGTTAACATGAATAAACAAGACTTAACGTGTCTACGAAGAGAAATCTGCAAACCTCAACGTTAAGTGAATATCACAGAAATATAACAGCAGTGCTATAACACTGACCTGGGATGGGTCGACAACAGAGCACGGTCCTGTCAGAGGCAGAAGCACCCCAGTTCGAGTGAAGCGTGTGTTTCCCTGCCCTCGTCAGTCTGGGCCTATTCCAGAGCTCTTGGAGGAGCCCTGTCAATGTGTTCATACGGCCTTGTGCTATGAAAATGGGTATATGTATTTCAACTACCCTTGGTTAGGACAACTGTGTCTTCCCGCATCAGTGTCACCAACTGGCACCCTTTCCTTCAGAGCAGGTAGAACTGGAGCGACCACGGGCAGTTTTTGAATCTGATTTAGAAGTTGGGGGCACTTTTTGTTAGAACTAAAACGTGCCCCCAGGAGCTTGATGTGTTCAGAGGTGGACTGGACCATGGGCGCTACACTCCTCGGTGCCTTCATCCACTACTGAGTTCAGGGGCTGCCTGTGCTGTTAGGAGTGGGGTGTGGTTGGAGAGGTCTCACTGGAGGTGCCTCTGGAAAAGCATAGTTTGGTCTCCGACTCATCTCCCTCTGCTTCCTGACGGCCACGAAGGAACAGCTTTCCCCCCGCCACACCTTCCACTGTTCCCTTTCTGCCTTGGAGACTGAATCCTCTAAAAACCATGAGCCAAGATAAACCGCTCCTGCTTTAAACTGTGGGTGTCGGGTATTGGGTCCCAGCAATGGGAAAGTAACTCAGGCATATTTAGTTTAGGTTTCGTGAGAGCTGTCTGTGCTTCCCTACCCTTCCATGCAGGAGGTCAGATGGGGACAGAGACATGACTGTTCCACAGCACCAGGCGCTGGAAATTTGCAGCTCCTCAAAAGCAAACCAGGAGTGAGATGTGTGGGATCAGAACCTAGTCTCTGAAAAATTCTTCCAGGGGCCACGCATGTAAAATTGCACATGAGAGATTTGGTTTTCATTGACCCCTAATCAAAATATAGCTCGCTTGTTCGGAAAAGGCTCATCTTGCGTCAGAGTAATTAAAAACACACGGCTTTGTTTTCCTTAGGAGAAAACCTAACAACTGAAAATTTATCACAACTCCTGTATTTGTAGAGCATGAATCTAGAGCAATATGACAAAAACATGCGTATTTTTCTGTCCAAAGTTTCATGCCTTACAAATGTCAAGTATTAAGCATAAAAATGTTTTGATTAACCATGATAAAGGAAAAATTACCTTCTGTATTCAGACTATTACTAAAGGAATAACATTTCAGTACAAGTTCAGGAAGTGGCACCTATTATATTAGAAAAAATAATTTAGAAAACCATGAGCAAACATTACCAAGTCATTTTATATGAAATTAAAAATACGCTGCCAACCTTAAAAGAAATGGTATAACAGAAGTGTTGTCAGTTAACTAACAAAAACACTATTATTTTTCTAGATATGTATGCATGGATTTTGCACATTTGTGATTTGTTATAACTTTTCTCTTTATAAATATTCACTCTAAAGTGGTGCCTACATTTTATAAGCTTCTAGTGTGCAACACTGAAATGTGCCCCCGATCAGCTGATGCACAAATTCTCTCGTGATTTATGTGGAGTAGCTGGTAAAAACCTGGAGAAGAACACTCAGCAGCCTTGGGATTCTGTTCACCCTGTGACGAGCGAAAGCTGGACCGACAACTGCTGCTCCCACTTGCTCTCTGAGTCTCATATCAGAGTGAGAAGCGCTGAGATCTCAGCGGGTGGGGAGCATCAGGCTAAACTTGCGATGCAGCCTCATGCCTAGCTTACTTGGATTAATGTATTTTTTTCAGTACAGGGCATTGAACTCAGGGACTTCACCCTGAGCTCCATCCCTAGCTTGTTTTGTTGTTCTTTTATTCTGAGATGAAGTCTTGCTAAGTTGTTAAATTGCTGAGGCTGGCCTCAAACTTGCAATCTTCCTGCCTCAGCCTCCAAGAGTGCTAGGATTATAGGTATGTGCCACCCTGTACCTCTATCTAACTGGACACAGTTAAACTAAGTGAGATCATGGGTAAGAAAGCTTGGTACACAATAAGATAATGTAAAATTCTATATAGTTCATAAAATGATAATCTATGTATATTGAAATACCATAGGAATGTCAATAATATTACTGAACATCTGTTAACTGGTCAACACCTGTCAGATGTCCTATGTACTTTATCTTGATTCATCTCATTTAATACTCTCCATCAACCTATGAGGGAGGTATCACTATTATCATTTAATGTATCAGATCAAATGTCACTTTTTCATTGACTCATAATATTTACCTGTATTTATTTAATATGTAGTACATTTCACTGAGTATGTTGCATCTTTCAGTTCACTGAAATATCAGCCCAGGTATACAATATCATAGTGGGGCAGGGGTTTAGAATGCCATAAATAATTAGCTAATAAATCTTCAGTTGTCCAGTAGTTATTGAATTATATACACGCAACACCCATTGTAATAAATCTCAGTTTGAATGTCTGGGACTAATACGAAGTAATGTATAGAAGCTTTCAGTTTCTCACTTAAATTGTAATCCAAATGCCATACTATTTCTTCTAAAACCGGAATTAAGCAAATTCAAATTCAAATGATTGCCCTGTCAAACTCAGAAGTTGCATTATGGTATTTATCTGTGAATTCTTTTTTTGGGTTTTTTTTGTTTTTGATTTTTGGGGTTTTTTTTCCTAAACCATTACAAAATGCGACTATTTGATCAGGAATTTTCAGCATTATGAAATAAAGCAAAGCTTTAAATTTCATAGGTTCAACACCAGTGTGTATACAAAGTAGGAACTATGTGTTATAAATTGATGGTTGAAACGGGAGAAAAAGCCTTTGCTCCCAAACAACTCAGAGATCTGATCAGAAACAGCCAATAGGAGGCTGAGGCAGGAGAATGGCAAGTTGAAAGTACTACCTGGACAAGTTAGCAAGACCCTGTCTTAAAATTTAAATTAAAACATGGGAGGAGGGGTCTGGAGATGTAGCTCAGAGTGAAGGCCTCAAATTCAACTCCCACTACTGTAAAATAACCATAACAACAATAATAATTAGTAGGAGTGGAGAGAGGAACTTCCAGAGAATTCTAAAATAAAACCACACGAATGGTGTTAAGTAGGTAAAACAGAAAAAATCAGCAGACCAGACTCACTGAAGTCCATGCTCCAAAGCCCAGTAACTTCCTCCCAGACTGCAGTCAAGAGCAGGAGCCTTGAAATACCACATCATGGTTCTAAATGGAGGGCTGAAGCAGAAAAAGAAAAAAAGTTGGATAGAGAACTGCTTGCTGGCACATAGGGGGTTGTGGTGTCTCAGCCACAGGCTTCTGATGATGGAACTTTAGTTGCTGAACATGAAGATAATTTTAGCACCCTACAATTATGTGCCTAATTAAAATTAAGAAATTAGAACACAGTTAAAAGGAATAATATTTTGCTCACAGCTAATTTCATTAAAGTATTAATGAACAGGACTCTTTTTATGGCCAGAGGGCAACCGCTTTCTACAGAGTTCTTCCATGCTAGCTAATTTATTCATGCATGAAAAACAATCCAACGAGAAATGAGGGAGCTGAGAACTGCTGGTCCTAATTAAAATATTTAAAACACCATGTCTATTTTCTTCCATCTAGCCAAATACCTAAGCTGGAGCCAGCATGGTGCCAATTAACATGGAAAACACAAACACCCATGGTTTCTGATTAAAGTGTACATTATTGTACCATGCGATATATTGTTCAGCACATATATGTAAATGTTTAATTAACCCATGTCTAAATCTCAGCCGCATTCAAAAATTGATACTTTAATCTCTAAACAAGTGGCAATCTGTGAGGGGAGACACTTAACTTATTTATCATAGTGCTTTATCAAAACCTAATTTGGAGCAGTTGTGTACTAGATATGTTAAAGCGTTTCTTAAGGGAAAGCACAGGCCAGAGAGTTTGCTTGGCAGACTTCTCTTCAGAGGGTGGTGAGATCGCCAGTCGCCAAGACTTGTGAGAGGAACTAGGTTAGCCTCAGGTGATATGAAATTTTTCATTAATAATACAGGGGGAAGTCTGGGCCTCAACCCATTTGTCAGCCTGGACAGCAAAGACAACACACACACACACACACACACACACACACACACACACACACACACCCTTCTCTTTGTTAACTGAAGACCTGTCAATGCAAAGAAACTGCAGAGACACCCTTGCCATGGGAGTGTGTCGGAAAGAAATGTCTGAAATGCTGAGGAGTCGAAGATTCGAAAAATCTCCCAACTATGCACTGGAACGTATCAATATGCTAATAACGAACAATCATAAAATGAGAATCAGTGTTTTCGCAGCCGCTGTGTTTCCAAGCACTTTCACTTTAGCTATTTCTATCTTAAAGACCATAAGGCAGGCCGAGAAGGGGTCCCCAATGTCACACACAGCACGTGCAGCGCCAGGATCCACCCCACACCCTTCACCTCTCACTTCATTCACCTCACGGCACAACGACCAACACAGCCGCTCACCTTTCACTTCCAGACGAGAGAGAGAGTCTTCAGAAACCTAACTGTTAACCCACTTTGCTTTTAAAAATCCCTTATCTTTTACTTTTGAGCATTTCCTGGGAAGGGGACGGGGAGAAAATAGTGAACAAATTTTCCTCTTTCTAAGGTTTCTCGTTCTTTTCAGCAACTAAAATCAAGGAATTTTAAGCTAAGATCTTAGAAATCATTTGTCCAGAGGCTTTCAAAATGTTTGCAGCGGCGGAACCCTTTTTTTCCCCAAACATAGTCTTTCATGAAACACTAATATATTTATGTAGATAAAAGCAGAGCCTTCAGACAGCAGGTGGGGGGCTGAGGCAGGGCCCCTGAACATGTCTTCTGAAAACTCATCAAAGCCTTTATTAAAACAGCTACAGGCATGGAGGTCCTGAGAGGTGGAGACACAAGGTAAATACTTATGCAACATAACAGAAGACCAGGAATACATCCATGCTAACCTCGACCTTTGCCCAGTGCCCTTCCCATGGTTTCATGGTCCCTGGTAGAACTGGCTGTGACACATGGAGAGTTACAGAGCCACTATCAATGCAGAACTACCAGCAACAAGATGGATATGTGTCGTCACGAGACAGGTCTACCTGGGCTATGGAGCAAGAGGTGAAATCTGGAAGGCTTAAGAAATGTGTCTATTCTTGTGACTACAGCCTCTTTAAACCACTTTCCTGGGCTCCATATTCCTCATTTGAATTTTTTTTTTTTTTTTTTTGGTGCCACAGATCGAACTTGGAACCTTGCGCTTGCCAGGCAGGTGGTGAAACATATTCCTCATTTGAAAATGATACTTGTACTGAGAACTGCGTAAGAATCAATGACTGTGCCATTTCTAGATTCTAGCAGTGTTCCAAATTTATGTCTTTGTCTGTTTATCCTCAGGGCTGCCCAGATGTGGTGCTATTAGTCCTGGATGAAGTTGTGGAATGGATAATGATAGTAATAATGCTTAATATATGTTGAGCATTTATTTGCTATGCTAAACACAACGCTAAGCATGTGACATGGATTATTTAATCCTCATAACAACCTCATAAGACTGACACTATTATTGTTCCCATTCCACAGCTGAAAAACTGAAACATAAAAATTCAATTAAGGGGCCAGGATTTAGCTCAGCAGCACAGCACCTGCCTGGCAAGTGCAAGGTCCTGAGTTCAATCCCCCGTCCAAAAAAAAAAAAAAAAAAAAAAACGCTTACTCACTCAAGGTTCCAAAATAATAAATTGTGAAGAAAATATGGCGGTCAAGTCTAAACCCAACTTCTTCACTGCCATCCTCTTTCAAAGCTGCAAAGTGGGATGACAAAGAAGGTGCTCATTTAAGAAATGAGGCAAATTACATAGGTGGAGAAGCATATAAAACACTCTGGCCATCCACAGAGAGCTGCGAGATACAAATTCCAAGAAGAATTTTGTTCTCCATGATCGTTTTAGCAAGCACTAAGAGGTGATCACTGAATACCTTATAGAAGTTAGAGAATAGTTAAGGGTGAGGTTGTAAAGACTGTTTGTCCAATTCACCATGTCTCCAAGAGAAAGGTTCTCAAAAATGGAATAGCCAGTGCTAGGAAGGAGAGGGCAGGAAGGCAAGGAAACCAAGAGCACAGTGAACAGGCCCTGGAATTGCCCTTGTGATGAGCACCTTATTATTCTCTTTTATAAATATATGTACATGCCAGAAAACCCACGCTTAATCATGGAGTGAATGCCTGCAGTCACAGAGCACCTTAGCAACACTCAACAGAATGATGGCTCCGAATCACTTTCTAAAAATGTAAGAAGAGTCAAGCAAAGTTTTCAGACACTCATTAGTGCAGTCACCACACTTAATTCTGGAGCAGAGCTGTGCCCCCTAGGGTTCCATCTCAGACATCTTCAGGTGACTTCTTTTCTAAGCAATCATGATTTGTACTGGGGCCAGAAACGGGATACCATGTGGGATGGACCACTCACCTCACCCTGTGTGATATTCTTCATGACAGCTGGGCATATGACAGGTAATTGGTAACGGTGTTCGTATAAAAACAATATTCGTGTATACAAATTCTCTGACTCTCTGTCTCTCTATCCTCTCTGCTCTCCTCCCCTACCTCCTTCCTCCTTCCTCCTTTCAGTGCTGAGGATTGAACCCAGGGCCTCACACAGGCCAAGCATACACTTTACTACCGAGCTACACCCCCAACTCCAAATCCAATGTTTGAAGACAACCTGGACTGCATGTTCCTGGGCTCCTGATTTACAGCCTGCATTGATGAATATTTGATGATTATCAATTTCCTTTTATTGAGACAATTTCAAGGAGCCAGGTAGTACACTGTCAATTTTATCTCTTTTAACTCATCTACCCAATACCAAATTTCTCAATTGTTTATTTTTTATTTTTTGGTACCAGGTATCAAATTCAGGTCCTTGCGCTTGTGAGGCAGGCATCGGAACCACTGAGCTGAACCCCTGGCCCTCTCAACTGTTTAGAATCTAAAGAAATCTAATTAAACACATTTTCCTATAATGTTCCAACACATAAGTTAATATTTCAAACGTGGTTATCTTCTCCAGAACAGCTAATGTGAGATAACTGGATTTTTCAAAACAAATCTGATTTTAATTCTCATTCCATAAGCAAGTTTGGTGTTTGAAAATTTCACTTTCAAGGGGAAAAAAAGCAACAAAGCAAATTTCTAAGATAGCATTGCATTTTTATGCATCTTTAGCCAGACAAACATTAGTCCTTCCTGAAACTGGAGAAGCTATCCTGAAGACTGTAAACTTGCTGTTTTCTCAATATGCAGATAGCCTGTTGTCACAGATCCCCATAGTAATGAACAACTTCTCAATATTTAATAAGGCTGGCATTCCTGTCCCCAGGCAGGGAGTACAGACAGTTGGTAGCCAGCTACTAACTGGCCATTAAAATACAGAATATCTCCTTAAAATATGCTTCCCACACAGGTTGGTTATGGCACCTGCAGTGGGAGTGAGCGCCACCATCTGCAGGCCTAAGATAGCCGCTCGGTGTTCACAGGGCACTACATGAGAATCCTGTTTTGTGACAGGGTCTTCAAAATAGGAAGTGAAGGCCTTCAACAGCCCTTCTCACTGCAGTGCCGTTAGCACTGAGAACTGCCAGTCAAGTGGAAATTAGGAAACAAGTCCTGCGATCTGTAGAAGAATGAGTCTCCTCTAGAACATTTCGTGCTTTTCATGCTTGCTTGTACACAGGAGTGTTTTGCGTTGTCTCTGGTGCACTATGTAAGTATAAATATATGGCAACAATAATGCTCACTAATTGGACCAAGATGCCATTGATTCAGAACAATAATATTTGAGTATTTTAGCATTTAGTAGCTTCGTTTTTTAATACAAGGAGCAAAAACTAAATTCAGGAAATCATTAATACAATTAGATCGTTTTTTGAATCACTGAAAAGCCAACATAATGAGTTCTCCTTGCTCTTATTAACCATTAAGAAAAGATGTTTGGTTGTAACTGTAATTCCAGGTTAATACAAATATTCCTATGATCACATTAAGCACATAGTTTAAGAATTCTTATGGGGAGGGGAGGAAGGAGTGAAGGGAGGGCAGGGACAAGGGGAAAAAATGAGAACCAAGACCTGTCATGTAAAGGTACAAGATCCCAATGATGAATGTAACTGTTGTGTATACCTAAAATGTACCAATAAACTCAATGAGAAAAAAAAAAAAAGAATTCTTGAGCAGGCCTACCCTACCACAGCTCGTGTTATCGTCAGTTCATAAGATGGGGTTGCCTTCTCTTCTCTTTCATTAACAACAATAGGAACTGTGTTTTTCAAGACCACATTTTATAAGGAAAGAAGAGGAATGTCTTCCTTAATCATTTCAGTGGAACGGTCACAGGTGTAAAGATGAGGGGAAATGATAAAGACAGAGGTGGTGGGTTGGTGACTTCCCAGCAGATCCTTGTCTTTATCATCTTCTTCCAACAATCTAAAATATATGGCCCTGTAAACTAAAAATGACAACTTCATGGCTGTGTGGAACACTTTCCAAGAGCATTAACTGTACAAGTGTTGACCACCTTGTACTACTGCCAAGTAGCAACAAGAGCAAACCTGGTCTGTGTTGCCTCAGGAGATAAAACCAGGATGCGGGTACAAATGTACCGTGAAGCAGATTCAGGGCTCTACTGATGGCTTTGCTGTCTTGCAGCCAATACCTAGTCAATAACGGTGACTTTTTTTGTGACATAATTCACAACTGACCACAGCACATCAAAGGATGGAGACACTAGTTTAAGAAGCTGGATGTGAAGCTCTTTAGTTTGATGCAGTCCTGCTTGTTTGAACATGCTAGGGAACTGCCCTACCACGAACTATGATTTTAAAAGTAAGATGAATGTTTAAATTTTTAAAACTTCACAACAGTAAAAGACACATTACCATTAATCTTCCTCAAAGCTCTTCCCTCCATTTCGAACACACTTATCCCAGCATTCCTGCCACTTTGTGAAACAGCGCTAGAAATCTTCTTTCATATCTTTCTTTAGTTGCTCTGACACAACTGCCTTGATGTTTTGAATCTATTGAAAATGTTTACCTTTCGTGGTCATTTTGACTTTGGAGAAGAGCCAGAAGTTGAATGGTGCTGGTTCCAGTGAATAAAGTGGAAAAAGACACAATGTAATGTTTTCATAAGCCTGTCTTTTTGTTGGAGGCATTTGGCAAAAGCATTCCCCCATGTTTTTGATCACACCTCGTAAAGACACTTTCAAAAAGGACTTCTAGAACTACCACGGAAAGTGGCAAGAACCATGGGACAGGTCCGTTCAAAACAAGGGCATGTATTTTCAGAGGTATTACTGGCAATGTGTCTTTTACTCTGTAAATATTTTCTGCTTTTAATTTAAAATTTCACCATCTTGTTTGAGCACACCCCATACATCCCAACAATCCTACCATATCTGACCACACAGATGAATTTAAGAGTACCTTAGGCTAGGTGAAATAAGCCAGATTCAGGACAAATATCACATGATTCCATTTATATGTGGTATATCTCAAGTAGTCTACTTTACAGAAACAGAGAACAGACTGGTGGTGAGAGAGGCTGTGGAAGGGAGAATGGAAAGTTGCTGCTCGGTGGATTTAAAGTTTCAGTTTATGCAAGGTGAATACAGGTGTGTTGTAGAAATATGACACAAAACATTATGTCTATAGTTAACAACATGGTACAACTGTGCAATTTAAAATATAAAAGGACAGATCTTAGATCTCATGGTAAACTTTCTATGACTACTGCTACACTGCGCATGCACACACACACACACACACACACACAACTGTCAAAGAACACAAGTACATTTATATAAATGATAATATGTTTAGTACCTTGATTGTGGGGATGGGACTAGGAGAGTATGCCTATGTCCAAACTCATTAAAGTGTACATATTAAATATTTAAGATTTGAAAATATCAATTTTACCAAAATAAAGCTTAAAGTATTTTTTAAGACTAGCAGATATCAGCTAACTATAACTCACCCTGCCTCATTCATTTAAAAAGCCTCCCCACATATAAGAGAACCAGAAAGATATTGTTACTGACATAGCCTTGAATCTGCTCTAATTTGCAAATGCACTAAATTTTTAAAAAAATTCACCACTTTGAGGGCCTAGTCAATAACGGTAACTTTTTTGTGACATATCTCACAACTGACCATGCATGTCAAGAGATTGAGACCCCGGGTTTAAGAATTTGGATGTCAGGCCACCCAGACTGATTCTAGGTGCCTGCTGGAAGGTGGACATTTTATTAAATTGCACAACCATTTTTAAATGTTCAGGTGTTTGGGATTTTGTGTAGGAAAGCAAATAATTGTCAATTCTCTCTATTTAGCTAAATGAAAATTTTCATCTTGCAGGAAATCATTCGAAGTATTCAATATCATGATCAGCAGCTTAGGGTCTATCTCCATAGCAGAACTTAAAGCACAGGTATACCTTTTAAACAAATAACTTTTTGAGTATTCATACCTGATTGCCAGGCATGATTGTGAAGGTTTACATGTATTACCTCATTTAGTATTCACAAGAACCACATGAAATAGGTATTATTATAGCCACTCCTTTATGGTAGAAATGGAAACTGAATATTAGCTGTAGAGCTTATCAAGCTCTACATAATAACTGAACTGTAGGGCTGAGATTTGAGACCAAGGAAATCTGACACCAGAGATCACAAGGTTGACCTTATCCTATGCAAGAAGCTAGAAAAGGCTCCTCTAGCACCCTAAAAGATCCAGAAGGGGCCAGGAGAGGTAGTTCCCAAATCAGAGTTCTCTTGACTCTCAAATTGTTCTATGGGCATCTCATCTCTATTCCATGTTGTCCATGAGCACAAAAGCAAAGAGAAAATAAAATAAAATAAAGAACAAGGTTGAAGACTTAAAGCAAAGTGTGTGGTGAAGCTACTTTTGTTGCACAAGACAATATATGTCAAGAAATTTAGATTAGTTCATCAAAAGGTCAAAAGAAAAATTTTTTCCATTTGAGAAGGTAAAGATGGGATGGGTTGGTTAGCCCCAGAGCTGTGGAAATTAGAATCCCCTCCACAGCTCACATGATTTCCAGGTGCTGGCCCCTGCTAAGCTCAACACCATGTTGGGTGCCAGCCCTGAGCAGAGCACAGGGAAGACACAAGGCTCACAAGCAGAGACACTGTCAGCACCGTGACAACCACAGTGCTAACATCATTAACCACAAATCTAGAGAATGCCTTAGAGTTCCAAAGCCTCCTAGTCATCTTCAAGCTTGATCTTTACAGCCAACCTGTGAAGCATGCATTGCCACTTGCCTTGCAGATGAGCAGAGAATATAAATGACTGTCAGAGCTCCTCAGCTGGTTAGGGGCAGAGTTCGGACTCAGCTCTTCTGATGCCAAATCATCTTTTTCATCTTATCACATCGTTTGGCACAGCCATTACTCCTTCACCAGCTAGCAGTAAGGTCTCAGGGTCAGAGCCTTCTGACGTGGGCTCACATCCATGGTGCTTTTTATTTACTGCTTGCTGGACAACCCCTGGCAAATTACTTGAACTCCTTAGGCCTCTAGTGTGTAAGATGCAAAATGGGAATTATAAAAGTCCATGTCTCATATAATTTTTGTGGGAACTAACTAAAATGGAACGAGTTTGTGTACATAAGAAGTAGAACAAAGAGGCCAATAATAATGGCAACCATTCACAGATATTAGTTTGTAATTTTTAATCATTCAATGGCTAAAAAAACTTTAATCACACATTTATTCTGTACCAGGCCTGTGTGTGCTGGAGTCTGATGATATGGGACAAAACTTGCCTGCGATTATTCACTGTCCTTACCGAAGCACCAAGACGAAGAGATGCAGAAGGCAAGCAGGGAAATAAAATGCTACTGGTAGGTTATGGTGAAGGGCGTCATGGCCGGTACACAGAATGGCATTTTCTCTAGAGAAGTCAGAAGCTACACTTTTAGACCTAGCTCTACATTAAACATCAATGTCATAATACTTTGTAAAAACAAAAAAGAAAATACTGAGATATAAAGATCCTTAGATTACATCTCAATTCCAACACCTACCAGCTCTAAGACTTTTTTTGGTACTGGGGACTGAACTCGGGTCCTTGCGCTTTCAAGGCAGGCCACTGAACCGCTGAGCTAAATCCCCGGCCCAGCTCTAAGACTTTGAATTAAGTGGTTTAACTTTTCTGGACCTCCGTTTACTCATCTCTAAAACTAGGATATCATGGTAAGTCACATGGTTGTTATAAGCACAAAATGGTGTGACACAGTGCAAGTACATTGTAAATTAGAAGAAGGTCCTTGTAATAACAGGAGTCCGGTAATAACTGGGGGGAAAGGGACACGGATAAAGCAGATCAAGAGAAGCACAAGGAGGAAGAAGAGGAGGAGGAGAGGGAGGAAAATGAGGCAGAGGAGGAGGGGGAATAAACGCTTGCACAACTGCAGAGGAGTTTGGGCAGCCAGGAGGGGCAGAGTCCTGTCTTGTCCCCAGTCTTAGGTATGACACAGAAGACATGTACAGTTAAACCGGGCAGACAGCGATCTGCCAGTGTGTTAACCTGACATGCCTAGGTCTCCTCTCTATGGTCAGTTTCCTTCTCTCAGAGTCCATTATGGGCATCTTTTCTTGGGGAAACTACACCTCTTATCTAGAGGCTGTAGCCACCTGCCTCCAGCTTGGAGTCCTTCTGTTCCCTGTGGCTCACTCCCTAGCTGTAGAGACAGCCACCCCATGGCTGAAGGGCACAGAGGGGCACCCGTGACTGCTGTCTGCAAAGTGCTTCTCTTTACTACAGAGGCCCACCCATACAATACTGAATTGGGCCACAAGAAAGGGAGCCCAAGCCTACAATGGACAAGGACATGTCCCATCTCTAGCGGGCAAAGTATGAGGATGAGTACAATGTCCTGAAAGAGCCCCAGGTAGAGAGGGTGACAAGCAGATCAATGGGTGCACAGAGGAGCCCCAAGTGGCTGGTGCAGGCCACAGCCACAGGACTCAGGAGTTTAGACCAGAGTGTGGGAGACCTGCAGGACCGTGGAGAGCAGGAGGCATGTGGTCTATTCGAGGAGGTCACTCTGGCCTTAGCGGAGTAAAGACTAGAAACTGGGACACAGACCAAGAAGACAGTTATCCACAAGGTCCAAAGGAGGGTGCAGACCCTCCTGTAGTTTATTTCACTTAAAATTTTCACTGTGTACATGGGGAGTAAGGAGGCTCAAGAGCTCCATAGGGGCAAAAACAAGACTTGGAGACTGGTCAGTCATAGAGGAACAAAGCAAAACACAAAACCATTGATGATTCTACTGCAGGAGGCTCCATTCATGAATTATGGTTTTGCCAATACAATAGTCTATTTCCATAAAAGTGGCATGTCCTTACATTGAATATAAGGCTTCTTTTTATTTATCATAAATCTCATCTTACACTCCTATGCATGTGGTGCTGCTAGTAGGTCAGGTGATACCTCTTCTTTACAGAGGAAGGTTGAGGCTCGAGAGAGTACCACTCATGTAAGTCACAGAGAAGTGAGTCCGGGAAGAGTTCGTGTTAGCCCATGAACTCACACTTCACATACAAGTCGCATGTCGCGTGCTAGCTCTGACAATGATGACAGGGTAGCAGCCACCTGAAGCACCGTGTCGAGGGTCTGACACACACTGACCATGCCAGCTGCGATCCCAGGAGGGTGACAGCCAGCTCACTTGAGCCAGCCTTGCACCAGAGCACAGGGATGCATTAGCAGTGGACAGAACAGGGGACGGAATTGGTTGCATCCGGCACATGTCTCCTCAAACATCATCAGACACAGATCAAACTGAACGCTGTTCTGACCAACAGAATAAATGCCAGCGAAATGGTGAGGTGCCCAGTGCTTGTTTCCATCCCTCATGCCCTCACTCTTCACTACCGTCACACGGGTGGACCCATTTTTACAGAAAGCCGGAGTCCTGTGCCTACTCTGAAAAGCTGGAAAGTACACTGCCCACACCACTTTGGCCTTGAACTTGTATAATAGCCCAATTTCAGAGCTGCTGAGAGTATCAAACAATATGAAGAAGAGCAGGGAGTGTAGCAAGCATCCAGTAAGTACTTTTAGGCTTTTATATAAAGATACAGTACCATACACTGGAGGCACAAAGGGAATTGGAGGAGCAGTCAGACAGGATTGGGGCCCCTTAGTGTACTGTGTTGATGCAGGCAGGACTTCCTGGCCTCAAGTGACAAGAGATCCCAGCACCAGATTTCTGCACAGTTTATTTCGCTTAAAAGGCAAAGAATCATGGATCCTTAATGTGCAAAGTCAAAGGTCAAAATAAAAATTGTTCCTAGGTCCAACTGTTATACCCAAGCAATTCAACCAACTCTACAATATCAGTGACAAAAGTTCACCCAACCAAAATTCTGCACGTCTATGAGCTGGTTATTTTTCTCCTAAGAACAGCAAAGAAACGTGCAGAAAGAGAGATAGAGCCTAACAGGAGTTCAAAGAGTCCACTTCGGACTCACACAGACATGAGTCTGAATCCAGCTCTGGACTTCCTGGCTGTGTGGATCTGGGAAAGTTACTCAGTTCCCCCCAGCCTGATGTTCTCAGCTATAAACTGGGCCCATTAATACCTACTCCAGACAGTCTGACCAAACTGAAATGGAATAATGTGTGCAACACACTTAGTGAACTGTCCAACGTGTAACAGATACTACAAACTGCACATATTATGTAGATGGATTAAAGCAATATGAAAACAATGACAGCTGTGATAACACTTTCACAAGCAGCAACCTTGAGACAGCTTTCTATTTATTACATTCTCAGTTTCCCACAATAGAGTATAAGCGACAGTCTTCTCAGGAAAAAATTCCATCTAATCAATATATATATTTGGTAATGATGTAATAAATGTCAAAATGATGAACCTAAAATTGAATGGGGTTGGTTGCAATGTCTTGGCTTTTAATAAGCATCAGTGAGAACTATAGTTGTTTTTCAAAATTTGTGGCAACATTTTCTATAAAATACAGTAAGTCAATTTTCATTTGGCAGTTCAAAACTTGCTTGCTCACAGCAGTTAAGAAAGCAGTGAAACTATTGTTTTCCTGGCCCCCAGTACATATTTAGCAGGGTTTTAGACAAGATACGGACAAAAGAAAAGGATAAAATACAGCTCTTGGGTATAACATAATTTTACTGAGGAGATGTGTTTAGGCAAAGGGTTATATAATGTGATTATTAAAACTTTCAGAAACTTCCCTTATTGGTACTATGACAACCATCTAAGAAAAGAGAGGAAGGAAGAAGCAGGGTAGGGGAGGGAAGGGAAAAAGGAAGGAGGGAATGAAGGAAGGAAGGAAGGGGGAAAGGAAGAAGAGGGATGGAGGGAAGTAGGAAAGGCAGGGAGGGAAGAAATTAAGGTGTAGCTCTGTGATCCACCATGATTAATGGGCCTCTTCACTGCTCCGCGGTACACAGGTGGGGTTCTCACTATAGCTTGGGCCAGCTTTTTCTTGAGAACCTATGACTCCTACATAGGGACGCTTCCCCTCGCCCCACTTCATTCAGCCATCATAAAATCCAACCTTCTCCCTCTTTGCTTCTAGGATGCTTCACTCTCTTCTCTGTTGGTTTGAAATTACACACAGCAGTGCCAAAGGTAAGGCTTTACTAGGGGTTCCCCCTCCTTTTTCCTATTACAGTTCTGGGTATTTTGTTGTTGTTTTTTCTTTTCTTTTTTTTTTTTTTCCGGCTCCCTCTCCCTCCCAAGGTATATATTTGTGGCCTACAGCAATCACTTTAGACTTTTTAGATGCGTCCGGATAGAGATAGATGACACAAACGATCTACTTATCTTCCTTTCCCATCACCAATAAAAGTGACAGCCCGCCTAATTAGGCCTAATAAAGCCTCCACAGAAAGAGTGGCACAGCAGCGATCTAAAGAGAGATGGCATTGACCCGCAGATACAGGTGCTGCCTTAAGGCATTGCTGCGATTACTTTATCTCCTACACATTACATCTCTGCTCATGCCATATTCAAATGCAAGTAGCATGTTTTTCTCAATTCTTAGATCAAGAACAAAAAAAAAATTCCCATCTAATCAAAAAAGGCACTGACAATTTTTCAGCCCCACATTAAAAGCAAAGAGTCATTTGGAACAGTGCACTCCACATTCTATTTTATAATATCACTTTAAGCTATTGCTTTGAATCTCAGACATTTCTTTGTTAAGAAGGAGAATCAAAAATTCATCAGAAGAAGTTCTTTCTTCCTCCCTCTAGTTTTTTTTTTTTTTCCTTCTTCTTCTTCCAGGGCTAGCATGGGGTTTGGAGCTGGAACCAACATTTGTAGAAGTTAGGGGTCCTTAAGCAATTATTAGCGATGAGAGTTTGACATGCTGGAGAGGTGTCAACAACTGACTTTACACGAAGTGGAAGGGAAGAGAAACAAACGGTGCTCTCAGCAAAATTAATATACAGGATGGCAAATTAATGATGTCGTGTATTTTTTAAATAAGGGAAAGAATCTCTAAGCTTTGCATGAAACAGCATTTTAAGTACATCTTTGCAAAAATTATCAGATTGTCAAAGGGCATCAAAGAGAACTGAGTCTGCAACTATTCATAATATTTCCACATAAGCTAAATACAAAATTTATCTTACTTTATTTGCCTGTTTCTATAGCAATTATTTAAAGCCATTAGGAAGGGGGAAATGTCATTGATTTCAAGTGCCAGGGTGAAGTTCCACAGCCTTTATTACATAATCCCATCCTTGCCTGTATACACAAACACACACACACACACACACACACACACACACATACAAATATAACTTCTCCACCACTTGCCACCAGTTAGATGCTACTTAGCCCTGTGAATTCTCTCATTTTCTTTGAACTCATTGCTGCAAATAATCCATCCATCCAATAGTCCACACATCAACTGCGGTAATTATGTGAATAAGTTTTCCTGGCCACTTCTTCTGCATTCAAAATGAAATCCATGATCTTCTTTTTACTTGTGCCCAATCTGTGCCCTCTTAAAATGTTCCTCCTTTCTGATGCTCTCCCGTTACAAACAGTAGGTACAGTTTTCCTGCTGAGAACTATGAATCCATCCCAACTTCCCCTCTCTCCACTCGGCTTTCCAAGGCAGGGGTGATCTATGCAACAGGGCAAGACTACCATCTACGGAGACCTTTGGGTGCTACAAATGGTAACATGCAGGTTGCACACTGAAGTAAATTTTAGTATTGTAGTAATTGTATGAAATGAGCATTCTGAATGTTTTAACCAGTAAAGGAAATTTGAGAAGTAATTTGTGCAAGGCTACACAGCCAACAGGTGGCAGAATTAGAATTCATGCTAGCTATTATAGTAAATCTGCAAATAAATTAAATAAGCCAGGGAGAGGCTTTGAAATCAGTGGCCAACTTGTCTCAGTTCATCATGGGCATCTTTACAACTATGTCCCCTAATATTGGAATGGACTCTTAGCAGCTCAGTTTTTCATCTCTGGCTTTCACTATATTCTATCATAGCTTAAGACCAATCCCTATTTCCTCCAACAAAGAAAAACTAACTCTGTCCCCATCTGCTGGATGACTAACATGCCCCCTATGAGCACTGGGAGGCTTACACTTTCTGAGTCGGTTTCCTGTTCCAAAACATAGGAATTATGATACTCATGAAGTCTTTCAGGTGTCTGGTCGGGAGCAGAAGAGAGACCTGGTAAGGTCTTGGCAAATACTACCCCTTCTCCAAAAATGTTCTCTAAATGTTTGCATTATCAAGATCCCATTTTCCTCCCTCTAGAAAGACTTCACTAACATTTCTACCTTAAGCTCCATTTATCTGGAACAGCACACTGTCATAGTCTCTGGCTTTCCCGCTCCCTTCTCCCTCAACTTGGTCACACCAAGCATCCCCTGCTATGCACACCTCTGCTGGCATGAACACAAGTGTTTACATTTTTTGTTACTCAGATCTGTACATTGTCCCCTCTTGCCTGCCATGCACTCTCCCCGTGAAAAGGCAAGCTTCTCATGGGCAGGGCTCTCGCTTCTACTACCCTCCCTCTCACAGGAGCTCTCACCCCATCAGAAGCCTTTAGTAGAGGTCACCAAGAAAGCAGATGTGAGCAAAGGATTGGTGCTATCATAAGAGGGCTGATATATCTATGCCATGGACTTGTTTTCACCCTGGAGACAGAACACCCACATACAAAGCTCTCTCTTTTCTATGAGGTTCTAGATCCCCTTCAAGTGGATCACTGTGTCAGCCTCACTAGGAAGGACAACCTTATAGGAGAATTGTTAGTAAGGAAAGTGTCCAGGGTTTTGGCACACCTGTATAAAAAGTCTTCTGAATGTGTCATTTCAGAAATCTGAGGCTCAGGATGCCATATTCTTCACATTCAATACTCAGAACCAGATGGATCAGAAGTCAGGTGTGGTTGGGTCACATGCCCAACAACTTGGGCAAGTTTCTTAATCCTGAGACACGGTTTTTCATCCCATAAAATGAACACCACAACATACATCTGCAAGATTGTTTTAAAGGTTAAAATTAAATATTTTTTTAAAATCACTTTAATGAAAGAAGCCAGACACAAGGAAGGCATCTACATGGTTCCATTTACATGAAGTTCAGTAACAGGCAGACTGAAATTGTGTCCGAAGAAGTCTAACCTGGGGTTGCTTCTTGAGGTCAGGGCCTGACTACAAAAGACAGAAGGGAATTTTGTAGCCTGATAGACATTTTCTATATCTTAACAGAGTGTTAACTACAAAGCTGTGAAAATTGTACAATTATGGTCTTTGTGCTTAATGTATATAATCTACACTTTGATTAAGAAAGACAAGCTGAGTGTAGTAGTGCATGCCTATAATCTAAGATCACAAGTTCGAGCCTAGGCTGAACAACTTGGTAACTTAGAAAGACCCTGTCTCAAAACAAAACAAAACAAAAAATTTAAAGGGCTGGGATTATAGCAGGGTGAAGCTCCTGGGTTCAATCTCCAGTACCACACAGAAAAAAGAGAGAACATAAAGTGAGACAAATTATATAAAATTTTAGCACACTGAGCAAGCAATGGATATCTCAATTCAGCTACTCAGTAAAAATTTAGCATGTGCCAGGTACCGTGGTAATGGAAATAATGTGGTAGAAATAATTATTATCATATATGTAGGACTCATAATTTCCACTGTTTAATATTGTGACTGAGCACAGGCTACAGAAGAGATGACAGAAGTCTAAGTTCAGGGACAGGATGGATAAGGTGTCAGGGCACCAAGGCACACACTTCTCAGTCTTTTGTGGGTAAAGAACTGGTTCATAAGAAGAGCCATGGATTAACAGCAAGGCTTTCAAAGATCACAGCCTAGAATCAGGCAAGCATCGTTCCAGGATAGTGGGCCAAACCAAGAGGTACACAACTCTAGGAGGAAATAAGAGAACTGCAGGAAATCACTGGATTGCAACTTGAGTGAGCAAGCAAGAGGAACCCAGAAGTTCAGGTATATAGAAAGATAACTAAGTAGTAGAACTATTGCACTGTGGCACTGAATGAATGGCTGCTCGAGGGTATGGAAGGTAAAAGAAAACCTCAGCACACTCCAATGAGTGCTGACCTTGCTACTACACAGACACAACCTGAGCAGAAAGGAGACCCAAATGTCATTGACAGAGGTTATCTATAAGTCTGACACTTTGTCATAAGTAAGTCTTTTTAGTTTTAGCTTTAAGAGACAATTTGAAGAACAAATTTTGCTAAAATATATAAAACTCTAGCTGAGCTCTTATAAATTGTACCGTAGGTTTTTTTCCTAATGATCCATAGCCATGGTCAGCTACTGGAGGAGCTGGAAAGTGCCAGAAGGGGTCAGTGACTAGAGCCCCTTTTTATATCTAGCTTTATTACTATGGCATTATTTTATACCTCTTTTGGTTACTCTTTTCTGCGGGATGTTTAAGTCCAAGTTAAAGTGAGACCTGTGTCAATGCACATGAACCTCTTGCTATCTGTCAAGGTCAGTTAAGTCACTTCACACATTATTTTGGAACTATGCATAGAGCCTCTCAGCTCCTCTTTTAGTGTCAGCCTTCAGGATGGGTCGTGGCCTTGCTTGACCATGTTGCTTTCAGTGAAAGTGTGGGAGACTTTTCCCTTGTGGTGACCCTCCTTGGCACACAGTACATTTATCCTCCAGCGCCCAGCAATCTCCCTGCTCAGGAGGTTGAGCGACTTACCAAAGTTGTAGGATCCTGTAGGAAAGGTTCCTTTGTGCCCTGGATCTTGTAGACCTCGAGGGGCCAGGGCCAAAACATTGGCTTTCCTCATAACCCAGTTACCTTTCTAGTTTTGTTCTCCAAACTTTAGTTGTTGAACACCCAGAAGAGAAGATCAGTGACATTAGTAGGGAAGTAAGAGCAGTGAGTTTAACTATTATAATTTTGTCTGGACATTAAGCACTTTGAAATATAAAACATAGTTAGGGTGTTTTTTTTTATCAACCATTGTTGTTTTAGTAGTTGAATCCTTGCAGAATGTTAACAGAAAGCAGTTATACATTATACAGAAAAACTTAAGATCAAGAGCCACACATAGTATTTTTGTATGACAATGATGATGCTTTTAGTCAAAACCCTCTCTCTGATCACAAGACATTATTTGTTATCCTTTAGTAGGATGCCATCTAAAGAGAACATACATATTGGCCTATAAAGGTACCTTAGGAGTTCATAATGTCTAACCTCTATTTTTAGCGCGTGACATGTTTTGTCTGTTTGGCAACTGAGCATCCCTAAGCATGGTGACACATATAAATCATATATGTTTTTGAGAAAACTATTATTTGATTGGTTATCTCATGCTGGCTTGACATGTCAAGTAGCTGGAGTGAAAGAGAAAGGCAGATACCTGCGTCAAAAAGATCATTACCATAAATATCCTAGAAGACTTATACATCCAGAATATATAAATATATACACCATGAAATAACAATGACTATCAGTTATATGAAACCCTTTGTCCTTTAATTTTGTTTTGTACCAAGAGCATTTTAAATAAAACCTTATTGTTTTCCCACAGAAAACTTAGCTGTTTGATCATGACCAATATATACATATCACATTATGTTCAGCAATGTATTTTTCACAAGGCTATGAAAATTATTGGGGTCCCCTTTGTGAACAAAGTCTGGAATAAAATTTTTCCAGGCAGCCACTCCTTTATTTACCAAGGGGAGTCCTGACCAGTAGTCTTTCTAAGCACAACAGTCTTTATTTAATTATCTTAACAGAGTTTTAGATGACTTATGAGAGCCAGATCATAACAACACATTTTGACCAATGAAAGATTTTTGAGATATTATATATAAACAATATGTAGTGTACTTATAAAACCAGTTGATATTATTTGGATCATCTGGCAATCTGGGGGAAGCATGTCTTCAGTGACATTTTTCTATAAGCCAACCTGAGTTTCAAGCAAACACCTTTAAAAATCCAAAATGCCACAAGAAAAAAAAAACCTCAAAACAACTGTGTATGTTGTAACAAATTGAACAGACAGAAACACATAAGACAACTTGTTTATAAACCAGAGTGCACTCAGATGTATTTGGCCAAGTTTAATTATAGTAATTTTTATAATTTTTAGGTTTGTAATTATAAAAAAGACTAGTCAGAACTTTGTAGATCAATTACAGAGATCTCTTGTAATAAGAATCAAAAGGAATAAAAATCTTCTACACCTGGGAAAGCAAAAACAGTTTTAAGATGAGCCATAAGTTGACAGTTTATCTAACTGGAATATCCAGCTACACAGTCTTCTCATGGTTGCTGATAGCCACACAGGACTGTTCCCTTCAAAGGGCCAGACTGCTACAAGTAATTTTAACTATCTCCAGTGGGGGTCCCCTCAGAACAGCTTTGCCTGTAGAAGAGAGAAGGTGACACTCTTTGGAGCTAAGTATGAATTCCATGTGGTGAGGAAAGAAGATCTGCCAAGGCTCCGAGCTGCTGTGTTGCAAATGTCTACCTATGATAGTTTTTTTTTTTTCTATTTTAAAAAGAAACAAAGGGAAAGAAGGCATCTCCAACTATCCCTCCTGTTCTGTGCCCAATCTAAGGTGTCCCTTAGACTCTATCTCATCCAGTGCCAGTGGTGGCAGACTAGAGGTACAAGGAAGTGGCCAGAGCCGGGTTAGCTGTTCTTGTTATTTTCTAATTTCACCCGAGGGCTGAAAGAGATAAATCCGGACTAAAACTTACATTTAGTTTTTAAGAGTTTCGGAATTAAGCCTAGACCAGTTTTCTATATGGCCCAGAAATAAGTGAAGGTCAGCTTTACTCTGGAAGGGTTCCAGGAGGGGAAACAC
Organism: Fukomys damarensis; assembly: GCF_012274545.1. Taxonomy (NCBI): domain Eukaryota; kingdom Metazoa; phylum Chordata; class Mammalia; order Rodentia; family Bathyergidae; genus Fukomys; species Fukomys damarensis. The sequence goes on from NW_022900937.1 coordinate 12,707,502, forward strand.
CATTTTGGAAGGCAGCTATGCTAACCACTATACCACCAACGCCCCAGATGGAAACACCATTTTGGAAGCTTTGTTTTGAAATCCAGCAGCCACAGAGGAGGGAAGTGCCTTGAACTAAAAACTCTTGAGAACTGCATTATTTCTCAGGGGCAGGGCAGTGAAGAAGGTACAAAAGAGTGCCTTTAAGTAAAGCGTAAGAACTAAATCTTAACCATCTCAGGTATAGAAGGACAATTAAGATCAGTTGCTATTGGTTTAACATCTTTTCAATACCTCACTGCACAGTAAAGTTTTTCAGCTCACACATCATGTGGAGTCTAATAAATTCATTGTTTTGTTTAGTCTGATGAGCTTAGCCAGAAGCAATTAGAGAGCAGTTTTAGTATTTATTTCAAAATGTGTGAGCATGCTTTGAGTTTTGAAAATCTCCATGTCAACTCTTAGGAGAACCCTTCAGTCCACTCAGAGGCTTACCTGCAAATGGGTACCTATTCTCCTACACGCCTGGCCAGGGGAACTGTCCCCAGCCCACAATTACATCAAGTGCATGACCAGTGTTTTTGAAGGGCAAGCACAGCAGATAGCACCACTTTACTCTTCTTCATCCTTCTTTGCAATCTGTTGTAATTGGTAACTGGCTGTCACATTCCCAAGCCTTTGGCCTCATGCTTCTTCCTTCTGAATACACCTATTTAAGTAACTGATCAGCAAAGAAATATCCCTGCTTAAAATGCTTGTAGACACTGACAGCTCAGCATTACCCTTGCAGAATCAACTGGTAAACTGAAAATGAAATCTTTTAACCTCCTTCCACAGGCCTACAATTCTATTTCCAAGGAAGAAGCATATTCCCCCTCCAGAAATGACATTGGTCATCATCCTTTTAGTTATACAGATAATGAAAGCTATTAGAAACCAAAATACCTTCCCCTGTAAAGAGGTACAATCCACTCCATAACAAGGCTACGTGCTCAGATATCCCAAGTTTCAGCAAGGTCCAGAATAAAATGGGAAAAGGCAGCCCCAGGGTTTAACTTACCTAGCAATTTTTCATCAAGAACATATTACCTATCATAATGAGTGGTTACACTCAGCCTACCAAGCTCCTTCTTTCCAATGATGACATCATTTCTTTCCAGAGAGGGAAAAATTGCTTTTTCAATATTGATTTTCTCAATCACTGCCAACGCCAACCAGTTGGCCATGAACCACAATTATTGCCTAGCACCTTACACAGATCATGAAGTCTGCTGCTTTCCAGGAAGTGTCCCTGTTCAATAGCAAAGTCACAGTGGCTGTCTCCAGCTAAGGGTCCAGCTACTAAAGTAGGAATACAGGGGGCCAATTTCTAGGCTTCAACTTCAACCTCTAGGGCTTCATTTTTTTTCTTTTTTTAGGGCTTCATTCTTAATGGCCCCTCAACTCTCTGCTTTGGGAGTCCTGATCCTTTCGTGCAATCCGGTTCTGCTCCATGGAGCTAATCATCATCATCATCATCATCATCATCATCATACACTTAACAGTTACTATGTGCCAGGCACCTTTCTAAGTTATTTTATACCTATCATGACCAGTAGTAATGGTAATAGCTAACATTTGCTCACATGGCACATACTACTTTTCAGAGACTGTTTCAAAATTTTTCCAAATTTAGTCCTAACAGCAACCCTAGGAGAAAGGTACCCTTATTATCTGTTTTGAGGATGAGGAATCTTAGCATGGAATGGTTATGTAATGGATCCACGCACACATTTCATAAGTGGAGGAGCTGAACTCCAAATGCTGGCAGCCCAGCTGTAGTCCCTGCTGTCTACACATGCTGCCAAGGAAAACTAACCCCAGAACAGTCAATCACAACTCCCTCTCAAGAGGAGCCTCAGAGGAGCTTCTGAGAACCAGGTCACCTTCCCAGAGAAAGTGATTACTGCCATATACCTTAAAAGGCCAGATGGAATAAGCCAGGAAGGAAAGAAAAGTTTTTCCTAACACAATATATTAGTCAGTTTGCCTTCACTGGAACACTAACACCCACAATCTAAAGAAGGAGAGACTCGTGGCTTTGGTGGGTGCAGTCCATAGTTGCTGGTTTCCAACAGAAATGACATGGCAGAAGGGCATGAAGGAGGTAAGCTGCTCAACCTATGGCAAAGAAAGAAGGGAGAGCCCTTTTAGGTCATGCCATAGTGACCTGCTTCTAACCAGACCCCAGCTCCTAACAGCACATTCAGCAATGAACTTATCAGTAGATCAATCCCCTGATGAATATAGTGGCCCCATGATCCAATCCTTCCTAACACATGAGACTCTGGGAAGACATTTAGATCTAAAGCGTACCACATGAAGAATAATAAAGACACAAATGAGGGTGGGGAAACAAAGCAAAGTGTGTAGAGAAGAGTTTATTTGGGAAACTCGGGTAGCAGTATGTAGTGAGAACAAAGTACACAAAGGGTAACAGTGAAGGAGCCTAGAAGTTGCCCACAGCAACCCGACTGTTCTTCTAAAGCATGAGTGACCTCTTGTAACATCTGTATAAACAAATGACACCATATCTGGTTCACCAGAGAGGCTCAGAAAGAATTTTGTTTTGGTTTGGTTTTGAATGAGTTAGTGGGTCAGACCTACAATTTAGGCTTCAGCCACTTTCATTTAATATCTCACAAAATGATACATTATCCCACCAAGTTCTCATGAAAGCCTCTGCCATTTCACCTCTGTCAAGGTCTCTTCTGCTGTAACTTGCTATGAAGAGTAGTCTCAGTGACTCTTGATGATGGGCCACTGAACAAGAGTTTGAAAGTCACCACCTTGGAACTTAGAGACATAGAAACTACTCTCAGTTTTATAATCATAAGGACCTGGGTTGGAGGTCATTTGAAACAGAAGTAACTCAAAATATTCCACAGATTCCCTCAGAGGGAAAAGGGAAAAGCCTTACCGTGCCATAGTTCAGATGAGGATGTGTGACTCTTAATTCCTAGTTCTTTTCGTTATTCCATGCTGCCAACTTATTTCATAGAAAACTACTCTTTTAGAACTTGAAGTTTAATGGTCTATAAGCCAAGGATGAGCAAATAATGCTGAGATGGCAAATAAGCCTCAGAAATTTTGATGGTTTGTCCTGATCTGCTACTCGCTCATTGGGAGGTCACTTAATTGTTGTGAATCTAACTTTCCTGCTCATTAAAGCAGCGAAACCAGTGTCCGTGAAGTTCAGCCATTGCTTCTCTACAGTTCCCTCGCCTCACCTAGAAATCTATTTGGAACATGCTATTGCAGTACTTCTCTCTACTTCAACCGAGAACCTTGTCTTTCCTTTCATAACCAAATTCCTCAGAAGCTAAACTCTTGGCTACATGCTGTGATCAGAAGTGGCCCCACCAATTCTCAGCTGCATGCCCTGGGGTCTAATCGCTTAACCTCTCCAAAGTTAGGAAATCAAATCACTTTCCTCATGTATAAAATGGAGCTATTGATGGTTCCCATCTCTTGACTAATTTGATATTTAAATGATATAATAAAGGTAACAAATATTTACTCAGCATCTGTTATTCTCCAGGAAGCATTCTTGGGCACTGTGTCATTAGCACTGAACCAAAAGAAATGTGAGCTCTCATTTTCCACAAGAAAGAGACATTCCACTGCTGGGGGCTCCCCTGAATCTCCTCCCTTCCTTTGGGATGACGGCAATAAAGCCATTTGCTTTGAGCGCAACAGAGTGTATCTCTTTGCCTTCAAACTTGCAGAAATCGAGTACAATAATGTAGATGATACTCCTGCAAAAACTATTAAGACAACACAAGTGGGGAAATGTAGAAAGAACTGATATCTGCTCAAGCATCGAATACAGCAAGGTACTATCCTAGTAAAGTATTTGCCCTTCCTGCTTGAATTTCCAGGTTCCTGTATTTGCAAATCTGTTGAAAATGAAGTCTTTCTTGGTTCAGTTTCCTTAATCCTCTCCAGCTCTGTCATCTCCCACTTGCCTCTTCCCACTCTGTGATGACTTAATACTCATCACTCCCAGAAGGGTGTAAGCTCCTGGAGGGCCAGGCCTGTGTCTGATTCACACTGTCACGATGTTCCTCTTCAAGGTACACGGCCTTGTGCCTGGTGCAGAGTAGGTCTGCAACAAGGTTATTGGTGACTGCTGAAAAAGCCACCAAGAGCCACAGAGGGACCAGCACCTAGGAGGCAGGGTATCATGGGTGCCCTCTCTTCTGCCTTGCTTGTTTTTCTCTGAAGCCCACCAGTGTGCTTTATAAGTAAACAGAAAATGCTAACCTTAGCATATTTGAGAGCGCGTTTTAGCATGCAGCAATTAGGTTATCTCTTGGTTATTTATTTCTTCAGCTTGTTATTAGCTCTGTGCAGAATATTATTCTAATTATGTCAGGCCAATCAGCAGTATTGCATGTCCAGGCTCATTTCCATTAGTTTGAGCTTTGTCTTTCACACTGTGATACTAATCCAATGAGACATCAAACATTTAAATCGACCCCGGATGCCGAGGTCAGGCAGTTTTGCCCTTCCACTCTATTAGCACTCGGGTGTAATTGTGTCTGTCATCCCCACATGACGAATAGTATCAGGGTGACCATCAGAGCACAAATGAGCAATGTGCTAATATATTATTTTGTTCTATAATATCAATATGTGTTTATTCAGTGTTCGTGTTAGCCAACTTGAAACAGTTACTTTAATACAGTTGTCTAAACTGCTCTACTCCCACCACAGCATTGCTTTGGAACATTTTACAGACTTTCAGTGGAATTTTGGCTAAAGGGAAGAAAAATAAAAACGGCTGATGAGAAAGGGAATCATGAAATTTTCAAAATTTAGAGCTTCTAATAACAGCAGCAAGAACTTGGAAACCACAAAAACGAAAGGTAGAATGCAACTTTGCCAAGCTTCTCTGTGCTTTGCAGAATACTTTAATTCTCTCTCACTGTTCTTTTTGTACTGGGTTTTTTTTTTTTTTGCTTGTTTTTGTTTTGTTTTGGGTACTGGGTATCGAACTCAGGACCTTGAGCCTGCCAGGCAAGTGCAGGCACCACTGAGCTAAATCTTTGGCCCTTTATATTTTATTTTGAGATAGAGTCTCCCTAAGTTATCAAATTGCCCGGGCTCGGATCAAATGTGTGATCCTCCTGCTTCAACCTCCCAGAGAGCTGGGACTACATGCATGCACCACTATGTCCAGCTTATTTTATTTTCTTATAAACAGTTTAAAAAGCAATATGCAGCCAGCCTATAGTCTTTAACTAAAAATAAACTTGACCTAGAGTTAGGTGGAGTTGCTAATCTCTATGACCCTGAGTGGGTTTTGTTTTTTGTTTGTTTTGTTTTGTTTTTGAGCAAAGAATTTAACAAACAATAAAAAATATTTTTTTCTCAATTTGTATCCTTTATTTTATTTCCAGGACACAGTAGATACCTGATAATGAATTTGATCTGAGGTTCCACCAAAAAAAAAAAAAAATTGGAAAACAATCACTACTACTGCCATATTTTTGATACTTATTATAAAACTTAAATTTGAATATTAGTATGATAGTATTACCTGTAGTTCCTTATCTCACATTTCAACATCTAAAACGTAACTGGACAACTTGGCTTGGGGAGAAATCCAGGCTCATACGGTGTAGTCTGATCAGCAGGCACTGTGGATTCTAGGAGGGATTCTGTTCTGGGTTTCACTGCCTTTTCTCACAAACCAGCCTTTGTTAATCCCATGAGTGAAATGAAAAACTCTGGTATGGAGAAGCTGGCATTCTAGCTCAAGATCTCACAGCATGTTGAGGATAAAGCTAAAACCAGGGTCTGGGTTGTTTTTTGCAGGGTGTGACTTGCCCACAACTCCCCGCTGCCTGCCTATACTCTCAAGCAGCCAGGTGTCTAGGTCACCTCTACAGTGGTATCACCCTTATGCAGGCTCGGCTTCAATCTTGGCTCCTGGAGTGCTTGGCACTCCGCCCAGGATGACTTATCTCTCTTCTCCAAACCATAAACTTCTTCAGCTACTGCTTGCATATGCAAAGACATGCACTGAAAGAAAGGGGGAGGATAAATCACCCCGACCTCTGCCAACAGGTTCAGTGAATTAAACCAATGTGTGCTAATTGAAAAATTACTCTTTGTAAATATAGATAAACTTTAGAAGACACAATTAAGTACTTTTTAATAGCTTTTTGAAACTTATCTATGTTTTAAATGACCCTTAGATGTATTTGTGTTCTGTTGATTTTACCATTTTAAATGCAGATACATCTTTTGATTTACTTTTACCTGAGAACTTCTTGCTTTCTTTTTAGGTCTTGTTTTACATGCCTGTTATGTAGATACCTTCAAAAGTTAGTGCTTCCACAATTTAAGACACACAGTTTTGATAACTGGTTCTAATGTGGTGAGAAGCAGATCTTCTAATTTTCATCAACTGGACCAAGAAGCTAAAAGCTAATCCCTAAATAAGAATTTGACACTATGACTTTTACATTCAGGGAGGGAAGAGAGGCTTACTATCTTTAAGAAATAGATTCACATTTTATATTTAACCACCCTCAGCTATGCATTTTCAAAGCTACACATCAGCCTTGTTCTCAAAGACTAAAGTTCAGCAGAAGTGGAGGTAGAAATAAAAAAAAAAAAAGAAAACTCGAAGGCAGAGGACCAGCCCTCTAAGATGTGGACACAAACCCTCTGAGTTCACAGCATATTGTAAAGGAAGGTGACAGGAGCAGTAAATAAGCCACTGCAGTAGATCAGGGGTCGGCAACCTTTTAAAAGGGGTACACTGGAGAGCTGACCTCTATCCTTCTGGCCTGCTGTTCCCTTCCTGACCACATCTTTGTAGAAAGAAGAGGCCAAATTCCTATGTGTAAGTCTCTGGGTAGAAAAGGCTGCTGGCCCTCAGAGAGCTGGTGGCCCAGCCACCCATGTGTATGATGAAGAGCTGTGTGTTAAACTCTACTTCAGGCAAGGACTGAACAGGCACAGAGCCCTTTGGTCAAAAGTATAGGACCCATTAGGTATCTTCCAATATAATCTGATGACATGGAAAGAACTTATAAAATGATGAGGCCAAAAGAATCAGGAAACAGCTGACAAGACACTAGAGAAATCTATATTTCTCTAGAAAGAAATTTATATTCTTCCTTTCCTTGCCCTCTTACTGAAAATAATAATAATAAATCAGGTGGGAAATGTTAAACTTATTTCCTGATTTTGGTGAGGGGCATGGAGTCAGCAGATAAAGAAAGGGAGGAAAGAAAAAGAGAAAGCACACTCAGTGCAATATGCAAAAGTCACCATTTATTTATGCACTCTTCCCATTTATAAAAGATGTGTTTCAGCCTCTGGCTGAGTGTACATAATAATTAGTACTAATGAATATAAATGTTACTCACAACTCAACCTGTTTACAAAATCCCCCATGTCATTCTGGGAAGAATTGAGCTTAGGAATTAGATATATGCTCTGATCTTGGGCTTGATGATGACCCAGAGGTCACAGAAGCTAAAGATGATTAAATCAATCAGAAATTATCAAGGCAAGGGAGAGGCAAACTCACAGAATTTTAAAATATATACTTTATTTTTAAAAGTATTGACTGTTGCCTCCCTGCTTTCTATGGACTGTTTCTCCTCTGCAATGCCCCTCTGCCATAGCACTCTGCCTTGGAGCCAGCTGATTATGTACTGGAACCTCTACAAACTGACTTTGGGGAAGATGGCAGAGTGGTGAACAGCAGGAAAACAGCCTCTCTGAAATTTGGTGTCCAGACACTGGAATATAGGTGAGGAAGAGAAGGAGGAGGGAAGTGGGTCCCCAGACCTAGCAAGGATCTGAATTAAGAATTGAAGCCCACAAGGAGAGCAAAGAGAGAGACTTCAATGAAGAAGAAGGGAGTGACAAGTGACGCTTTCTCCCTGAGCCATCACTCACTTTCTGGGAAAGGTGACTCAAACCTGCAGTTGCATGAACTGGTGATCCCAGAGGCCTTCGTGGAGAAAGACATGAGCGGAACGGAACAGTAGCTGCAGCAGACTACAGTAGCTTGTGAGTAATTTGGGTTCAGATGTTCCCAAGGAGAGGGCAATTGTCCAGTAACTGTGTTCTAATATTGAACCTCAAGATTCTACAAAAAGGAGAGCAAGTCAAGCCAAAAGCTCATATGAGGGGGGAAATCAGAGCAGAAATTAATGCAATGGGGACTAAGAAAACAATATAAAGAACCAATGAATAGAAGAGTTCTTTGAAAGATTAAATAAAATTGACAAACTCTTAGCCAATTTTATCAAAAAAAAGGAAAGAAAAGACTTCAGGCAATTAGGAATGAAAAGGGTAAAACCACAACAGATCCTGCAGAAATCCAGAAGATCATCAATACCTACTTTAAGAACTCATTTTCTAATAAGATGGAAAACACAGAAGAAATGGACAGGCTCCTAACTACATATGAATTACCAAAGATGAATCAAGATATAAAATTCTAAATGAATCAATATTAGTAAATGAAATTAGCAATATAATTAAAACCATACCAACAAAGGAAACCTTAGGCCCTGAGGGACTCACCGCTGAGTTCTACAAGAAATTTAAAGAATACCTAATGCTGCTATTTCTCTAACTCTTTAAAGAGATTTAAAGGTAAGCAATACTCTTGAAGCAACCATTATCCTGATATCAAAACCAGAGAAGAAACCAACTAAAAAAGAAAACTATAGGCCAAACTTCCTAATGGACACAGACATAAAAATCCTCCATAAGATACTGGCAAACTGAATGCAGTAAATCATCAAGAAGATTATACACCCTGACCAAGAAGGATTCATCCCAGAGATGAAGGGATGGTTTAACTTATGCAAATCAATAAATGTAATACACCATATTAACAGAGCCAAGGACAAAAACCACATGATCGTCTCAATGGGCACAGAAAAAGCATCTGACAAAGTTCTCCACCCATTCATGATAAAACTCTATAAAAACTGAAATAGACTGTCTTTATTTCAATCTGATAAAAGCCATTTATGACAAAGCAACAGCCAACATCATAGTAAATGAATAAAATCTAAAAGATTTCACTTTAAAATCAGGAACAAAACAAAGATGTCCACTGTCACCACTTTTATTCGTTATAGTTCTAGAAATATTACCCAGAACAATTAAGAGAAAGAAATAAAAGGAATAAGGATAAGAAAGGAAGAAGTTAAATTATCATTATTTGCCAATGACACGATACTCAACATGGAAGATCCCCAAAAATCCACCAAAAGACTTCTAGATTTAATAACCAAATTCAGTAGTGTAGCTGGATACAAAGTCAACACTCAAAAATCAATAGCATTCCTATACACAAATAACAAAGTCACTGAGAAAGAAATTAGGGAAACAGCACCTTTCACAATAGCATCCAAAAAAATGAAATACTTAGGAATCAGTCTAATGAAGAGAGTAAAAGAGCTTTACATTGAAAATTGTAGTATTATGAAAAAAAAGATCAAAGAGGATATCAGAAAATGGAAAGATATCCCTTATTCTTGGGTAGGAAGAACCAATATAGTGAAAATGGCTATACTTCCAAAATTGTTATACCGACTGGAATGTAATCCCAATCAAATTTCCAATAGCATATCTCACAGAATTAGAGAAAATTATGCTAAAAACATATGTGGAACCAAAACAGACCTAGACTAGCAAAAGTAACTCTGGGCAACAAAGGCAAATCCCCAATCTGAAATTATACTACAAAGCTACTGTGATGAAAACAGCATGGTACTGGCAAAAAAAAAAAAGACCCAACTAACAATGGAACAGATCAGAAGATGCGGAAACAATTCCAGACATATTCAGCCATCTTATCTTTGACAAAAGAGCCAAATACCCTCACTGGAAGAAAGACAGACTCTCTAATAAATGATGCCGGAAAAATTGGTTTTCCACTTGCTGAAGATTTAAACTAGACCCATATCTCTCACCATGCACTAAACTAAAACCCAAATTGGGGCCAGGGATTTAGCTCAGTGGTTCTGCCATCTACCTTGCAAGCACAGGGACCTGAGTTCGATCCCAGGTACCAAAAAATAAAAATTGGTGGAAAGATCTAAATATTAAAACAAATACTAAGTCTTCTGAGAGAATAGGTAGAACACTTGAAGACATGGATGTAGGCAAAGACTTTATGAACAAAACCCCAATCATACATGACATATCACAAACAACAATTGGGATCTTCTCTTATATATATAAAAAAAGCTTTTGCACAGCAAAAGAAACCAAAAGAGTGAAGAGACAACCCACACAATGGTAAAAAATTTTTACCAGGTGTTCCTCAGATAAAATACTAATATCTAGACCATATAGAGAACTAAAAAAAAAAAATAGACTCCCCCACAATTTAAAGATCCAATCCAAAAATGGGCATCTTGCCGGGGGTTTAGCTCAGCAGTTCGGTGGCCTGCCTTGCAAGCGCAAGGACCTGAGTTCGATCCCCGGAACCAAAAAAAAAAAAAAAAATGAAACAAAAATGGGCATCTGAAATGAATAGATACTTCTCAGATAAAGGAGTACAAATGGCAAATAATTATATGAAAAATGTTCAACAACACTGAGCATTCGAGAGATGCAAATTAAAACAACACTGAGATTCCACTGCACTCCAGAAAGAATGGCTATTATCCAGAAATCAACCAATAACAAACGCTAGTAAGGCTGTGGGGGAAAGGAACCCTTCTCCATAGGTGGTGGGAGTGCAGACCGGTGCAGCCACTGTGGAAATCAGTGTGGAGACTGCTCAAAAAAACTGAAACTAGAGGTTCCATATGACCCAGCTATTCCCCTTCTTGGTATCTTCCCAAAAGAGCTAAAAGCATCATACCATAGTGATATATGCACACCCATGTTTATAGCGGCACAGTTGGAAATTATTAAATCCTGGAAACAGCCCAAATGCCCATGAAATGACAAATGGATAAAGAAGATGTGGGTTTTTTTTTTATACAATGGCATACTATTCTACCATAAAGAAGGATAAGCTTGAGACATCTCTAGCTAAATGGATGCACCTTGAGACCATACTACTAAGTGAAATAAATCGGACGTATTTGTTTCACATTGTTTATTTGGTATGAGAAACCGAAAGTGGAAATAAGGACCAAAATGCTTGGGAAATGGGAAGAAAATGTTAAAATGAGAAGAACAAGGAAGGGTGGAGGGAGAATGGAAAGAAGAAACAAGAAAAAAAAAAGAGAACAGAAGGGAAAAAATGGAAACAAAGCTTTTGTAACTAAGGAAGGGAAGAGGGGTCATGAGGGGAATGAAAAAAAGAAGAAGCAAGATATGTCATGTACAGGTACAAAGTCCTTATGATGAATGTATGTATATCTAAAATGTATCAGTAAAGTTTTTGCTTCAAAAACATTATGTAATTGTACAAATTTTGGGGATGCCATGTGATAATTTGGCACATGTATGCAGTACATGCTAACCTTTAAATATTAAAAAATTTTATTGATAAAATAATTGGACATATTTATGAGATACAATATGGTATTTCAATACTTACATATAACATGCATTGATCAAATCAGGATAATATTTCCATCTCCTTACATTACTTACTGTTTGAAGATTCTGACTTCTGTTCTTATCTTTATAAAATATATAACGAAACTGCAGAATTTGGCATTTCCAATCCCAGGCACAGTTACAAAAAAAAAAAAAAAAAAGCCATGTCCTTTGCGGTTATTTGACCACTGAGTGCCATGTTTAATTCCACACACCCAGTAGCTAAGAGATATTTAGGATGGAAATTCAGAGAACAATTTTAAAAGCATGACAGGCCTGACAAAAAGAAAAGAAAAAGCAAGAAAGATGAAAAGAATTATACTTCCTTAGCTTACAAGGACACTGTCCTACAGGAAGAGGAATAAAACACACGACACTTTCATTCATCCTGGAGGACGTGTACACATACACAGCGTATCGTAATTCTTTTTTTTTGTTTTTTTTT
>NW_022900937.1:12719891-12739642 GCF_012274545.1 Fukomys damarensis
AAAAAAAAAAAAAAAAAGCCATGTCCTTTGCGGTTATTTGACCACTGAGTGCCATGTTTAATTCCACACACCCAGTAGCTAAGAGATATTTAGGATGGAAATTCAGAGAACAATTTTAAAAGCATGACAGGCCTGACAAAAAGAAAAGAAAAAGCAAGAAAGATGAAAAGAATTATACTTCCTTAGCTTACAAGGACACTGTCCTACAGGAAGAGGAATAAAACACACGACACTTTCATTCATCCTGGAGGACGTGTACACATACACAGCGTATCGTAATTCTTTTTTTTTGTTTTTTTTTGGTCCCTTCTCTTCTCCTTCCAAATCTTCTTCCCCTCCATATTTACAAAAGCTCTATTGCCATTTTTTTCAATTCTTTTTTTCTTTCAATCCCTTTTCCCTTCCTTCCCTTCTTCCTCTCCCGTCTCTTGTTCCCATTTTGAACACATTCCTCCTACTTCTTAATATCTCTCCCCGATTCTGCTCTTCATTTGCAGTGAAGTAATGTGATATTTAAACTTGTGTGCCTGATTTCATATGATGTCTTTAAACTCTTTCAGGAGGATTCCTAGGAGGGGAGTAGCTGGTCAGATGGAACCTCTACTTTTACTGAGGTGCTGTTTCAGACTCATCTACCACAAGTTCCCAGGACCCAGGGCTTGCGCCTACACTGCTCCTCCATGTGGGCTGGCCTGAAGTCCTCCCCTCTTTGGCCTCCTTTCTGTCACTAGCATGGAGTCTCCAGATTAGAGACTTCTCTAGTCTCTCCAGAGTGTGTCTGACACGGACAGCTCCCCTGCAGCTGGCTATGCCTCAGCTGATCAATGTAATGAGCACATCAGCAGTTGTTAGAACTGTTCACAAGGCCTGTGCACATATGGAATTTTATTTGATCCTTATAATTATTCTGAAAGGCATGCAGGACACTTACTGCTATCCATGTCTTCGGAGGAGAAAACAGAGGCACAGAGTGCAAGAATGATTTGCTTCTCACCTCAAGGGGGGCCAATCCATTTTTGGAATTGGTAACATACTTGACTGGTTCACGAGCTCTCAGCAGAGGCTGAGGTTCTGTAGTGGTCATGTAATGCAGACTCACAAACACAACTCTACGATCTTAGCATCTATGACTCACGTGTCCCCCACCACCACCCCAGCAAGTTCTTTCTACCTCATTCACGGAGAGCGTCTACCCAACACAGGTCAGTAGACTATGGTCAAATCTGGCCCACAGCTTATGTCTAGTCTACAATTAAGAATTTTAAAAGACTGTGGAAAATAAAACAACAGTGCACAAAGAAGAAAACACAACAAAGATATACATGGCCCGCAGATCCGAATTATCTACTACCTATCCCCTAAAGGAAAAGCCTGCTAGCTCCTGAATCACACTCAAGTTCCCTTCTGCTCTGACTCCTTAGAAGTCTGGAGCCCTGTTTGTGGCCCTTTTTAGCATCTGTAAAAGACTACATGTACTGTATTTTGGAATCTCATTCTGAATTCTCTTTGCTCCCATAAAGAATATCTGATGGGACTTTTGTAATGTTAAAGAAATTAGGCCACTGCTAATGACCCTGAAGCACAAGCCACTAAATTTTTCAGTTCCCTTTTTAACACACAATATGTGTAACTGACACTTTTACTTCGTCTTTTACCTGAATACATTCTTGAATCCCTCTGCTTCATCATCCATGCTTAAGCTAACTTTCAAATGCAGTGGAAGGATGCTATGGTTTATACCTAGATGTCCCCCTCAAAGCCTCATGTGCTCAGGGTGGGGCTTCTGAGAGGTGCCTGGACCATGGGTGTGCAACACTCTTCAGTGGATTAGCTCACTGATGAACTAATAGTTAAATGTGATGCTGAGAGGTTGTCTAGTTAGAAGATGTGGGTCCCTGGGGGCGTGGCCTGGAAGGGTCTGTCTCCCTTCTCTCCCAGCCTTGATTTCTCTCCCTGCTCCCTGCCTCCAGGTCACGAGATGTTTCTCCATTACCACACTGCCCTGTGTTGGAGTCAGCTGACTATGGGCTGAAACCTCTACGAACCATGAGCCAAAATAAACCTCATTTCTTTCAAAGTGTGGGTATTAGTTACTGCATCCCAGCAATGACAGAATAACTGAGACAGCTGGGTTGTAGCTCAATGGTAAAGCACCTGCCTAGCAGGCATGAGGCCCTGGGTTCAATTCATAGTACCAGGGGGGAAGAAAGCCCTAATGTTTTTTGTACCAATTTTTAAATGTATTCCTTATCTGGAGCTTTCCTCCACTATACCAAAAAGTAAAAAAATCAAGCTCCTAAATGGAAACAACTGAGGGACAAACCCTGTTACTCAGTAACCCTCCCAGCTATAGCCTGCTCTGCTAGAAGGCCTATCCTGAACAGGGATCTGGACTATTTCTTATATTCCTATGGGAGGCATACACAGCAACAAAGCATTCCTCCAACTGTTTTGGGTCAAGCTACTCCCATCTCAAAGGAAGAGAAGCGAGACAAAAACCTGTTTCTAATTATCTGGAAAGACACTGGGGTGTGGTACCAAAGGATCCTGAACAAGCTACCTACGCGCTCTGATCTGCTGCTCCATCTGCAGAAAGTAATCCATACCTAATTTAACATTCTCCTGGAGTTGTCATGAATTGCACAGGTACTGTTACTCAGGGACAGTATGTTACTCAGCTTTCCCTTTGCTGGGGCAAAATACATGCTAACCACAACTTAAAGAAGGAGAGGTTCATTCTGGCTAAAAGTTTCAGACAACTCAGTCCCAGTTAGCTGGCTCCAAGGCAGAACATCGTGGTGGAAGGGTATGCTGGAGGAATGCTGCTCACCTCATGGTGGCCAAGACAGAAGAACACAGAGGAAGAGCACTGGAGAGGGACCAGAAAGGAAGTACAGTCACCAAGGTCACATCCCCATGACCCACCCAGACACCAGAAGTGTGCTTCACTAAACCCCTAGGAGTTTTCTCAAGTCAAGCAAGTTAACAATCAAGATTAAATGACATAGGCACCCGGCAACTTTCAGAAGCCCTGTGCAAGTCCACGAGATTGTTTTCATAGCAGTAACCCTTTCACACTCACCCCGAGATACCATCTACCTTTTCAACATCTGCCACCAACTCATGGCTCAAAGAATTTGTGCAAGCAAATTCTTCAGAAGAAGAGTGACTTTTTTCCCCTCTGTACAGAAGACACAGAAAACAATTCACACACATGCCCTGCAAAAGTTTCAAATGATACCCTACACTTCCGTGGAGACTGCTTAAGAATGGCAAAAAAACCACAATCCATGCTGCCAATTAGATAAGACAGAGGAGCCTGGAATCCAAAGTGATAATGTCCCAGCCTGGCTCCAGGGAATGGCCAGATACCTCACACATTATCCACTTCAAATCTACATGATTACGTCCTGCATATATTATACACCCCACACTGAATAAACATCTTATTTGTGTGTTTTATTTTCCCTCCCCAAGCTCAGTAATTAAGCCCCTGTGTATTGCATTTATTCACTTGAGAATGTGCCTTTCATTTAATGGATCAAAAGATTAAGCGGATATTTTCCCTCTTTTTCAAACAAGCCATAGCCTCTGAGGAGTACTGAGTTCCCTCAATACTTTCCTTCTTTTCCTCCTTCCTTGAAAATGCTACTCTTTTGAATGGTGTGCAATTAAAGAATGACCATCACCCTCAAAGGTGGTCACAGCACATGCCAGAGAGACTTGGGCTAAACTACTTAGGGACCTGGGCTGGCACTGTTTGCAGGAAGAAGAGACTATGTGGCTTGGCTTCAGGATTGCCAGGTAGGCTAGATGAAAAATTCTAGCTACGAGGAGCACAGCTCCAAGGTCTCTACAAGCTCCATGCCCTCTTACATTTTTTGGAAACCCTACAAATCCACATTTCATTATATATGCTGCAATTCACATTAAAGGAGATAAGAATAAAATTATTTGAGTTGAACTGAGTTGTACTTGATTTGTAAACACACTTCACTTTGTAAAAAATGAATAGCAATTTACAGTCCTACATTTTTTATTCCATAATTTCCTACATTTTATTAGGCTCTTGGAAATTCCAAACCCCCAGGCTCTATGTTTATGGATCCAGTCGTCAAAAAGCCCTGTTGCCAACTATTGCTCCCCAGGCTTTAAGAAATGGTTTACATCAGAAGCAGTTCTTCCTGGGGCAGTTCTCACCCCTTCCATGGTAGAGCTCACTCTGTCTACAGTGTTACAGGGCTCACCTGCTCAGGAAGCCCCAAAGATTGCGATCAGTAGAGAGCGGCCAAGTCTAGGGGGTGACAGGATTGAGAAGAAAGGTAGGAAACCCACTCACATGATGAATGTGCAAAGTGTGCCTCTCTTCTAGTTTGGGGTTGTAATTCCAGTTGGAAAAAGCAGTAAATCACAGGAAGGGACCAGGTTTTAAAAGAAAGATCCTGAATCAGCCTTCTACACAACTCTGGCTGATAGGATGACTATATTTAGACACACGAAGACTGAATTTTTTTTCTGCTTCAGTGTCCAAAGGGCTCAGAAATCATCACTCATCCTCACAAGAGAAAAGAGAACACAGTGAAAATCAACTCTTCTTAGAGCCATCACAGAAATGAGCAAACAGGGCAGACCCCTATGCTCAAAACTGGAGAGAGAAGTAAACACGAGAAATCCCAGCTTACCAAGAATAGAAGCCACTGGAAATGGCAATTGGGAGGGATGGAAATGGGAAGCGACTGTCTTAGTCACTTTCATCATCACTGAGACACAACACCTGACATCCACAACTCAAGGGAGGAGAGCTTTATTCTGGTTCGTTGTTTCAGTCCACAGTTAGCTGGCTCCAAGGCAGGACAGCACGGAAGAGGGGCACTGCAGAGAAGAGCTGCTCATGACATGTCAGATAGGAAGACAGAAAGTCAAGGGAGGAGCCAGGAAGGGAGAAGTAACCCACTGGGTGATGCCCACAGTGGCCCAACTCTTCCAAGCAGGCCCTACCTCTTCAGAGCAAGCTAGCTGTAATGTCCTTATGATCCAGTTACCTTCCAGAGGGCCCACTTACTATCCTATGAGGTTTTAGGGGGACATCTAGAAATAAACTGTAATAGTCACTTGTGGCTGAACATAGACTGACTTGAAAAATTAAAAGTCTGCAAAGCCAATCTTAGAGAAACTCACACACTTTCAAGACATTTTACTTCCAGGAGCCCCACCAGGATTTTATGGTAAAGAGGGAAGAAAAATCACTTGCTTCCAAAAAAGTAACCAGGTGAAATACACCTGGGGAAACATAACCACAGTGCACTGTAACTGGAGCATTCTATTCTCTATTTTTCTCTTCAAGAGAAACTATTTTATCAGACCCTTATCTAACCCAAGAGAATAGCAATTAGACAACACATGCTGTGTGTCAATATTGTCTAACTACTACAAATCAAAAATCAATGCAAAAGGAAGAAAGGTTTATCTTGGCTCACAGCTTTGGAGGTTCTCTTCCATGGCCAGTTGGCTCTGTTGCCTTAGGCCCATGTGGTGAGGCCAAGCATCATGGTGGTAGAGTCAGAAGAACATGTGGTAGAGTCAGCTCTTCACCCCACAGCAACCAAGAAGCAGAAGAGAGAAGAAGAGGAGAAGCTAGGACTTAAAAAAACACTTGATTTTTAATTATAAGATTATGGGCAGCTCCGATCAAACAATACTTACAGCCACATCAGCAGGGCTGCAGTACAATGGCATGGGTTATGATGAAGAGAACGGCATGATAGAGTCTACTTAAGAAGGAGTTTTTAAGCCGGGTGTGGTGGCGCATGCCTGTAATCCCATCACTTGGGAGGCTGAGACAGAAGGATCACTGTGAGTTCCAGGTCAGTCTCAACTACATAGTGAGACCTTGTTACAAAAAAAAGAAAAAAGAAGGAGTTTTTAGGGAAACCCAGAGACAATAGGGAAAACAAAAAACAACACTAGAGTAAAGTGAAACTTCCAACACTGTCAGCTAAAGAGAACACCAAACACAGCCTAACTCCTAGCCGAATAAACATATAGTCTCATCCTAATAGCCTACTAACCTCAGTTTCTATTAATTGATATGATACACTCTATATCACTTTCAATCAAAAGTTACAAATCATGTTAAAAGACTAGAAAAGGCATCTAAAGTGACAGAACAAGCATCAGAATCATGCTCCAGTATGATGTGGATACTAGAATTATCAGATGGGAATTTTAAATAACTATCGGGAACATACTACAGGATCCAGTGGAAAAAGTAGACAACATCCAAGATCATATGGGTGAGGCAAGCATAAACTGGAAATTATAAGAATCAAAAGGAAATACTATAAATCAACACTAACAAAAAAATGAAGACAATTTTGGCTGTTCAGCAATAGACTTGGCCTAGAAAAGAATAAATGAGACTGAAAATAGTGTATGTCCATGGAAAACTCCCAAAGTGAAAAACAAAAAGGATATAAAGAACAAAATGTCTAATAACAATGGGAGAATTGCAATAGGAATAAAAAATGTATAATGGGGATTCCAGAGGGAAAAGAGAAAAAAATGACAAAAGAAATATTTAAAATGACAAAAGAAATATTTAAAATAACAACAGTTGAAAAATTTCCAAAAGTAATAATAAGCATTAAATCAATAAATCCAGAAAGCTCAGAGAATCTCAAGAAGGTGAAATACCAAAAGAAAGAAAGAAAATTACACTTAGAAAGGAACCCTTCTCCATTGTTGGTGGGAGTGCAGACTGGTGCAACCACTATGGAAATCAATATGGAGATACCTCAAAGAGCTGGGACTAGAGGTTCCATTGACCCAAACATCCCTCTGCTGGGTATCTTTCCAAAAGAATTAAAAGACTCATACCACAGTGATATATGAGCACCCATGTTTATAGCGGCACAGTTAGTAGTATTTCATTTTATAGAAAAACCACGTCTCAGAAGACGTTTTTCTATAAAATGAAATACTACTCAGCCATAAAGAATGAGAAATTAGAGTCATTCATAGGAAAATGGATGCATATTGAGGTATACTCTTTTTTTTTTTTTGGTACCAGGGATTGAACTCGCTCGGGTCTTTGTGCTTGCAAGGCAGGCCAACAAACCACTGAGCTAAATCCCCAGCCCAAGGTATACTCTTAAATGAAATAAATAAGTCACATATGTGTAAATACTGAATAGTTTCTTTGGTGTGAAAAACTAGAATTGTAAGTAAGATCCTAATGTTACAAGTGACAATGTGAAATAGGAAGAAAAGGGCTAAAGGTGTAGGGGAAGTGGGAAGTAGGACGAAGGGTAGGGAAAAGTAAATAAGGGAAAAGAAAAATATGAGAAAATGAAAAAATGGAAATAAAGATTTTGTAAATAGGGAAGGGAGGAGGGGATGAAAGAAGGGCAGGAGTATGGGGAAAAAATGAGAACCAAGACCTGTCATGTAAAGGTACAAGATCCCAATGATGAATGTAACTGTACTGTATACCTAAAATGTACCAATAAACTCAATGAGAAAAAAAAAGAAAATTATGCTCAGACACAGTGTATTCAAAATGCATGTAACCAAAGACACACAGGAAATGATGAAAGATTCTAGAGGGGAGAGAAACACCTCCTCAAGGGTTTGGATGGAGAGAGAATGAAATGAAGAGTTCAAGTACAGGGGATATGTAGAATGGTGAAACTATTCCTTGCGAAACTGGTATAGTATATATACACCTTTGTAAAAATCTATAGGCTATAGTTACAACAATGGGCTATAGCTATAACAATGTATCGATATCTGTACATTAACTGCAAGAAATACCCATCAATGCAAGATGTTAACAGTGGGCAAGACCGGGGAAAGAGTATACAGAGCAGTGGGGCATGTGTACCACAGCGGGATGTTTGTATCACCGCAAGTTGTACAAGGTTCACCATCACTGCACTAGAGACTATGGAGAAAAGCTAGAACCCTCATATACCCACTGGCTTCGTATAGATATTCTTGAAGAATAAATAAAGTAACTGTCACTATGGATTAACTTATGGAGATGACTTTTATTCCCAGGGAAACTTTGATGCTCAAAGCACTTTCCTAAGAGCCACAAGATGTGGCCTCTGCCCTCAAGCTGATGTGGGGACCCAGGTGGTCACACCTGAAGCTATTAACGGGTATCAAACACCATCCAATAAAGATACAAATGATAGGGTACAGATACAATTAAATTCTGTAGCTGCTAAACTATAGTTGTCTTTAAGAACTACCAGGATTAAAATGTGCCACTGTATGGTGAAACTGTGCAGCTGGCAGAACTATCCACATCCAAAACACAGTTATTTCAAACCAAAAGTTTAGTCCAGGAAGGCTTAAGACATCAACACGCTGTTGGATAATACCCATTGAGGGCTTTCATGGAAACGAGAAATCAGCACTTTTGAAAGAAGTCATTTAAAAACAGATGCCCAAAGATCACTGGAAGATGTGCAAATTCCATAGTGATTTTTTCCTGAATTTCGCTCATCTCTGGTGTCTGTATGTGAGACATGGAAGTGAAAGTTTTGATAGGTAAATACGAGTTAAGTGCTATCATGACAGCATCGCAATTGGACTAGATTTTTTTCTTTATATTTCTCCACCTGTGGTCTTGTCTTCTGTTACTCTGAGAGTTTTCAGAATGGCAAAAATCATTAAAACACAGGTTATTTCAATAGCATATGAAAAAGAATCCAACCTAAGGAATTTTAATAGACATGGTTAGCAGGATGAAATCCCTCATGTATGCACTGGTAGGATTAACAAATGATCTACCATACATATTTTCTCACGTACAGATGACCCTAATAATCAAAAGTGGAGTTGGAATTGCTTTACCTGGACTTCTGAGTCATCTGCCACCTGTGTCTCTGTCTCTGTCTCTCTGTCTCTTTCTGTCTCTGTCTCTCTCTGTCTCCCTGTCTCTCTCTCTCTTTCTCCCTCTCCCTGCTCTGTCTTTTTCTGTGGCTCCTCTTTCCTCCACTCATTAATGAATTTGATTTCAAGAGGTTCAAAGATATGGTAGCTACATGGAGTCCAGGAGATAATTTGTTCCCATGAAAAGCTACCAGGCTCTTTGGGGACCATATCGACAAGCTTTGCTTCTTTAACTCCATGACACATGAGGTCTGAGGTGATAACTGCTTATCCACCTCACCTTCACCATTTGCAATTTGGTGTTTAAATCTGTAGACAACTTTTTGCTTCTTGAGAGAGTTTTTGAGGTAGAAACCCTCAGAAATGGGACGAAAACAGCTCAACTAAAATCCTTTTCTTAGCGATTTCCCTTGAAAATTGATAGAAATTCATTTCCATTGCCTTATTCTTCAACTTCTAATTAGTACGCACTGGCTGACCTCATTATTCCCCATACCTAAATTTCACTTTTTATCAAACAAATCAACTTGTGATGCCCTTTGCAAAAGAATTCTTCCTGGAGTGCCTGGAGGTGCTTAAAGAACTAAAGTTAGTGCTGTCGGTACATTTTAAAGTTTTTACAGAGCAAATATGGTAGTGGCATATTTTAAATCTTGTATTTTCCCTGATTTCCTTCTAAAAGTTGTTCCATATTTAAGTTTTCTTAACATACTTTTGAAAGCATGAAATAATTACCTGATAAAAGCTCTTTTGCCTTCATCAACAGATGCCTTTTTATAGCATCTGTTCAAAAGTTATGCATGTTATTCAAGGCACACTCCTGTAATCTCAGCACTAGCGAGGCTGAGGCAGGACTGCCACAAATTGAGGGCAGCCTGAGCTACAAAGTGAGTTCAAGGTCCACTTGAACTACATCTCAAGACCTTGTCTCAAAAAAAAAAAAAAATCAAGTTATTCTAATTTTGTAATGAAGTCAAACATTTATTCCAGAAGGAACTTTCTCCCTCAAAATGTGTATATCAGGCTTGGGGAAGTAGCTTAGTGACAGAGCACTTACCTAGTATACATGAGGCCCTGGAGTAGATCTCCAGCACTGAAAAAAGAAAGTTGACGGGGAGGGAGGGAGGAAGGAAAGAAGTGGGGAGGAAGGGAGGGAAAGAAAAGAAAAGAAAAAGAATAAAAGAGAGAAAGGAAAATGCCAGAATTTAAATGTTGTTTGCCTGGAGTGTAACACAGCAGTAGAAGGAGTGCCTGTATGAGACCATGGATTCAATCCCAAGCACCAAACAAACAGAAAGCCATAAATTCAAATGTTGGTCACCATGACATCTGTGCAGTGCTTACCCCTGGATCACTGAATATCAGCTCAGAAGATATATTTTCAACAGACAATTCACACAGAGAAATGCTAGAATGTAGTTAGTGAATGGTACTAATATTCTGGGATTAAAGCCACCCAAGAAATGAAGGGTGTCTTTTTTTTTTTCTTGCTGTATGTTTTAGGAGTCAGCCATTTAACTACCTTGATTGCAAGAGTATGTGCAATAGAATCATGTGTTTGACTTGTAATTACTCAAAACTGGAGGGAAAAATGTAGCCTTTATTTTACTGATAGTTGATAGTTGTCATTTTCCTTCCCAGGGCCCCACCTGCCACTGATGAGGAGAAAACAGCTAAAGGTTGAATCGGATTTCTAAACTGCCTATTTAGCCCTTTTAGACTATGTTCCACCTGTCAAGTGGACCTTCTTTCCTACCTACTGCCCCTTTCCCTAAGTGAGCATCTGGGTGGATGGAGAGTGGGTATCACATACATTCCTCTGAAATGGAGGCAAAGGGCGCCTTGGGCTCACACCGACTGGCACTTCTGGGTCTCCGGAACAATGCCCTCTGTCTACCCAGCTGCTGGGCGCCCTCCCTCACACAGTGCCAGAACTGCAGCAGTGAATCCCTGGTCTGTTCATATCCTTGTCCAATCCTTGGCCAACATTCTCTATGACAGTCTTTAGTTCTGTGGCCTTATCTCAGCCCTGGAGAGACTACAGGGGCTCTGAGGCCCCATCAGGCTGGCTGGCTGTTTTGTACCCCAATGTACATGGTTTCTCACCTTTCCAGAGTGCGCCCTGCAGGGAAGCCCATTCAGGAAAGACAGAGCTTCCCTACCCGCTCCTCTTCCTGGTGATTCTCTTCCTAATGGTAGATAAGTGAATTTAGACATTCAAATTCAAGACAAAGCCCTGTTACAAATGTTGACAGTCTTGCTGTAAATTCCTACCTGTGAATGTCAGATCAGGAGACTGGATGTTTTCCTTTGCTTCCCTTCTCTAGGATGTTTTCCTTTGCTTCCCTTCTCTAATAAATCCCAGTCATCCCCAAGACAGGTGGATGCCTTGGGGGTAAATGATACACATTTGAGGAGACAAAAGAGAAAAAAGCACATAAATAACTTTCAGAATATTACTTCCATTGCATTTTGAAGTCAGTACTACTCAAACCATAAGTTTGGATCTACTAGGTGTTGTTAAATATAGTTACATATAGTTAGAGATTCATGATCAACATTTTATAAGTAAATGGGAAAGACTTTATAGAACAGAAAACATCAGAGTGTACCACACACTAAGACACAAATACTGTGTGAAAGTATTGCTTCATATTTGGGCGAGAGCTGCACTGAACTGCCAAATGGGAAAGATTTTTAAAAATTCAAATGCCACAGTTATCTAACTGGCTTACAGTACTTTCCCTCCCTCATTCATCCATCACACCATACCAATTTTCCCTCTAAAACATCAACGAAATCATGTTACTCCTATTCAAATACAATGATGGTAGGGCTGGGGATTTAGCTCAGTGGTTCTGCCACCTGCTTCACAAGCATAACATCCCGAGTTCAATCCCTAGTACACACACACTCACACACACACAAACAATAAAGGCATGGGATTCTTAAAAAATAACAAAATATTTCTGGCCCTTGGTATTCTGGGCACCTTTGCCACTACTCTTCCTGGTCCATATTGTCCTCCTATTTGATGTTCTCACTTGTTCTTAGCTAGCCTCAGTGTACAATTTAAGGTTCAGTTTCTAGTATTTGCCTTAGTGGTGCCCTCCACCAGAAAATCTAGGGTGAGGACAGCAGAAAATGCACACGACAATAGATGGATATAAAATAGAATCTCACTGGCTTGTGGTTAGCAAGGGCTCCATTAGAGGATATTTAGAGAAATTCCACCTCTATCACTTTCAGGAAGCTAATTATATCATCATCTGATCAGCCTTAGGAGACAATGGAAGAAACAGAAAAGAATTATTAATAAGTGGTATATTATTCTTTTATATGTGAAAAGTTATCTAATGTGCTTGGGAATTTTTATAAACTCTTTTATTTATCCACAGAGTATATATTGTCCCTGATATTTATTTGTAGTCTTCCTATTCATTATCAGAGAAGAAAATACTTCACTTGAAAAGACACTAGAGACTATAACTTGTCCAGTTTCAATCAAATTACAAATAATTAAGGCAAAATTAGTGAAGTCCTACAGATCAGAAGTCAGACAGACACTTTATAAACAGAAGACAAAGTGAGAATTTTATAATATATTGTTTAACAAAGAAGGCTGAGTAAAATTAAGGAAATAATTTTCTAAAATCATAAGATTTTATAAGATTTGAGACAAAGCATCTTTCTCAGACCAGACCAGTTTAAAATCTCTACCATACCATATTCCTGCCTAGTTATCCAAAAGCGAGGATTCTATCAGGCAATTAAAAAAGGAAAAAACTTCTAGAACACATATACTCCAGGTCCTTTTTAACATGTGTGCTAGAATACCCCAAAGCATCTCAGCAACAGCCTAATCTAAAACAAATATTAGAACACAAAACTACCCTTTCAAATGGCTTTGGAAGACACAGTCCACGCACATGGTGACCATTCTTGCTCTTCCACAAAAAATGAGACAGGCTGTTTAAGGCTGGCCTCTGAGAGTAAATTCACCTAGACAAGACCAAAGCTCACCTCCTCCTCAGGCAGCCCCAGTGAGACTTCCACAGAGTACTTCAAAAAAGCAAACTAAATTCATCATAAGCAAGATATAGGAAAATGCCAATTAAACAAAGTGCTTCATAAATAAGTTGTCCTTCGATGTCCAAGACTACAGGACTGAATAAATTATGGTACATCCACACAATGAAATACACAAGAGTCATTAAAACTCATGTTCTAGAATGTAATTAACATTGGGAATGTGATCATAAAAACTCTTATTATATAAAAACAGGTCATAAAAATAGGATCAATTTTCAGTTTGTTTTTGAAAAACACATATACAGACTAGAAAAAGACATCAAAAGCCTAACAAAGACTATTTCATTTTGGGTTTTTTTTCCATTAAGTTATTTGGTACATTTTAGGTATATAATACAGTTACATTCATCACTGGGATCTTGTACCTTTACATGATGCATCTTGGTTATTTTTTCCCTGATTCCCCTGCCCTCCCTTCACCCCCCTCCATCCTTCCCTATTTACAAGACTTCGTTTCCATGTTTTTCCTTTTCTCATATTTTTTTCTTTTCACTTCTTATTTCATATTTTTTTCTTTCCCCCTATCCTTCCTACTTCCCCTACTCCTTTAGCCCTTTTTTTTCCTATTTCATGATATGAATTATACACTTCTAACAGATTATTTTGCATGGTGAGTTTTTTTAATTTTTCTCCTTTTTTTCTCATTTGAATTGTGTGAACTTTGTACAATGAGCATTACTTTAATGTGAGAAAATATTATAATGATAGAAAATTAATTAACCTGTCTAATCCTATTTTCTAATCAACTAAAAAGTAAGCAAAATGCTTTTGGATGGTGGAAGTATCTTAGATCATATCAGCTTCCTGGGCAATACAAATCCTGTGGTCTGATTATATTAGTATGATGACCCAGTAAATCTAGCAGCAAAATACCTTTAGTATATTTAAGCTAGTTAAAAAAAAAGAAAAGAAAAGAAAAACTTTATAAATTTAAGAAAAATGAGCAAAATTACATCTTTTCTTCTTGCTTAAACATCTCATAGGGCTTACAACTAATGAAACTATCACTAACCATCACCAAAGAGGCATTGTGGTTTGGGTAGTATTTAGTGGCTCAATTCTTCATTTACATTTCTTATTTAGTGTTTGTTTCAAAGCTTAAGTGCCACACAAACTTCAAAGAGCTTAGTTAGCACCTACTTTTACTAAATAAACAAATGGTTTCTCTTTTCAAATCTTCTGGGTATATCAGTTCAACTAATCTTTTGTTTGTTTTTATTAATTCTGACCTTTATTTTGTTTTTCTTTTTCTAATTTGGTTATAAAAATTTTTAAATTTCATTGTATATATATGTAAATGCACACACGTACATACACACACATATATTTCTTTCCTCTGAGAATTGCTTTATGTACTTCCCACAGGTTCTGACATATTGTATTTATTGGTTATCATTTTCTATGCATCCCACCATTGTATTTTACATTTCTTCCTTGATCTGACTGTTCCTAAATTATTTAACTACAATGGGATATACAATACTTTTACATTTTTCTGTCATCGTAACTCCATTCTGTCTTACTTATACTGCTAAATATACCCAGTGCTCACATCCAGCCCCTCTGCTGGTGTCACCCAGGACGCATCTTGACAGACAAGTTTGTCTGCTAGCACTTTCCTCCACAAGGTCCTATTGCAGTGCCATGCCAAGCTTTGTTAGAGCCCGAGGCAGAAGAAAAATAAAAATTGATTTTTTAAAAAAATCATGGGGGGGTTTGTGTGCATTGTGATGTATTTTAACACTGCATAATATGATTACTGTGCTTTCTGGCATTGTCTTAAATTTTATGATCAAGGCACCTAACATTGCTCTTTTTATACGTTTAATGCTTGTATTTCAGAGTGGCTGGCTCCTTCTCTCCTTCAGGAATTGCTAGGTTATACTACCTTTTGGTAAAAGATACTATGGAGGGGCTGGGGATTTAGCTCAGCAGTGCTGTGCCTGCCTGGCAAGCTCAAGGTCTCGATTCCCGCTACCAAAACTAAAAATGATACTACAGAGAAGTCTAAACCAAATGATTTTTTTTTTCATATAAATGACATTCAGCACCTGGCACCCCGGGTCTTCCCAGTGATTCTTTCTTTGTCCTTACAGCCTAATGACATTGGTCTGGTCTGTTTTGGCACTGATTTTGATGGGTCAATTCTCCCTGGAACACAGTATGACTTTTCAATGTACAGATTTAAGGGTTTTTTTCCCCTGAATTATACTTGAAATATTTATTCAGTATTATTATTTTGAATTATTTCTTTGAGAATCCTACCCACGTGTTGGTTCTCTTTTGCATATCTTTTGTGTCTATCATTTTTCTCTTATTCTTTTTATTTCTATTCCTCGTTGCCCATTTTCTTACTTCATCTTTTTTGTTCCTTACAGTGTTTTCCGTATTATTACCTGTTCCAACTTCATCTTAACTTTTATATTGGTTAATTTTTTCCCCTCAACTTCTTTTCTAGGTTCTCCTAGCTTGTGTCTCTTCTCTTACTACTGTCTCTCCATCTCTTCCCTCAAATACTGCCTTTCCAGTTGATGGTTCCTATTAATAGACCTGACTGTTCATTGAGTTGCTTTTTACACTTACACAAACATGTTCATTCACAGTTTTCACATTTTCCTGGTGAATACTCATCATCTACTCATACACTATGCTGCATTTGTTTTATGTTTTTGTCACTGGCTTCTTCTTGCAGTCATTGTCTGTTTCCTTTACCTTCACATTATTGAATGAGTTGCTTTTTATAGTTGTTCTTCTGATGGCAGTGTTTGTAGTACTGGAGACTGAACTCATTGCCTTCACTGGGAGCTATATCCTCAGCCCTTTTTTATTTATTTTGAGACAGGATCGTCCTAAGTCACTACGTGGCCCAGGCTGGGCTTGAACCTGCAGTCCTCTTACCTCAGACTCCCAGAATGCTGAGATTACAGACACACACCGTGAACCTGGCTTGCATAAACTCCTTTTTTGTGGACCAGCTATTTGCACATTTTCCATGGCAGGGAGTGGACCAGAGCCAAGGTATGGAAAAATCCTGCCCCAAGAGAAGACTGAAATTTACTTTTTGTTTGATGAAGGAGAAAGAAAGAGTATCTGAACTAAAAACTACTAGGTGTAACTGCAGGTGGGTGAACCATTCACAAAATAGGGAGAACATACAGAACCTGAGACCCTCCCCACCGCCTCCCCCTATGCAGCTTAGAGGACTTGACAGCCAGGCCAAAGCCTCAAGGCAGCAGTCCAGGCAGAAGACTAGAGAATTATCCCGTGGAGGGCCTCACCAGTCCAAGAGCAAAAGCACACACACACACTCTCATCAGGGGTTCTTTGTTGAGGTCACAGCCAATCATTCTAACTTTAATGTAAAATAATGTGCCCAGTCAACGAGCCACTCATGTGCTATGATGTTCAATCAGATTTTTAGTCCCTATCAAAATGTGTTCAGTTACAAGGCATTGCTCAACAATATCCACTAAGTGTACATGGCAATATGCACTGCCCCACTCGCTGTGTAGTAAATGCACTGATTTTGTTGGTACACAAACTCTTCCTCCCTGATAACCCTTAGGCAGGGGCATTACCAGCTGAGTTGCTCTGCCAAGTCTACCCACTACCACTCCATTAACCAACACGATCCCCTCACAGCACCCTCACCCCTATGATGTAGGTTCTTTTCCTCTCTCCCATCTGCCTGGAGAGCCTTCAAGGAAACTCTTCCCCTTCAGCAAAGCCAGCTCTGAACAGGGAATTTATGTGAACTATGTTGTCCCTTTGTTTGCTGCTGACAAGCATAAAGAACCACTTTCACTGCTGCTAATAATGGTTAATTTATCACATCCAGCCAACGCTGACCTCTGGGCGTCCCCGCCCCTCCATCACCTTCACACCTGCTCAAGCTAATTGTTAGAGCCAAGTGTAAATGAAAATCAACTGGGCTAATAATGAATAGAGCCCATTACCCGCAACAGCACACTGCTTTACAAAGGTTTATCAAGAAACATTAAAACCAGTCCTCTGGTCACAGTTCCCTGTTTTATAGATGAGGGAAAGTGAGTAAATAAGGGGAGACCAGCCTATGTAAACCTGCACTGAGACTGGAGACAGAACATTTGCCTATAACTTCCTGAACTCTGCACTAGCCTTTCCTATGTTTTCCAGACCTCACTCATATAACAAAAGAAAGGGGCTGAAGTCATTTCTCTCAATGTCGCTGTCATCTGTTTATATAAGCAAATGAGATCATTACTGGATATGAAGATCTTCATTAATATGCTAATCTCATTCCTTCACCAAAACCATTTTTTAAGGCAACCACCATCATGGCTCCTCCACTCCCAGTCACCACCCTAGAACTGCTTTGCCACTCTTGTCCGCAAAGAGAGGGCTCATTTCCAAATGACTGGCATCCCTAATAATGATAATTGAAGGCCTCCAACAGGCAGCAATTGGATTATCAGGAATTATCATCTGCAGTTTGAAGATGTAGCTCAGAGTGTTTAAGAAACCTCTTCCCGTCACCAAATTGAGGATTCAGTACATTGGGGGGAAATGTTGTCTAGAGTTTTTTCCATGTTATATTTTTTCACTTTTAACGTATTTATAAAGTCAGGATCTCCATTTAGAGCCATAAATCGGAAGTATCCATCCTCTAGCAAGGAGGAAATGTCATCAGCCTCATGTAACTGAGCACATATTCTACACAGATTTCTACCGAGTAATCCCCTGGACTTACAAACATGTTCAGATTCAACTCAGCAGTGTGAAATTAGTTTGTACTAGATATCAAGTCAATCTGTGTTAGATACAAATCAATCACTAAAGAATATAAATATCTTACATAGTAGGACTGATTAGTCCACAATCTTGACTTCTCACCTACTCTTAAACTTGCTGAAGATCCTGGGATTTTGCACTGGCAAGACCTTTCATCATCTGCCTTTATCTTAGGGAACCTTCCTATTCACGTTTTGTGGTACAGTATATTATGCAGGGATATACTAGTCAGTGACTTCTCTGATAGCTGCCTAATAGACTTGGCTTTTGAGAGCACGATTGCAAATTTATACTGTATAGCACCTGCTCGGAATGTGGAAAGTCCAGATGGGTGAGCACAAAACCAGTATCAACTGGTTTCAGAGGAGTAAGATATAAACTTGTGAAGGGAAGATGGGAGGGAGGGAGGGAGGATCCGAGCAGACCAGAACAGAATGCAACAGAATAGAAGGAGGAGGTAAGTTCCATGGTCATATGTTAGAAAAAATATTGGGTTAAATTACATTTAGCATGAGTCCTTTTTTAAATGTAAGACGTGCTTACATTATCAGTCTTCTTTTACCTCATACAAATATAGAAACTTCATTTCAAAGAACAGCTGTGAATGCAATGAATAACCAAAGTACTCTGTAGAACAGGATTGGGAAACATTACTTTAGAAATCCCTATCCAAATAAAAACAAATATACTGATACAGGAAGGAAGAATAACAAATTCATTTGCTTATAAGTCTGTGGTAAGGGACTAAAAACTTTTCTGGCTTCACTTATATGAAAGTTGAATGATTTGGTGGTTATTGGGGATATTGTATTAATTAGCTATTTTTGCAGTAGGTCTAACAAACAATCTCCACATCTCAGACACTTGGAACAATGTTTATTTCTCCTTCATGAGGCTCAGCTGTCTAGGGTGGCTTGGCTTCAGCAGTAGGTCAAAATCAGGCATGTTCCACTCATTTCTCATTCAGGGATTCAGGCTAAAAAAGCACTGGGTACCTTAGTGTATTCTTCTCTTGGTGCAAGGTAGGAGCAAAAAATTAAATAGCATATATCTGCCATCCTCTTGAGCCTCAGCTTGCAACTGGTACCCTATTATTTCATCATTTTGCCATTAGCCAAAGCAAGTCAACCCAACAAAGTCAAAACCCAACAAGTCAAAGCAAAGTTGGCCAACCCCAACATCAGTAGGCCAGGAAGAATATTCTGCCCATAGAGAAGCCACAGAAAGGCAGGGAGGATAGAAAAAAAAGGTGAGCAAATGATATCTATCACCCTGACCACAAATTCAAGATTTAACCACTTGTGGTAACCAATCATTTCTCTATTTCCTCTAAACATGTAAGTCCTGGTTCATAATTTAAACATGTAAATGCTGAGACTTGACCACAAGAATATAGATTCCATTTCTATTCTTTCTTCTTCTGGTTTCGGACAAGTCACAATTCAATACTCATGTGCAATAATGCAGGGGAGTTAGAAGACCAGAGCATCTTCAGGTGACTCCTGGCTGGATACTCTGAACATCATCAACACTGCGGTCAACATCTGATGTAAGAACAATGAGCATTGTATATGTTTTCTATGCAGTGTAACCAACACCACAAACTTAGCAGCATAAAACAGCATGTAATCATTGCCTCAGTTTCTGTGGATGAAGAGTCCAGGTAGTCCAGTTTAACTGAGTCCCTTGCAAGGCCATGGTCAACATAACCCAGGTCTGGCTCTTCATGTGACAGCTCCAATAGGAAAGGACCCCCTTCAGGCTCCCTTGGTTTGCTGGAAGAATTCATGTTTCTGTAGTCATAGGTATCATGGACTCTTGCTTCTTCAAACCCAACAAGGAGAGGGAGACACTGTAGAAATTCTGTTAGCAAGATAGAGTCGTCATACATACTGAAATATAATCACAGGAATGAAAGCCTACTATCTATTGCTTAGAAATTAAGTCACATAATCTGCCCACACACAAAATGAGGGACAAGAAACCAG
>NW_022900937.1:12739782-12752165 GCF_012274545.1 Fukomys damarensis
CATAATCTGCCCACACACAAAATGAGGGACAAGAAACCAGGGGCAGAGATTATCAAGGCCACCCTAAGACCTTTCCATCAGGCTAGAAGTCTAAACATCTATTACTTGTGTCCTACTTCATTCCAAATTTGCCCAGCTTTTCCTAGGGGAGGGTCACTCTCTGCTCATGTTCTAGAGCTGCATTCACACCTCGATGCTTATACTCACAGGTTAGTTCTGTATCACGTTCTAGGCTGAGATCTTTGCTGGGATGAACACTTCCTCAGTCAGTCAGCCAAAGCTGTTCAATCACTGAATGAATATTCAGTGTTGCTAACCACTGGCACAGCCAAGAAATCACTTCAGTTGGAAAAGGCCCTGAGTACCAATTATTGAACTGTGATGATTTATGTCTCTGTCTGATGTGACCAGCATAAGTCAAACTGGTTATGCAGGGAAATACAACCACTGACTGACAAAAACAACACTTAACTACTTGTGCTGCGTACGCCCTGAGCCAAAGCAGTCAGTCAACTTCGAGGGATAAACATCAGTCAAGGAAATGAGTTGGCAGCTTAAATATTTAACAACTGAATGATGGCCAGAATTCTCACTTTTCAATCTGTCACACACATATGATCCCAGAAAGAAAATTTGGAGTAGTTTTCCTTTTCCTAAAACTTATTTCAAAATGTTTGTCGAAAACCTATTGTTTTCTAGGTACGTTTTTAGTGTTTGGAATAGAGATGAATGGCTGAACTAGGGTTAGGAGCAAAAATTACTCTTTAAATTCTTTCTCTACTGTGTTACCTACACTGCTAAGCAATTTCCTCAGGGGTCACCAGCCATCCGTATCCAGCATCTTTACCCTTGCTCTATTTTAACCCTAAGATTTGGGCAAGGTTTGCTTCTGCTATAACAAAATTGGATGCCTATACAATTATTCCAATAAATAATTGGAAAGGGCCTACAGCTGTCTGCAGTATTTATAGAAAAAGCCAGGAGATAAAATCGTATTTACCCATTATAACATGTGAGGTTAAGAAAACGTGTTCCTGAAACATCTGAAAGTCAAAGATGCCTAAAACAAATGCAGGCAGGTTCGACACAAATGCTCAAAGTGACACATAAACAGGGCGTGCCTGGACAATAAGGTCTTCCCTTTCTCTGTACTATTTCTGGATGTAAGTTTATACATTCCTGTGGCTTTTTTATATTACAGTCTTAAACATCACACAGAAGACAAACTTACTTTAATAATCATTTATCACAAGCTTGGTATTGGGGGGAAAACACACTCTTGACAAACACCAAGGACTCCTTTATTCTTAGCTCCCCTTTATTGTCAAGGACTCCTTTATTCTAATACAGTGGCTCCCGGAAAACTTTCCTTTTCAAGGATTCTTTTTCAACCACAATCAATAATCTACAATCAACTTTGTAATACCTTTAGAAAACAGGACCCTTTCAGCTTTGGAGTTTTAAAGATAAAATGCATAGCTGGATACCTACAAGCCAAAGACTTCACTTTTTTTGATTTGCTGGTTATTAATCAGAGTAACAGTACTCTGTCACAAAATGTGAAGTCAATAGTTATTAAATTTTGGGGGGGTACTGGGGAATCGAACTCAGGACCCTGGGCTTGTGAGGCAGGCAGCAGAACCACTGAGCTAAATCCCCGGCCCTAAATTATTATTAATTTTAGAAATTCAGAGTTGAAATGAATTCTAGAACACAGATGGTCATGGCCCTATCCAGAGACTGATTCTCCTTAGCTGTATCTGTTGTGTCTATTCAACCTTTGCTTTAAAAGCCCTAGTGACAGCTCATGACCTCATGGGAAGATTCATTTTATCGTTTCATATCACCTTACAAATGTCTTCCTTATTCTAATCAGTTAGGCCCTGTATTTTTAATCCATTCTCCTAGTTGTACCCCTTGATGTCTCAAGAGAGGAATCTAACCCATTCATAAGATGATCTTTCAGATATCTGAAATTCCTTGCCATATCCTGAATACTCTCCTCCAAAGGCATCCAATTCCTTGAATCCTCCCTTAGAATACAACTTTGGTTCCATTATGTCCTGTATCCTGATTTCACAACCATGGACTTCAACCAGGATCTTGTAACATTCCTATTCTTGTACTCAACAGGAAAGGCAACATATTTCACTCTGGATGTAATCAGTCGAAGGATACAGAGGGGAATTTGAGAATCCCTGACAATAACTTCTCTAATTTTTTCCCAGTTTGCCTATATTCTCTGAAAGTGTGGTAGCCAGAAATGAATTAAAAAAAAAAAAAAAAGAGGTGGTTTGCCAGGGCATTGAAGCCTCATTTACTAGATCAAAACTTTCTGCTTTTCCTACTATTATCAGCCCTTCAGGGTCCAGCTTACCCCTTCTTTTCGTTTTTTTTTTTTTGTTTTGATTTTGTTTTTTGAGACAGGGTCTCACTGTATAGTTGAGACTGACCTGGAACTCACTATGTAGCCCAGGCTGGTCTCAAACTCACAGCAATCCTCCTGCCTCAGCCTCCCGAGTGCAGGGATTTTTTGTTTTGTTTTGATTTTGTTTTTTGAGACAGGGTCTCACTGTATAGTTGAGACTGACCTGGAACTCACTATGTAGCCCAGGCTGGTCTCAAACTCACAGCAATCCTCCTGCCTCAGCCTCCCGAGTGCAGGGATTACAGGCATGCGCCACCATGCCCGGCCACCCCTTCTTTTCTATAAAACCCTCCAAATGGAAGAACTACTTGTGGAATTCCCAAAGTGCTTGGATGCAGGCTTGTGCTGGACTTGGAGCATACAACTTTTTGCCCTTGGGGACCATTCCTGGTAGTTCCTGATGCCAATTTCCTACAGTGTAAAGAGAAGTTCTTCAACCTCTCTAGAAAGCTCACGATTTTGAGCACAGGACTTAGTAATGTGAATTCATTGTCTTTTTTCCTATTCTGATCTAAACTGTGCTCAGAACATTGGGTTTCTAATCTCCAAATACAGGATACACTCAGAATTATGGGACCAGAAGAGAAGACAGTTCTCTAAGAAACTAAAATTAATAAAAGGCAATGAATGCATATGTATATTGCACTGGCCATTTGTGGCAGTCACCCTAGACTGCTACCACAATTAGAGATGCCTTATAAAACTAAGGTGCACTCCAAAAAGCATTCTCTGCAATGCACCAATCCCAGTAAGAGCTACCGTCAGATGGTCTATAAAGTAACCAGACATTTTCCTGAAGAAATGGAAAGACAAAGCTGTGGTGATCTGCACAAGCATAGAGAAAGGAGAGTTTCAGCAGGGATGGTGAACCTTTTAGAGACTGAGTACCCAAACTGCATCCCAAAACCCACTTACTTATCACAAAGTGCCAACACTGCAAGAAACCACAATATCTGATGCTTGGCTCCTGGGCAACTGGAATCCCTTGCAGACAGAGAGGCCATACTCACCACCCCTGGTTTACAGTAGAATGTGTGTGAGTCTAGATGCTAGGTCTAGTAATCAATGCTCCAGGACAGACAGGCACTGGAGGCACCGAAGAAGAGCTATTCATCAACTTATCCCTCAAGAACACACAACTACTCAAAGTGGGGACCTCACCAGACACCTCCTAACCTGGGTTGTAAAGGCCATCTGCAGACTGTGCAGACTCAAAGGAGACTGCCTGAAGTGGTGAGCACATAGCAGTCACACTCTGATTGCCAATTAATACATCATCACTCAGCTTCTGCTAAGGTCTCCTGTGGGATTTGTGCATGTGAATTGATTTCCCAGCCTAATCCCTTCTGGGGAAATGAACTGAGCTCTGTTGTCAAAAGCTGAGTGACAGAAGCTGCACTCTAACCCTTCCCACCCGGGTGCTGACTCCGACTCTGATGCCCTGGTTCCCCTAACAGCACACATGTGATGGTGCTTCACAAACGTGTAGGGCATGGGGACGCTGCAGCCACTTCTCTCTCATCAGACCCTCCTCTGCCAAATTTACCAACTCTGCTCCCTCCAAGTTGCTGCAGTGGTCATATTCAGAGACATCTGTCACCTGTCCTTATGGGCCCAATGGTTACTCTCTTCACTCTGTCCCCCCTTCACTTCCTCCAAGACAGGAATACAACTAGGACGATAGATACAATTACTTTCCTCTCTCCTCCCACAAGCTCACCTTAAAGTACTGATTTCAATGTGCCATTTGGTAAGGTAGAGTAGAAGGGCTGGAATAGGACAGTGGCAGCAAACCTATGACACACATGCCACAGCAAGGTTCTCCACCATCCCTGGAACGGGATGTGCCACCTGGCCTCAAACGTAAGCCTCATTCCTCCTACATCAGTGATGGTGAACATTTTAGAGCTTTCAATGATGTAAACTGCCCACTTCAGCACACATGCCTTAGGTTTGCCACCACTGTCCCGCATGCTCAGGGTTCCTAAATTATAACTTCAGCCCTGAATCTCTCCTGAACTTCCCACATGCTTCATACTTACATAATTTTATCTCCATAGCTTCCCACAAACATCTCAATTCAACATACTTGCAACTAAACTTGTAAGGTTCCTCTCCTGATCTACTCCTCCTGTCTTCCCAATGCCAAAATCTGGGGAAACAAAGGGGCCTCTTGCAGCAAGTATAGCAGTACGGGGTTTTTAGCCCCAACTATGTACATCTATGTATATACATTCATCAAATCTTAGACTTACTCAAAGATTTTGAAGTACTTTTAACAGGAAGGAATCTCTTTCCCCTTTTTTCCTTTCCCCAATTTGGCTACAGTTCCTTCACAGTGATCCCTGCCTTCTTATTCCAGCCAGTTCATCCCCTCATATGCTTTCCTCCAAGAAGTCTTCCCTGAGCTCTTGAGGGTAAGTTCAGTGTCTATCCCCTGTACCTTCAGAGCTTCTTGGTACAGCCCTTGCAATGAATACAGCACAAGTTAACAAATACTACTAGGATTTGAGTGCCTGAAAACTGTTGTCATTATCTTTGTGATCCAAACACCCAATAGCAAATTAATGTTCAATAATGTTGGTGGAATGAATGAATAGTAGCTATTGCTAATAAACATGGACACATAGAGAAAGTAGAAGTTTGAACTACAGGCCTCAGATTTTAGCCGATTGTAACCCTGACTCATCATGTGACAATGGCAAGTCTCTTTGCTTCCTGAGTTTAGAGGGAAATCATATCGCCTTGCTTGTGGGCTGTTGGCACAGTTACATGAAGTGACAGGATACAAGTGGTTTTGTAAGATTGTTTGGTGAATCTGTTGGGATGGAGAGATGACACTGCAGCTAGTGGGGAGATATCTGTGACATCTGACTCAAATTCATATGTGTCTTCCATTTTTAAACTGGAAACCATGTCAAAATAACACCAATAATCTAAAGGACAACTGGCTAATATGACCAGTGGTTATAGGGTACAGGTAGGGGAACTTAGCAGATATGAAACACTGGAGCTCTTCTTTCCCATGTGTGTGGGCTCCCTTAAAAGGTAGAAAGAAGGTATTGCTTGTCTTCCCCTTGAAAAAAGACTATGATGCTAAAACGAATCCAAATGGGACTAAAATGGTTAAAGTCATAGAGCTCCTCAGCATTCATTAGCTATTCTGGCACAGACAACACACAAGCACTAACATTAACCATGGTTTTTAGCCTTTGGAGTTAGAGAGGTGAACCTGGCTTCCTGCAGAACGAACACTTATGCTAATAGAAAAGAAACTTTCTGGGGGAAAAAAAAAGCCAGTCAAATCCAAGAGACCTGTCAACAGCAGGGTCATCAGTGAAGAGCTAACCAGGAGAGAGCTGAAATCAAAGGCTGTCTCTGCCAGTCCCGCACACTCTGTTCAGTAGGAGCCCATGGTGGTCACAGCTCCTTTAACAATATTTATAATGAAGGAACAACGCTGGAGATGTCAACCCTGATTATTCATAGAGCTTCCTCCTTGCTCAGATTCACCCTGGAGCTAACAGTAAAAGTACCTGATTCCCAATTCTCAAACACAAAAGCATACAGAGCTTGAAAGAGGAGCTGACTAATAAAGTTTGCATATCCCTAAGAAAAAGAGCATACAAGGAAGAAGAAAAGGAATGGCAAGATTAAACAAAAACAGTAAGCTCGGATGGAAAATGATAAAAATTTTAAAAGGCAAGAACTTAAACCTGTTTTCATTTTTTTCTTTTTCTAATGTCTTTGTTCATTTACATTTCAGGGTGAGCCGTTTGGAAAGAACAGCAGTTTCATCTCTCAGCTGCAGCACTGAGATACTCTGAACATGCACTTACTCTGGGGCATGATGTAGCTCAGCTCTGCTCTGCAGAGTGGGCCAATGGCTTTAAACTGCGAGGTGGGCAGAGGGAAGGCTTCATCTCTGGTTTGGTTAGGCAAAGAGGTAACCAAGGCAAGTCTTTGAGGCTGCATTTGGACATCTGTATTGGAGTAATCATCCCAAGCCAGCTTGGTGTCCACAGCTCCCTGGACTTGGTCTATGACCTACTCAATAATCAGTGGACTCCTCGATTTCCTCACTTGCAATATGGGAGCAATAACACTAACTTCCTTCAAGGATTGCTGAAGTTTAATTAAGTAAGGAGAATAAAGCCCAGGACCTCGATTATAGTGAGCACCTTCTTTTCTGCAAAATAAGACCTAGCTGGAAAAGAACCAACCTTGAAAATGAGAGATCAAAAATGCCAGCCCTAATCAGCCCATCCTTGCCTTACCTGCTTACCCAGGAGCCACTGAGCAAGAGAAGAGAGATGGCAGGTAAGGCAAGGATAGGCTGATTGGGGCAGCATTTTGGTCTCTAGCTTTCAAGACTGATTATTTTCCAGCTAGTTCTTATTTTCAGGGAAACAGTAAAACTTCTCACTTATTTGCTGCTGATATCAATCCTGACATGATTCATCTAGTAGAAATTAAGCTGTTTCATGCCAGGGATGGTGGTGCACTCCTGTAATCCTA
The DNA here is from genome assembly GCF_012274545.1 of Fukomys damarensis. NCBI lineage: Eukaryota > Metazoa > Chordata > Mammalia > Rodentia > Bathyergidae > Fukomys > Fukomys damarensis. The sequence continues at coordinate 12,746,729 of NW_022900937.1, forward strand.
GCAGGAGGCTGAGGTAGGAGGATTGCTTTGAGTTCAAGGCCAGCATGGGCTACATAGTGTGTTCAAGTCTTCTCTCTGACCTGGCTACAATGATAGCTCCTCATCCCTTATGGCTGTATGGGCTGTGTGACTGGTTCCGGTGGACAGCTGTGGGAAGAAGCATCATGTGTCACTTCTGGGCCAAAACATTTGTCAATGCAAAACCCTCCAGAGTTTTCTTCTGATGGCAATGACACACGCAAATGTTTGAAATGATGACTATCCCACCATTCTGGCTCTGGGATCAGGAGAGAAAACAAAGCTCCTGGTTCCCATAATGAACTCAAGGAACAGGGCAAAAATAAGCCATTATCATTTTAAGCCACCAAGATATGATACGGGGGTTGTTTTTTCCTGGAGCACAGACTTCCCTATGCTGACTGAAACACAGCTGTTTTCACTTTTGTTTTAGAACTCAACAAATTTCAGCACACCTAGATGGTAAAAGTAAGCCCTGTGCTACATATTTTTGCATGTATTATCTTCTTTAGTTTTTATTAAAAATATTTTAAAGGCCCTGTAGTGGAAATAATGCCCATTTTATACAATTGAAGGAAACAAAGATTATTAATGAGTGGGTATTCCTGTGTATCTCCCCTTTCAACCTCTTTTTCCTCCTCTTTCAGAGCATTCCAGCTTTGCTAGCTTGTTCTCCTACCTTCTAGTTCAGGACTGTGCATGCATATGATACACATATACACACAAATGGTGTTTAAGAATGCATGGATGGGTGCACACCGAGGCGATACTCTTAAGTGAAATAAATAGGACACACACATAAATACCGAATAGTTCCTCTAGTAAATAAGGACTAAAAGGTATAATAGATATTGTGAAATAGGAAGGAAGGGACAAAGGGGAAGGGGAAATGGGAGGGGTAGGGGAAAGGAAAGGAGAGAACGGAATTAATATAGAAAATGAAAACTAGTGGAAACAACATCTTGTAGATAGGGAGGGAAGAAGGAGCTTAAGGGAGGGCAGGGGGGTGGGGAAAAAATAAGAACCCAGACTGATTGTGTAAAGGTACAAATTTCCAACAATGAATGTTATTATATTGTATACCTTAAATATACCAATAAAATTAATTTTTAAAAGAATGCATAGAGATGGTTGTTCAATGTTATATTTAATAATGTATTGAATATACACTCTCACTGACTTGAACATTTGAAATGGCTGAAATGGCAAATTTAACAATATATGTATTTTCCCAAATGATAAAAATATAAATGGATAAACAGATGATATAAGAACATGGAAAAATGTTAATTTTTGTTAATTTTGATAGCAGATAGAAAAATACAATTTTTCTGCATTTTCTTAAATACTTATGATAAAATCTTAGAAACCATGGGTGGAGAAGATCATGACTAGAGAGGCAAACTTCAACACAGAATAACACAGATAGCTATGGAATGTTAGATCAATTGACACGTAGAAAGGGGGGGCTACCTCCTAACTGTACAGACAGTTGGGGGCAAGGGGTGAAGTCTGAGGGATGAGAAGCTCTAGAATAATGGTGGCGAGTCAGTGGCATGCATGCCACAGTGGGCTGTTAACAATGAAAGCTCTGAAAGGCTCACTATCACCACTCTAGAGCATGTTCTTTGAGTCATGCAAGTAATGATTAGAGTACTTTTACTTGTGGCTCCTGTACTGTTCTGTAACTCCATGGTAGAGTCAAAACCACAAAAAGTGCTGCTTTCCTGGTTTCACCAATAGAGGAGAGGTGCTAAGAGGAGGAAATCGCACCACGAAAGAGCAGACAAGCCATCTGTGGGCAGGCTGTTCTGCAATCGGCCCACACACCTTCCTTTGTGCTTTCCTCACTCAGAACCTCACCATAACTGGGCGTTGTGTTCCAGAGAACATAGCCACTAAGTAAACCGGGTCTTCATTTCGGAGATGAAGAAACTGCAGCTGAACAGCTGCACAAAGTCTTCCATTCAGTGACAGAGCTAAAGCCCAAAGTCTATTCTCTTCCCCATGTTACCTCATCTCTCAGTCCTCCCTCCCATAAGGCTGAAATGGAGCTAAAGTCTTCCGTGAAAACTTCATGGAGCACCCCAGCTTTCAACAGATCTCACTGATTTTTAAATTCTCCAGGTCTGTACTGACAGTACAATGGAATGTGTGTTTTCCTAGATGTTTCACTGTTATGTAGTTAGCTTGAATCATCTCTTGAAAAGACTGTAGGCTTTTTGAAGCTATGTACATAAAACTTTTCTTTAGTACTGAAAAACAGAACCACAGTTATAACCACACATGAGGTGTCCAACAAAGACAGATCCAGTGATTCTAATCCCTCTTGGGTTTTACAGACAAACATCCAAGAAGTTTAATTTGTGAAGGTTGTTGCTTTCGGATCACAGACTTGTCCTAAACTGAATAACTGTGATATTTAGTGGCCTAGAAAGGCATAATGGGGAGTGAATCAAAAGAATAACCTCAGACAGTACAGACTGTATCTTATAGACTTTGCTAATCAAAACATATCAAAGAGCCAGGTGCAGTGGCACACACCTGTAATCCCAGCACTCGGGAGGCTGAGGCAGGAGGATCACTGTGAGTTCGAGACCAGTCTGGGCTACACAGTGAGTTCCAGATCAGACTCAACCACATAGTGAGACCCTGTCTCAAAAAACTAAAAAAAAAAAATAATAATAATAATAATAACAAAGAAACAAAAAGAGATATTTCTATTACTGGATCACTGACTTTCAAACATTCACAAAATATAGGTGATTCTTGTTTATAAGCAGTTATATACTCTAAAATATATTCAAAATCAAACATTAAAAGCTTTAAATGAGCAGTTATATTACCCTAAACATACTGACAAAAGTAAATATATAAGATTAAAGACAGTTATAAGAAATATCGGTCACTGTTGAATATCTAAATGCATTTTATACCACACTACTCTTATTCTTAAATATGTTGATATCAGTAAATTCATATAACTGCAAAAATAATGAAATTTGACTTCATGAACTTGCTTTTCCAAAGTAATAGGGCACTCACATAGAAACAAACTTAAATTCAACTTGTAGTTTCTTACGAGTTGCTAATCAGTTGCCTTAGGAAAAGTCTGAAAAATTACCTATCCCATCCACAATGCTTCAGTGCACTTGCTGGCTAGCCAATTAATCTAAAGGAACAATAATAATGATAGAAATGTTTTTAGAACACTAAGAAAGGGCTCTGTGTTAAAGATCCTCAAGTTCAAGTAATTCTAACAATAACACTATGAAAAACACACTATTACAATCCGCTCTTTACAACTACAAACCTGAGGCAGCATGGCCCAGGTCATACTAACAAGAAGTGAGAGAGCACTTGAACTTGGCCATACAAACCACAGAGCCCAGGCTCTGAATCATTAAGTGTACAAACTCCCATCCATGGAAAGAAAGAACACTAACTTGCTGACATTCTTTTCTTTCTGTACTGACTATAAAAAGTGTTTTATCAACTTCCAAAGCAGGGTCCAACATAGAACTTACATCCCAATCTTGTCTACTTTTGTAGACCACGCTGGCCTCTCACTTCCATGGGACCAACTTAATATTAAAATAAAATAATGGTGCTACCACTGGTAGTTCAGATTCTAAAATTCAAGGTAGCATGAGTCCTATATGAGGATAACCTGGTAATTCATAAAATGAGTTTTTGTTATTTTTCAATGTTATCTATAGTAGCAAAAAATAAGGGTAGAGGACATTCCTAAATACCCAACAACAGGCTAAAAGTTAACTAATGTATTATACAATGCTGGAATATCACCTATAGATTAAAGTTATGTTTGCTTGCCCAGCACTGGCCTTGTTTCTTTTTTTTTTTTTTTTTTTTTTTTTTTGTTTTTTTTGCGCCACGTCCACTATATTGTTTTTTACGACAGGGTCTCACTATGTAGTTGAGACTGCCCTGGAACTCACTATGTAGCCCAGGCTGGTCTCAAACTCACAGTGATCCTCCCGCCTCAGCCTCCCGAGTGCTGGGATTACAGGGGCCTTGTTCCATTTCTGCTTGCTCTTGTGAGGCTCTCAGCTGTGAGGAGTTTTGCCCCATTCTAGCCAGGACTCACTCCCACTTCATCCCTGGAGGCTTTACAACTGAATTAATCTGAGAGAGAAAAGTCCCTGGCCATCAGCCAATTCCAACTGTGCAAAGGTCCTGCTCAAATGCGGAAGCCCTGGAGCAGTGTCCCCCACACTTCATCCAATCACCTACTGCTAACAAGATTGGACAAGAGCATTACAGAGAAGTTACTGTGATTCTTGCCCCTGCCTCTCCCTGTGAAAAACCTGAGCCAACACCAGTGTCTAATCAGAAGACAAGTGCTTCAAGAACCCTCACCAACATTGAGGCAGTCAATCCCAGAGACCCAGTCAAGCGACCCAGTCAAGAAACATCAATAGTGTCTGAGGAAACCCAATAGAGGTCACCAGTCCCACTATACAAATAGCCACCCAGACTGCACTTCATGTACTCTGCTTTCTATATCACACACTCGTAGGGAGAGAGTATCCCCATTCCTACACAAACCTTCTCAAACTCACTGATCACAGCCCAAAAATCTACGGGGAGACTACACTATGGTGCCCAGCTTCAAAAAAACAAAACAAAACAAAACTCAACACAGCATATAAAACCAATATCCAAAAACACGTCTTCAGGACAAAGCCATTTACTAAGAGGACCATCTCATGAAAAAAGTAAAGATATCCATTCCTCCAGATGCATGAATCCCAACATAGGAACAAAAGAAACAATACAACACTTTCTAAAACTCCTCTTAGTAACATATTTCAAAATTATCACAGTGAATGAAATGTCTGATAAAAAATTCAAAAGAATTATTTTAAAAACTCACTGAGGTCCAAGAGAATATCAATAATTAAATGAAACGAGGAAAACAATGCAGGATATGAATGAGGAATTCAGCAAAGATACAGAGATTTTGAAAAAAGATGTAATAAGAAATCTTGGAACTAATGAACTCAACATTAAGGTTAAAAAATTCAGCTGAAAACCTCAGCAATGCCTGTATCAAAAGAAAGAAAGAGTATCAGAACTTGAGGACAGGTCTTTCAAAATGTCCCATTCACAGAGAAATAAAGAAAACCATAAGAATGACAAACATTGATTAAAAACTCTATTGAAAGTGTACGCAACAGAATAAAAGATTGCGAAGATAGAATTTCAGATATAGAAGATAGGATAGCAGTCAGTGACCGTGAAAAAAGAGGTCTATTAAAAACAGTAAGGGATCATGAGAAATCAATCCAACAACTCCTAGACGATACAAAGAAAAATAACATAAGACTGATAGGAATTCATGAAAAAACAGGAGAAAACACAAATGATATAAAAAAGCTCTTCACAGAATTAATGA
>NW_022900937.1:12756994-12764488 GCF_012274545.1 Fukomys damarensis
TCTGCAACAATGCATAAGATTCTAATAAGATTACTGACATTTAGAAATGGGAGGAAAGGAGCTAAAGGTGTAGGGAAGGTGTGATACGTAGGGGAAGAACAAAAAGGGAAAAGAAAAAAATGTGAGAGAATGAAAAGATGAAAATAAAGTGTTTGTAGATGGGGAGGGGAGGAGGGGGTGAAGGGAGGGCAGAGGTAAGGGGAAAAAAATGAGAATCAAGACTTGCCATGTAAAGGTACATGATCCCAACAATGAATGTAACTATACTGTATCCCTAAATGTACCAATAAACTCAATAAAAAAAAAAAGAATGACAAACATTCAAGATCTTTAGAACACCATTAAAAGATCAAATGTTATCAGTATACCTGAAAGGAAGGAAATAAAATAAAGGAGAAAAGGCAACTTTTTCAATAAAATAACAGTAGAAAATGTCCTTGATTTGGAGAAACACATGGGTATTCCAGGAGCAGGCATACAGTTAAAAAAAAAAAGAATGACAAACATTCAAGATCTTTAGAACACCATTAAAAGATCAAATGTTATCAGTATACCTGAAAGGAAGGAAATAAAATAAAGGAGAAAAGGCAACTTTTTCAATAAAATAACAGTAGAAAATGTCCTTGATTTGGAGAAACACATGGGTATTCCAGTAGAGCAGGCATACAGAACCTCAAGCACACATGCAGAGAAGATCCACACCATGACATAATATCATCAAACTGTAAATGTACAGGATAAAGAAAGAATTTTTAAATCTGCATGAGAAAATCACCGAGTCAAATTTAAGGGTGCATTAGTTAGCTTTACCATCACCCGGACAAAACATTCACACCTGCAATTTAAATGAAGAGAGGTTTATTTTGGAATCTAAGGCAGATGGTGGTCAGATGTGAATACCACAAGGCTCAGACAGCTCCACCCTTTTGGGCTTTCTGGATGCAGTCCACATGGCCTGTCTTTTGGCCCGGAATGTAACACACACGAACTCGTCAAGTTTCCAATATATTTCTTGGTCCCAACTGAAACTTCATTAGCTTCGCCTTTTACTGTCAGCATTCTGATCAACACTTTGGTCCCTCCATTAGAATCATCCATCATGCTTTTTTTTTTACAGTATTCTGGGGCTTTTGTAGCCCACATGTCCAAACTTTTGCACATTTCTCCCATAAACAATTTCCAAGGATCTAAACCACATGGTCAGGCGCAGTCCCAGCAATGACCCCACTTCTCTGTATTTTCTGTATTAGTCAGCGTTCCCCTCCCTAGGACAAAAAGTCCTACAACTTAAAAGAGGAGGGATTTTATTTTGGCTCACAGGATTCATTTACGGTTCACTGGCTCCAAGGTACCATGCATGGTACCACTCCTGTTTAATATAGTTCTGGAAACATTAGCCAGAGCAATTAGACAAGAGAAAGAAATAGGAAAGGAAGAAGTTAAATTATCACTATTTGTGAAAGATATAATACTCTACATAGATGATCCCAAAAACTCCACCAAAGGACTCCTAGGTTTAATAACCAAATTCAGTAGTGTAGTGGGATTCAAAATCAACCGCAAAAATCAATAGCATTCCAGTACATAAATAACAAACTCACAGAGAGAAACGAGGGAAACAAAACGTTTCATAATAGTATCATGAAATATTTAGGGGTTAATTTAATGAAGGAAGTAAAAGACCTTCACATTAAAAATTACAGTACTCTGAAAAAGGAGATCAAATAAGATATCAAAAAATGGAAAGCTGCCGGGGATTTAGCTCAGTGGTTCGGTTGCCTGCCTTGCAAGCACAAGGACCCGAGTTCAATCCCCAGTACAAAAAAAAAAAAAAATTGAAAAGCTATCCCTTATTCTTAGATTGGCAGAACCAATATAGTTAAAATGGCCACATTTCCAAAACTGTTATACAGATCCAGTGCAATCCCAATCAAAATATCAAAAACATACCTCACAGAACTAGAGAAAACCATACTGGAATTCATTAAAAACCAGAAGAGACCTACAAAAGCAAAAGCAATTCTGGGCAACAAAGGCAAGGCAGAGATATCAGAATCCCTGACTTGAAATTATACTATACAAAGTTACCGTGATAAACAGCATGATACTGGCAAAAAACAAAACAAAAAAGAAAACCAGACCTGAGAATCAATGGAACAGAACAGAAGATGTAGAAACAACTCCAAACATACTCAGCCACCTTATCATTGACAAATGAGCCAAATACCTTTACTGGAAGAAAGACAGCCTCCTTAATAAATGGCGCTCAGAAAACTGGCTTTCTACATGCTGAAGATTAAAACTATACCCATTATCTCACCATAAACTAAATTAAAATCAAAATGATCCAAATCTAAATATTAAAATGAAACAATCTGATGGAAGATAAAATAGGTAAAATTCTTGACACAGGTGTAGGCAAAGACTTTATGAACAAAATCCCAACCACACAGAAATATTACAAAGAATCATAGTGAGTGGGATCTCTTCACACTAAGAAGACTTTGCATAGCAACAGAAACCACTGGCAGAGTGAAAAGACAACCCATACAATGGGGAAAATGTTTACCAACTATATTCCTCAGATAAAAGACCAATATCTAGAATACATAAAGAACTCAAAAAACCAGGCCCCCCACAAATACAAAGACCCAATTCAAAAATGGGCATCTGACATGAACAGACATTTCTCAGACAAAGAAGTAAAAGCAACAAATAAATATATGAAAAAATGTTCAACATCGCTGGTCATTCAAGAGATGCAAATTAAAGCAACACTGAGATTCTATCTCACTCCAGACAGAATGACTGGCATCAAGGAATTAACCAATAACAAACACTGGCAAGGCTGTGGTGAAAAAGGAGCCCTTCTCCAATTTTGGTGAGAGTGTAAATTGGTACAACCAAGGTAGAAATCAGTACGGAGATTCCTCAAAAACTGAAACTAGAGGTTCCATTTGACTCAGCTATTTCCCTTCTTGGTATCTTCCCAAAAGAGTTAAAAGCATCATACCATAGTGATATATGCACACCCATGTTTATAGCAGCACAATTTATAATAGCGAAATCATGGAAACAGCCCAAATACCCATCACTGCATAAATTAATAAAGAAAATGTGGTTTTATATATGATGGAGAACTGTTTTGTAAAAAAGAAGGATAAACTTGAGAAATTTCTAGGTAAATGGATGCACCTTGAGATATATTATTTTTTAAGTGAAATAATTTGGACATACATGTTTAAATATCACATTGTTTCTCTTGTTTGAGAAAATGAAACATGGAATAAAATGGGTGAGAAATACTAAGTAGAAAGAAAATGTTCAAATGGGAAGGGGAACAAGAGAGGGGAAGATAAGGAAGGGGGAAGGAAAAAAAAGAGAACAAAAGGAAAAAATGGAAACAAAGCTTTTGTAAATAAAGAAAGAAAGGTTAAAGGGAGGGGATGGGGATTGGGGAAAAGAATCAAGATATCTTACATACAAGTACAAATTCTCCACAATGAACGTGATAATTATCTATATCAAAAGTGTACCAATAAAATTAATTTAAAAAAGAAATGGCATGTTAGAAATCCCGTGGCAAAGGAAAGCTACTCACTTCATAACAGCCAGTAAGTAGAGAAAGAAGAGACAAGAGTAAAACTGAGAAGGAAGATACACACTTCAAAGTCGTGCCTCCACTGACATACCTAGTGCAACCAAGACCTGCTCCTAACAGCACTTACAGCTATGAACTCTTCAATGGATCAATCCACTCATGAGTATGGTGCCCCATGATCTAATCACCTCTGAACACGTGAGATTTGTGGAGGGGTCAGTCTAGACCTAAAGCATAACGAAGGACAGCCCTATGTGATTGACAGCAGATTTCTCAGCAGAAAGAAATCCTACAGGCCAGGAGGGCATGGAATGATGGATGGAAATCCTGAATGAAAATAACTGCCAAGCAAGATTACTATACCCAGCAAAACTGTCCTTCACAAATCAAGAGAAAAAAGACCTTCCAATATAAGCATAAAAGGGAATTCATGATCATAGGGCCAACAAGATGCTTTGAGGAAATTGTATATCCAGAAGAGGACAAATGATAACTACCATCATGACAACATGTGAAAGTATAAATCACACTAGAAAAACAGAGAAATAGAAACGAATCAGACATTAGCAGTAAGTAAACCATCAAACCAAAGTGAATAAGAGAGGAAGAAACAAAGGACATTCAAAACAACTAGAATTAAAAAAAAAACAACTAGAAGAAAAATCAATAAAATGATGAGCACAAGTCCATGCCTTTCAATAATAACTTTCAAAGTAAATGGCTTTCATTCTTCAATTAAAAGATACAGACTATCTGAATGGATTAAAAATGCTACGTGCAAGAAATCACCTCAAAAATAAAGAAACACAGATTGAAAGTAAAAGGATGAAAAATGATATTCCAAACAGGACTCCTGTCCTAAAATGAACAGGAGTAGTCATGTTCATATTTGACAAAGTAGACTTTAAGACAAAAACAGCAAGAAAAGCTGGGCATAGTGGTGCGTGCCTGTAATCCCAGCACTCGGGAAGGTGAGGCAGGAGGATCGCTGTGAGTTGGAGACCAGCCAGGGCTACATAGTGAGTTCCAGGTCAGTTTCACCTACACACTGAGACCATGCCTCAAAAAACAAAAACAAAACAAACAGCACAAAGAGATAATTGACTACTTTTTTTTTTTTTTTTTTTTTTTTTTTTTTTTTTTTTTTTTTGGTACCAAGGATTGAACTTGGGTCCTTGTGCTTGCAAGGCTGGTAGCAGCACCACTGAGCTAAATCCCAGCCCAGTTGACTACACTTTGATCGAGGGATCAATTCATCAAGAAGAGATGATGACTATAAATATTTATGTATTTAAGTCAGAGCACCCATTTTTATAAAACAAATACTATTAAACCTAACTTCAATTGGAAATATTTTGTTTTGTTCTATATGTCTCTCAAATTTTTGCTTTATTTCCTATGCTCTTTTTTACTATGCTTTTTTCTCCATGCTGTTTGAATATTTTCAGTAGACATCTCTTCAGGTTTACTGCTTTTTTCTTCCTCGGTCTAATGTGTTAAGTCCATGCTTATGCTCTTAATTTAAAAGTCACTACAGTTTTAATTCTATAATTTCCATTTAATTAAGTTTTATAAATTTTATTTTCTAGTAAATTTTTCATTTTATTATCTATATTTAGATCATAGCTTTTTCATAAACTCTAAAAATTTTTAAAAGTTTTATTTGTTTTTTATTTTGTGGGTTTTGTTTTTGTTTTGTTTTGTTTTGTTTTGTTTTTGGTCCCGGAGATCAGACCTTATGCTTGCAAGGCAGGTGGTGGAACCACTGAGCTAAATCTCTGGCCCTAAAAGTTTTAGACTTATAGAAAAATTCCAAAGATTACAGAGTCTCTATGTATACTACTATTAACATCTAAGATGGCCTTGGGATGTAGAAGCATTTTTTATACAAGATAACAAACAAATCATTAAAGGGAAATTCAATAAATTTGTATGAAGGTTTTTAAATTTTTATAATAAAAGACATCATAAGCTAAGTTTAAAAATCAGAAGAAAAATACTGTCAAACACATAACTGATAAGGGATTAATAAATATAATATTTTGTTTAAAACTCTCTCCAGTCAGTAAGAAAGAACAATTCGGTTCACAGATGAGAATACAGCATGGTCAAAAGAAACAAATGAAAAGACAGCAAGTTTCAGTCTTAATCAAAATGCACATTTAATAGGGGCCAGGGATTTAGCTCAGAGGTTCAGTGGCCTGCCTCGCAAGCACAAGGACCCAAGTTCAATCCCCGGTACACCCCCCCAAAAAAATACACATTTAAAACATTATCAAACTGACAAAAAAATTTCAAGCCTAACAATGTGACTGTTAATAGTCAGCAGGATTTGGCAAGGGAATGCATTCAATACAGGACACATAATTTCTAAGGTTATTTTATGATAATTAACCAAAGAGTCAAATGCAAAGGAGTGCAAGAGATTAACCGCACACTAGAAGTCCAACGGATTCAGCGGAGGGCCTGGATCCCAGCAGTTTCCCACACAAGTCCAGCTAAAGGCTTAGAGTCCAGGGCAGTGTCCTTCGCGAGTCCAGCCAGTGGCCTAGAGCCCACGGCAATGTCTCATGCTTGTCCGTACTGAGGATCTGCACCTGGAAGGCACAAAGGCCAGTGGTGAAGCCAGAAAACCTGCACAGGTGAGATGAAGGATCTGTGCCGCCAAGCTGAGGGAACCACGCTGGAGCCAGGAAACGATGCTCACGGTGAAGATCGGAGCTCCCCTGACAAAACAGCAGCCATTCCCAACAACAGCGAGGCCCTGCGATCCTCCTCCAATGGGAACAGCCTAGCTCGCATCAGGAAAATTAAAAAAATACACATTTAAAACATTATCAAACTGACAAAAAAATTTCAAGCCTAACAATGTGACTGTTAATAGTCAGCAGGATTTGGCAAGGGAATGCATTCAATACAGGACACATAATTTCTAAGGTTATTTTATGATAATTAACCAAAGAGTCAAATGCAAAGGAGTGCAAGAGATTAACCGCACACTAGAAGTCCAACGGATTCAGCGGAGGGCCTGGATCCCAGCAGTTTCCCACACAAGTCCAGCTAAAGGCTTAGAGTCCAGGGCAGTGTCCTTCGCGAGTCCAGCCAGTGGCCTAGAGCCCACGGCAATGTCTCATGCTTGTCCGTACTGAGCATCTGCACCTGGAAGGCACAAAGGCCAGTGGTGAAGCCAGAAAACCTGCACAGGTGAGATGAAGGATCTGTGCCTCCAAGCTGAGGGAACCACGCTGGAGCCAGGAAACAATGCTCACAGTAAGACCAGAGTTCCCCTGACAAAAACAGCAGCCATTCCCAACAACAGCAAGGCCCTGCGATCCTTCTCCAATGGGAACAGCCTAGTTCACATCAGGAAAATCATCCACAGCAGGCTTCTAGAAAAATCAACAGGCCAAGATCTTCCCCTTCAGTTCTCTTTGTATGGCTACTGATATCAGTTTTCAAGTGGATTGTCCACTCCCAGTCCACGCTGATTCAGTTCAGCTGGGCATTACATGTTGGCCATTACCCTCAGTCACGTACAGTGACATACTGGCAGTTATGCAGAACAGGAAAACTTATGCTAATGAGAATGTCAATAATGTTTATTTTAAAATTCTGGAAAGCAATTCAGTAATACCTTACAAATTTAGAGCTGTAATACCCAGCAGTTTCTCAATGTCAGCACTAGAGAAAATCTTGAATTTGACTAGGAGACATGTACAAGGGTGTTCTTATAGCAAATGTTCCTAATATTTAAAAATTAGAAACAACCTCAAGATTCATCAATAAGAAGCCAGGCATGGTGGCACACGCCTATAATCCCAGCATTTAGGAGGCTGAGGCAGAAGGATCGCTGCAAATTTGAAACCAGCCTGGGCTCCATTGTGAGTTCTCCA
>NW_022900937.1:12764520-12787522 GCF_012274545.1 Fukomys damarensis
AAAAAAAAAAAAAAAAAAAAAAAAAGATTCCACAATAAGATCACTAATTACTCAGCCATAAAGAATGAGAAACTAGAGTCATTCATAGGAAAATGGATGCATATTGAGGCTGTACTCTTAATAAATAAGACACACATGTGTAAATACCAAATAGTTTCTCTGGTGTGAAAAACAAAGTGTAAATAAGAACCAAATTGTAAAACTGATAATGTGAAATAGGAAGAAAAGGGTGTAGGGGAAGTGGGAAGGGTAGGGGAAAGGAAATAAGGGAAAAGAAAAAATAGGAGAAGAAGAAAAAATGGAAACAAAAGTCTTTGTAAATAGGGGAGGTGTAAGGGATGAAGGGAGGGCAGGGGAATGGGGAAAAAATGAGAACCAAGATCTGTCATGTAAAGGTACAAGATCCCAGTAATGAATGTAACTGCACTGTATACTTAAAAAGTACCAATAAACTCAATAAAAAAGAAAAAAAAATCACTAATGCCAGCCATGGTGGCACACTCTTGTAACCCCAGCACTGGGAGGCTGAGTGAGGTAAGAGGATCACCATGAGTTTGATCAGCCAGCCTGGGACACATAAGGAGACCTTGACTCAAAAAAAAAACAAAAAAAAACTAGAGCCAGGCATTTAGCTCAATGGGACAGTGCCTGCCTCACAAGTGTGAGGTTCTGAGTTTGACGCCCGGTACATCCCCGCAAAAAAATCACTAAATTATGGTAAATCTGTGCATTGTTACATAGTAGTTAAAATAATTGAATCAGCCATTTATAAATCATCACCAATAAATCTCAAAAACTAAGTATCAGTTGGAAAAATGTATGTAATTTTTTAAATTTATTAAACACACAAAAAATGTTATGCATGCTTGGAGGCACAGAAATATGTAATTAAAAGTACAAAAATAGGCATGAGATTAATAAACATAAAATCAGAATAAAGGCTGCTTCTGAGGGGAAAAGAACTGAGATCAGAGATGAGCTTTAACTGTAAATGTAGTATCTTCTTATGTAAAAAATGAAAAAGATAAAAGGCATATGTCATAAAAAATTATAATTGTATGTGTTGAAGTTTTTCATAGTTTTTAAAAAGGGAATAAAATGAGCCTAGAAATGCATATTCCAGTGTATATTTCTGCCAAATATCAAAGAGAAGCTCATGAACACAACTTCTTTAAGATGTTTGTTATTTCAGCGCAATCTCTACAGAGATCCAAAACTGCTATGCGTCAGATGAGACAGCAGCTTCCCGTGGTCACACTCTGAGCTCGTTAGTGGTCAAGGGCACAGCGGAACTCTAGCCTCAAGCCAGATTTTCCACGGGGGTTGCTTACACACGCTCCATCACATCTGCAGGACAGCCATGTAAGAGGAAAATGTCGAGGAGACCGCTTCATTCTTTTTCAGGGCACAAAGGAAATAACCACACATTTCTTCCTTTCACATCCCCTTGGCTAGAATGTTGCTGCTTGACTCCCTCTTGTGTTAGAGGAGTGTGAGAGGTGTTATCTCTGTTTGGAAAACCATGTGCCTACCTGAGCTCTGCAATTCAATTAAGGAGGAAGAGGAAAATGGATAGAGCTGGACACTCTGCATCTGCAATGGGATGGATAAGACAGAGGCACGACAGAGGCACAGGAGGAAGAACTTGTCCCTCTTTCTGCATCACCCAACCCTGGAAAGAGTCCCCATTCATTCTTCTCTCCAAAGCCCCCTTAGCTCTCTTTCCCAGCTGTCCTTCCTTCATTCCTCAAGCGCCTTCCCCGAGCTGGACACTGAGAGGTACTGGAGTTCAGAGATGGGGTGAAGTGGACACAACTGGGACATCATGATCAGCGTTGAAATGGTGGCATCAGCGGCTTAATCCAAGCACTGGGGAGGGCCTGTGAGCCAGTGAGGAGAGTCCCTGAAGACCTCTCTGTCACATCCTTCCATGCTTCACAGAAAAGTGGCCCTGAACCTGAAGGGAGGAGGTGCCATAGAGGGCTGTCAGAGAAACAAATAAGATTGTGGTCGAAGGGAACAAAATAGAAAAAGATTTGAGAATGAGAAGCAGAACATGCTCAGAAAAACACAGCTCGGTATGAATGTAAATTAACAAGGTAAAGCCAGACAGGGTCAGGGGAGTCGGACCACAGAGAATCTTTCTGACTTTATCCTGCATGCAAAAAGTTAACTCTTCACAAATTTTGGACAAAGAAGGGGCAATATTAGGCAGGTTGGAAAGGTCCCTCTAATAGCAATACAGGATGGATTGGAATAAAAGCAAAACTATTGATAGGAGAAAAATGCAGAGGAGATAATTTGAGGGCAGTGTGGGGGTGGGAGAAAGCATAAATTCACTTTGTGATTTGTTGGGCTTGAGCTTCCTAGAGGACACTCAGTGGAGAGGGACACTGAATACCATGCTAGACACAACCTGAGGCTCACAAAAGAGCCTCCATGGTACGCCCCTCCTTCACTTCTCTGTGTCTGACCTCAATGAAACATTTTTAAGCTACAGCACTCTTCCACTTCCTCAGTTCATGGTGGCTGCTCCTCCACTCCAAACAGCGAGGAACCCTGGTGTCCCCAGCCCACGCTCTGTCCTTGCTAAGTACCTCCTGATCCATGACAGCAGAGTGCTGGGGACTCCCATCTTGGTGAACACCTCACTCCTGGGGCAAAGGCAGCCCAAAGAGATATGCATGGCCCTGTCAGACAAGAGGAAGACACACAAGGTATCTAACCAATTTCCTAGAGACCCAAGGATGAGTTTGGGGAGGTCTCTCTGAGAGAGTTCAGAGAAAAAAAGATAAAATATAATGAGCAAATGTATAAAAGCCTGTCAAATAATCTGTTTTCAAATAAATGAATTTTAAATGCATAAGGAAATCCAACTAAAGATATTTGATACCCAAAACTTAATTCTTATAAAAGACCCTGGAAAACTTCATCTTAAGCCTAAGGAGTACTAGGTCCTAGTGGTCCATCAGCAAAGCAATGTGGAATTCATCTTCCAAAGGGATGGTTAACACATGAAAGAAAGTAAGTGACATCGTCTTCTCTCTGAGTTATGCTTCTGCCCTGCAGTACTTCCGCCTGCTCTCACCCTGAACACACAGCTACTCTTTCCCATACAAAGAGCTTTCTAAAAATGTTACTTCATAATACATGTCAATCTATGCATTCTTGCAACTACTAAGCGAAACTAAATGCAGTGTCTAGACAGTAATCCAGACACCCTTATTCTTTCAATAGGTCTCCCCTGAAGAAGGTACACACAGTACAATGTGCTTCTCCCCAAACTTTTATCACTGTTGAAATCAATTATTTCAGTAGTTTTCAGGGTTTCTAAACTCCATGTCTGACCTGTTTCCTACTGTAGCTCCACTGCCTCACACAGAGCCACCCTTCATGGGGACAGGATATTTGCAGAAAGAATAAATAATAGATACCCAGAAAGAATAATCACCTATTTTAGTAACATAGGATAATGTCAGAGTTCTTTCTTGTACAACTGTTACAAGATGAGAAAATAGATTCTTTGAACCACTTTTTTACTAGTTGATAATGAGAATTACTAGTGTTCGTCTCATCAGCTATCCTAGTCAAATTAGTGGTATGCCTACTCACCTGCCACAAAGTAGCAGATACAAAATAATGCTGCCAATTTCCTCCTACACTGTACGTTTCCCTGAAAATAAGACCTACCTGGAACATAATCAGCCTTGAAAAACAGAAATAAAAATGCCAGCCCCAGTCAGCATATCCTGGCCTTACCTGCTATCACTACTGTCCTGCTCAGTGGCTACTCTATAAGGCTGGTAAGTCAAGCACAGGCTGACTGGGGCTGGCACGTTGATCTCTAGATGTCAAGGCTGATTATGTTCCAGGTAGGTCTTATTTTGGGGGAGAGATGATAAGTTACAGGTTGGATGTAAAATGTCCCCCCAAAGGGTTCAGGAGGTGACTGGGCCATGGGGTTGCTATGCAGTGGAGTCATCCTCTGAGGAGCTCAGAGCTGACTTAATGTTAGGAAGCGGGGCCTGATTGGAGGGGTCACCGGGGTGTGACCTGGAAGAATCGCCTCTTCTCCCCGGCTTCTCCCTTCTCTGTTTCCTGCCATTGGTTGAAAAGTTCTCCATCACACCGGTCTGCAACACCATTCCTGCCTTGGAGGCAGCCGACTCGGGACTGAAACTGTGAGCCAAAGTACACTTGTCCTCCTTGAAGCTGTAGGTATCAGGTATTTTGTCCCAGCAACAGGACACTATAAACTTGCCCTGCCTAAAGTAAATATTTCACGGGACAAAACATTTAGTTCCCTCTCTTTCCTTTTCTCATTT
This sequence comes from Fukomys damarensis, assembly GCF_012274545.1. Lineage (NCBI taxonomy): Eukaryota > Metazoa > Chordata > Mammalia > Rodentia > Bathyergidae > Fukomys > Fukomys damarensis. The sequence goes on from NW_022900937.1 coordinate 12,768,846, forward strand.
CGCAATTCATTTTTTTAACTGAAAAACTGTTTAAATTCCAAAGGAAAAGTCATATGCACAAGGCTACAAACAGGAGGAAGGTGGACAGAGAGGGCCCAGAGGTAATTCAGAGAACGCTCAGGGACCATGAGCAAAGCTGAACCCACTGATTCTCCGAAGCAGCTCCTGTCCATTTGTTACAGATTCCACAGGCAGCTGGCAATTTGGCTCTGCTGTTAGTTACAGAGTACACTGTGTAACAGATCCCAGGGACTACCCAAAATTAAGCATCACAGTCTCCCTGACTGGAGTCTTTCTTTTTAAAGAAACCCACTGTATAACATTTGAAATACTTAAATATTTTTGGTGAGTTTCTGACCTGCTTGAAAGGACTAGACAGTCCTATGTAAGTACATTTTATGCATATTTTCTGGAAATGCACATTCTCAATGCAAAAACTGGGGGAAATATGTACCCCATTTGGTGGCTGTCAGCTTTAAAAAATCAGTTTTTCCTTCTTCCTTCTCACTTCTTCCTCTTTCCTTTCACTCAATACCAATAATTCAGGAAATAAAATGTCTAAGGCAACTCACATCAGAGTCCTCCCAGCTCAATCTCAACCATTTACAGATCACCCATTGCTTGTGATGATTGAAGACTCCATACATTTTCATAGCTATGGCTTCCAATCTTCAGCTACATGAGTGGAAGATAAGGTATAGTAGGATTGAACGGGAAAGTGAGATTTTAGATTCTTAACACATGTGATGGACAAGACACATGAAAGATGTTCTCTGACATTTTTAATCCAGTTCCCTAGAGCAAATGTGTATTTACAGCAGAAAACATGAAAAGATAATAAAAAGAATCATTCCACACCACAACTATTATCATAAGCCATATAACAGCTCTTGTCAGAAGGCATTCCACACTTTAACCACTTTTGGAAACAGATGGCTCTAAATGTGACTAATTTTCCTCAACATTTAACAGCGACATCAGAAATTAAACATGTTACAGAAACCATTAAACTCAGTCCTACCCCTGAAACTATCAATGTTGTCTATGAGGGAAATCATACCTCTTTAACATATTTACATTAATTGAGAAAGAAAGTTTGAAGGAAAGGAAAAAATTGACTATTACTAAATACTCCAAAGCAAAACCTGAGCTCTTCCTCATCTAATTCAAACCAAACACTTAGTTGCTGGCTACATTTTCCTTTTTACCAAGAAAGTTGGTGGAACAAGTTGAAGTTTTAAAGTAAGCATTCTTAGCTAGAATCTTCATGCATTCCCACACACTATATATATTTCTACTTCTGAAGAGTTACATATCTTACTTGTAAATGTCTTGGGATAATGAATAATAAGAAGGCTTGAAAGAGCAATTCAACTCCAATCCTGGTTTTGTCTGACCCTAGAGCAAAACAGCCAAGAAAGAATTCAGAACATCACACTGAAAGAACTCCTGGCGGCTTTCTCAGGCATGCTTCACGGTACAGATCTAGATAAGGACTAATCTGTTCACTTTTCTCAACTAGACGACTTTGGGGAAAATCATTTCCCCTAAATCCTTTGTTTAATGTCTCACTGAGATGCTATAAGAATGCAGTGTTTATAAAGGCTTTTCCTGAAAACCTGTTGCTCCAAAAATATGATATCACATATATCTCTTATCCTCCTTTCTTGAGCAATGCGTTAAAGATTTTGAGGTATGAATGTTGTGTTTGTACCTCAAATGACAACCTCGAGGTAAGCAGGGAGACTGTGGTACCCTGTGGAGATTCCAACAAGATGTCCTTTGAGAATGGTCACAAGCTAGTGAAGATCCCATGAAGAGAGATGGCAGTGTGGGAAAGGACAGAAAGCCTGGTGAGCTAAAAAATCTGAAGACCCCTTAATCTGAAAAGAGATAGGAAAGAGGAATAACCAAAGACATTAAAGTCACGATGAACAGAGATCATTAAATGTGTGTTCACAAAGTTCTAGAACAGAACTGGGGCAGGTGTAAAGAAGTGGAAGGAAGAGCAACTTTGACACTGCAAACATGCATTTAGGATGTTTTTCACTGCAAATTGACACGAATTAATTTCCTCAACTTTCCCCTTCATGCCCCTGCCACATCAGTATAACCTCATTCTCCCCAAGGGTAACTAAAATTATAGTCACAGGAATAAAACTATACCAAAGATTGTTATGTTGTACAAACACAAATTATCCTACCTACAATGTGATGTCTCATTCATCCCTGCCTAAACGGTCTCTTTCCTTAAGAAAGAGAAAACTTTAAGAAGGGGCAGAAGCCCTATACAGAATATATTCAAGTTGAAGTTTTTGGCAACAACAGATGTATTCCTATAAAATATTGAGAAGGAAGAGTAGTAGGTATTAGAAGGCTCCTCCTAAAACTTGGGAGGGGTTGTGAGATACACTGCAGACAAGAGTGAGGTCAATGGTCTTAGGACTGTGCCAAGTCCTTTGAATACTAGAAATCCACTGCCCACACTCTTGGTATTAAGTCAGCCGGGTGAATCATAAAGAGTTGCACTATATTTTGACTCTGGTACAACTTGTCAAGGAACCTAGTACAAGGAAATAATAAAGTACTTTCTCCAGTGGTTTGGGGATTTGTGATGAGTTACAACCATTGTAGAATGGGCTACCTATTTTGCTGCCAAATGCAGATTGAGTTTACCCAAATTAGTCACAGTAGAAAACAGGAGACATTCAAAATAGTATTACCCTTGTTCCACCATCTGCCTTGCAAGCACAAGGACCCGAGTTTGATCCCTGGTACTGCCCCCCCAAAAAATAGTATTACCCTTAAAATGAGAGTTTTTATAGAGACTAGGAAAGTACCTATTGCATTTTAGTTTACTGATCATGGGTTAGAATAGACAAGATATTGCAAAATTTAGTCACAGAAAAGTCATTCTATTGATCCAGTCTCACAATGGACAAATAATTCAACCATTTGTTAGCTAGATTCTTACCATGGAGAGTCATCAGGATTTCAATGAGAGTGTGGGCTCTATGGGGCATCAAAGTCAAGTCTAGGAAAGCAAGTCCAGCTAGAACTGGATCCAACTTCAACCAGAGCATCCAGGACCAGGGTACTGTTTTGTTTTTTTGGTACCAGGGATCAAACTTGGGTCCTTGCACTTGTGAGGCAGGTGGCGGAAACCCTGAGCTAAATCCCTGGCCCTACTAGGAACAGGGTATTGAAAAATCAGAAATGCCAAGTGCCAGGTGAGGCAGGACAGGGAGCTGATGAATCTATTCCTCAAAACAGACCAGGCAGAGGGAAGAAAAAGTCTGTGTTTGAACAAGATATATTTCAAAATTTCTCAAAAGAGGCCATGTTGCTTAGCGAAAGAACACACAGATGACCTACCTTGAATGTTCTGCCTGCTATCTCCAGGAAGAAACTTCACAAATACAAATGAATAAGAAATTTGGGCTTTTCTTAAAATTCTTCAGCAAATTATAAATTATAGAAAACCAATAGCATGGACACTGACATCTGTAGAGTCCAATCCATGATGCATGAGATACCTTGAGTGTTCATGTCATCAAATACTTAATGAGCAGAAACTGCCAGAGATTGGGATGACTGTGAAAAAAAATCAGCCAAACATGTTTCTTTCCTCTAGGAAATTTTTTTTTTTTTTTTTTTTGTGACTGGGGACTGAACCAGTGTTAAATTATAACCCTCACCCTGCCTCTCAGAATTTAAAGTCTAATGCATAGATCACATTGTAGAGGAGTTACTTGAAAGAAAACAGACTATCAAGCTTCCTCCAGACATCCAATAATTAGTTTACCTATGGTACACTAATTCTAATTCATAAATATAAGGATTCCTAAATCATAAATACAGTGACCCAGCAGGGGATCCACTGGCTTTGAGCCATGATAAAGTTACTAGACTATGTAATAAAGCTAATGAGATAATCTCTATCTGCCTGTTGTGGTTTAGATCTAAAATGGTACCCAAAAGTCTCATGAGTTTCAGAGCTGATGATTGGATCATGGGGGCTATACGCAGTGGATTAATTCACTGATAAATTGGTAGCTTAATATGTTGTTTGGAAGTGGGGCCAAGGTGAAGAGGCCAGTTCCTGGGAGCATGACCTGGAAAGGTGTTTTCTTGCCCCTGGCTCTTCTCTTTCTGCTTCTGGTGATGATGTGAGCAGATTTCCTCTGCCAGGCCCTTCCACCATGTCATTTATGCCTTGGAGCCTGCCAACCATGGGCTGAGTACACTGAAACTTTGAGCCAAAATGAAACTCTCCTCCTTTGGCTTGTGGATGTTGGGTATTTTGGGTCAGAAATGAGAAAGTGACTAACACACAAGGAATGTCCCCCGAATAATTCTAAGCTGAAAAAAAAAAACAAACAATTGGATTCCAAGAGAGTACTGTACTGCCTCGATGATATGGTCTGCAATAAATCTAAAGTTTCTATCATTGGAGTATAGTGTGGGTTGGTTTGGCTCAGTTTAACTGACCCATTTCCAAGATACTGAGCAAGGGAATGTAAAGGAAGAGAGGGGAAGCTTGCTGCTTCCTGCCGATATTCAGTATCCCCTTGTGACACAGCCAGCCTAGCTCTGCACCTTTACCTCCACTTCTAAGCTCATGTCCCTAAATTCAGCTAGACCACAGCACTCACTGAGCTGAACACCTGCTCCACACCCTCCCATCTCTGTGCTTCTGTTCCCCAACACAGCCTTTCCCATTGCATTACACCGATTCTGACTGACATCTAAGCTCATCTACAATTCCACCTACTCCATAAAGCTGGAGTTTTTATTTCCTTGACTTCCACAGAACACCCATTTGTTTCTTTTTAGACAGTTTATTCCATCATATTGCCCTTAACATACTGAACCAGACCACCTGGGCTTGAATCCCAAAGTCAGCACGCACCAGGTGAATTATGGGAAAGTTATGTAATTTTCTTGAGCCTTACTTACCTCATACAGAAAATATGACTAGGTCTTTATGAAGGCATTTTCAAATTCAGTAGGGTTTTTTTGTTACATTAAGTGAGCTAATACCTGTAAATCTCTAACCAAGTATGGTAAGTGATCAATAGGTACTTATTATCACCATCATCATTAATTCCCTCTTCCAAATTTTAAGAGCCTAAGGGCCAGCATGCATTTCTCTGACATCTTAATTCCGTTACAGCCCCCAGCATGGTGCCCTGCTCATGAGATGGATATGTGATGTCAAACATTGAACCGTCTGCCCTCTAGGGGTAGGGAAAATCCTGAGCTGCAGTGATTTCCAGTTTCCACGGTGTAAATACTTCCATTGTGATTAATTTCAAGTACCTGAGATGATGTCCCTAGAAGGAGCATAGAGAAGAGACTGACAATCAGCATTTCCTAGGGACTAACGAGCCACTCCAGCTCTTGCGTGGATACACTCAGTGGAAAATTATGGAATTGGAAATGGGGCTAAACCTTAAGTGATTTTTATACCATGGTCAGCAGAGTCAGGTGCGAGGTCACTGAAAACGATCACAGCACATATCCCCACCTGCAGAATCAGCAAAATAGCCAGGTTTCTCTCTCCACTGAGGATTTCACCTCAGCAACTCCAAATTTCACTGTGACTAAAGATTTCAAGCACAGCTTTAGCAGAAAATCTTGTGACTGCAGGATCCATGTGAACTGTGTGTGCCAATAAAATGTGCACTGGGGCCAGGGATTTAGCTCAGTGGTACCACTACCTACAAGTGCAAGGACCCAAGTTCAATCCCTGGTACCGAAAAAAGAAAAAGAAAAAAACTCAGTTGATTGAAAATGTATAATGGGGGTGAATAAACCAATAACACTAAGTAACTAATAAATGAAATGAATATGAATTACTCAAGAGAAGAAATCACAAAGCATTAGAACACTGACAGAATTCTCAATTAATGTAGTCCATTATCTTGAAGACACCTTTCTTCTACACAGGCTCACAGCCCTGTCAGCCATGTTAGTCCAGCCCAGATTCCTTCTCCGTCCTGGTCAAGTCCTGCCTGAGGCAACACCAGTCATCCACGGCAGCCGGCAGCCTGATGGCCACCTGTCTTGTCTCTGTCTCTGTCTGTCTGTCTGTCTCTCTCTCTCCCTCTCCCCCTCTCTCTCTCTCTCTCTCTCTCTCTCTCTCTCACTGAGCCCTTCCTGTTCTCTTCTGATGGCATTCAGGAGCAGAATCATAATTCTAAACATTTTCCAGTTTTAAAATTAGTCTCTGAACTAAAATCTTTGTTTCATTTTCCTTCCTCTCAGAATCAGCCCAGCATCAGATGCCTTCGCTTGAGGAAGCACCTTATATTTTTGTCTTGTCTCCACTTCAATTGTTCATTCTTTTACTCTAGTCTCCAATTACTCAGTGTATGGCTTAGATCTAGATGCCCCTCCACCAAAGCCTCCTGAACTCATAGGTGGGGCTTTCGGGAAGTGGCTGGATTATGGGTATGTGATAAGGAAGAAGGGTATGTAATAACTAAATTAGTCCACTGATTGGATTGGCATAGTTCTGGGTGTGGCTAAATGAATTTACTGAAGACAGAGACCCCACCCTGGATGCGGGTGGTGTCAGCATCTACCCAGGCTCATAGTCTGGGAAATATGAAGGAAGAGGGGGAAAACAGGTTTGCTGCCTCCTGCCTGCCGTACCATGGACTGTTAATCCTTTGCCGTGTCCGGCTGATTATGGATTGACACTTCTACAAACTGTGAGCTGAAATAAACCCTTCCTTCTTTAACCTTTGGGTGTTGGTGCTGACCCAACAACAAGAAAGTAACTAAGACTCTCCATCTCTAATGTGTGAGTGAGAGGGGAAGTGATACACAACTCTGGAAGTATGCTTCTTTTGATGTGAGCTGTACTTAAAACAAAAAAATTTCTCTCAGTTAATAGCTCACTTACTAAGCTCTGTCTTCCTTCTAAGACAATCTGCTTGCTTTAGAAAGAAGACCCTAATACACAATGTATGTCTCTCATGATTCTACCCACAACCTCTACATAGCTCGGTCCAGATGCTCTTGCCCCACAGTCCCAGGTAGAATTGCGCATACTCTGTCCCTTAAAGATATTTAGCCTTCCTAGATCTGATAAACATACAACCAAGACTGTAAAAAACAAACTCATCCACTTAACCAAATACAATAAACTGTTCACAAACTGCTTTCAGATCAGAAGCATTTAATGAGTACTATGTATCTTATTTCAGTGGGTTTATTGTTCTAACATCAGGTGATATTCATCAGTGCATCAGTCTACAAATTATTAAATCTCATCAAGGAAGCTCTACACTCTTGCTTTCCTTGGCAGAAATAAATCCATTATTTAATATGCATGTGGAAACAAATTAATTCTTCTCCCTCTAGATGATTGCTGCCCAGGAGAGCACTCTCATAACATACATCATATAGATGCTTTTAAAATACTGTCTTATTCTTAGCAGTTATTAAAAGCATCTTTAAATTGATGAATTCTTGAATTTGCACCAAAGTAGGAGGAATAATGGAATAATCTTAATAACGAGGGCTTGAAAAGAAAGAAGCTAGACTTTATGGAACCATATAATTTTGGAGGCCTTGTTTAAGAAAAACACAATAATAATAAATATGAAATTAGGTACACGAGGGAGTGTTTATTCAAAAGAGGTATGGTCGAGTGAAAAGTCCTAAATTAAGTTTCATCAATTGTACACTAAATCTCACCTTGGTTTTCCTAAGAAATACTTTACCTACTAAGCTGGTACCTGGGACAGCTCACATAATCATCACACTGGCCTTCTGAGAAAGGCACTATTTGCAGTTTCATTTAATAAATGAAGAGTTGAGGCTAAGAAAGACTAAGCAAGGTCACACTGCCACCAAGGGAAAAACTGGTACCCAACCCCTGCAACAATGCTTGATTAATGCAGGATGCTGCCTCCTAAGACCAAGAGAATCTAAGTCTTACTTCTACTATTTCTCAACATTAGTTTTATTTTTATTCTATCCTAAATGTCCTAAGAAAAAGAGGCAGGGAAGTAAAAGTGTGTATTTTAGAATGAACACAAATTTGACCCTTGAAGTTGCTCACTAGATATTCCATCATTAGGACTTAAGTTTTCATCACCAATTGCTCAAATTCAATCCTCCCAAACAAAATGAGCCTCCACATGAGTCACGGCCAAATGGGTTTCAAGTGGATGAAAGTTATAGCTGCTGGTTGTGGGGTTCTCCAAATCACTAAGTTCAGATCATTTTGAATGTCAAACTGGCACTTAACAGGAAACGGCTGAAAATCTGACTTGATTTTATTTTGGAGTAAAATCCTTCCCGAGCTGAGGCATTATTCTATAATTCCTCACATTACCCAGAAGTGTCATCAAATAGAAAATAAAGATATTTTTCACATCCTTAAGTAATTCAAAAAAATTGGGGATGATCCTCCTAATGTGGAAGGCTCAAGCATAAAGTTGCTCACTTTCAATAGGGGCATTAACTTCCTTAGGACCCAGAAGTAATTTCCTCTAGGAGGTGGAAAGAGTTAATGTACCCAACATATTCGCTTCCAAAATCATTTAAAACTTTAAAGACACAAAATACTGCTTGAGCATGAATTAAGCTAATCAAGAGTGTTTATCACATATACCACAGTACTTCATGTACCCCCCACACACACAGTGTGGCTACTGTGCCAGTCCTGCTGTATTCAAACAAAGAGAGAGCTCCAAAAATGACTTCTCAACTCACATTCCTAGCTTCAAAGCAACTTATAAACAGCTGATTTGTTTAACAGTTAAGACCCACTTGTTCAAAGTTAGTAATGTAGGGGTGCTAAAGGAGCTGGGCAGGTTACCACACCTGCAATCCCAGCACTCTGAAAGTCTGAGGCAGGAGGACCACAAGTTTAAGTCTAGCCTGAATGATGTAGGGAGATTCAGTCTTTTTTATGGGGTCGATTCAGTCTTAAAAGAAGAGCTGAGAGCCTGGGCTACATGGTGAGTTCCAGGTCAGTCTCAATAATGAGACCCTGTCTCAAAAAAACAACAAAAGAAGGGCTGAGGGTATAGCTCAGCAGTAGAGCGCTTGCCTAGCATGTGGGAGGCCTTGGGTTTGATCCCCAAAACTATAAGGAAGTAAAGGAAGGAGGGAGGGAAGAAGGGTTGGGGAACAAAGAAAGAAAAAGAGGCAAAGCAAGGCAAAGCACTGGCTGGTACTTAGACCTAGAAAAATTGTCGAGAACTGAGACCCAATTGCCTTCCTTAGCTCTTTCTGCAATGCACATTTCTAGTTCTGGCCTGGGGCACTGTGGCATACCCAGGAGAAGTCTGAAGGAACAATGAGAAGGGAACACAGAAGCTCATGTGAGAATATTTGGGCTACACAGGCCCCAAACCCAGGTCACTCTCCAAGGAGCTGGATTTACTACAAAGTAGGTGTACATATTTGGGACCCCACACATAAGAACCTACTTTTTTTTCCCCAAGAATCCCAGAGATCTTGAAGATCACTCAGACTCTGGGCATCACATTTTTCCCCTCATAGACTGACTGAATACCTACTATATGCCTGGTACTGAAAAAGGAATTTTATGTAGACATTTCTAATCTGTGACTGTCTTAGTCATCCTCATGACTCCAGGACCTCAAATATTACCCGGCACCCAGTAGGCGGCTCATAATGGATACTGTCATGATCAACATTTTGTATTATGATCTTGTTCTTGGCTTATAGGTTCACAGGTGACATCAATACTTTTCAGATCTTTGTCCTCTCAGGGCCAGAAGAGACTCATAAATCCAGCTCCTGAGAGCTGTCAATCACCAAAAGTATGGTTTGCAAGGCAGGAGGACAAAGTGATCAACTTATTTTGGCTTCCCTCACACAACTCTTCTTATAAGTGACAAAAAAATGGCTAGCATGAGTCAATCTGTTAGCAGAAAGAAAAGTCATTCTTGGGTTTATCATCATCAGAGGTCTGCATTGAGTCTTCAAGGATGCTTATATTCACATTAATCAGTTCTAAACAGTACAAAAAGAGACTTCATTAAGAATGTGCTTGTTTAGGTGCATACTTGTTTTCCCAGCAACTTTGAAGGCTGAGGCAGGAGGATCACACATTCAAGTTCAGCCTGGGCAACTTAATAGGACTTTGTCTCACGTTAAAACAAAATTGTGAAAGGCTGGGGATGTAGCTCAGCACTTTCTGGGTTCAATTGTGAGTTCAATAAGTCCCTGACTTTTGAACAAGTTCCATTCTGGGACAACATTTGTAATGGACTCGTTCATAAGTCTGACAAAGCGAATCTCACACACCTTTAACACAAATATACAATGTATATTACATTGTGCTTCTTAGAAATCCCCTCCACATCACCACTACTTTTCCTCTTGCCTCTGGGCTCTGACTGCACACCACTGCACTGTACAATAAGCACACAACAGCACAACTGTGACAATGTCTGGCAGGCACATGAACGATTTTCACAATTTGTTTGCATTTACAAATGTTTGTAATATGAGGGCCATTTGTATCTGTGAAAGTCTGCAACTCAAATGTTCATAATTCGGGGACTTACTGTAACACACACACACACACACACACACACACACACACACACAGAATGCTTACATCAAGTGTGTTAGCCAGCTTTGCATTGCTGTGACAAACTACCTGAGAAAATCAACTTAAGGGGAAGAAAGATTTTGGCTCATGGTTTCAGAGGGTTTTGTCTATGGGCACATGGGCCTGTGTCAGGCCATACAGTCTCTCATGGCAGAGTGCAAGATGGAGAAGGCCTGTTCCTGATGGCAGGTGGAAGCAAACAGAGGAGAGGAGGGGGCCAAATCTCAACATCCCTTATAAGAGCACTATTCCAATGAACCAACTTCCTCCAAGAAGAACCACAGTGCCATGGGCTTGCAACCAAGCCATTAAAATATGGGTTTTGGGGAGCATTTAAGATCCAACTATAAACCTATATTTGTGAGTGCTCCTCTGTCCAAGGCACTGTTTTAGAAAATTTGATGTTCACTGACACATAAAAATCACATCCTCTTATATTGTTATCCTATTTTAGAGATGAAAAAGTGAAGTCACTGACACCTAAGAGGCTAGGAGAGATCAGTGAGCCTAGGGTGACACCTGCCAAGCATCACAAGAAGTCCTGCTTCAAGAAAGGCAGAAAGCTGGGGAATGTCCCAAACACAGGGATGGAGAGAGGGAGAAGAGCAGGAGTCTGGTGGAGTATCTATAGGACCCTTTAGCCTGAGACAATGGAGAACAGAAGAGTAAGAAGAGAATAAAACTGGGCTTGTCCGCAAATTGATAAACTAGGCATGAAGAATGTAGGAAGTGGGATGATCTAAAAATACAATGAAATATAAGAATACAGGGGGAAAAAGATGAAGGCTGAAATCTAGATTTAGACACAGGCCAATTTTTTTATTGATTCTCAAATAGTTTCAAGCTAAGCTCTTCCCCATATATGATCTCATTCATTCCTAAAACACCTCTTCCAGGGAAAATGTTAAATTTTTACACAACTGCTCCCCTTTTGTTGTTTAAAATTCAAGGCTTATGACTTCATTTCACAGGAACAGCTAGGTTTTATCAAGTTTCCATGATGTCTCCAATTCACAGTCATGGTCACTCAGACTGTTGTCCTCACCTATTTCTCTGTTCTGTTTCACTCTCTAGCTAAATTTTTTTTAAAAAACTCTATCACTCTAAACAGTGTGCTCACCTGGGCTCCCTCTTCTCACTCCTAAATCAACCTTCATCTTGTAGAAATGTAGTTTCCAAAACTGACTCACACCATAAAACATTTATTTCCATGGGCCCAACAATAGCGTGAAATGTAGATGGACTCAAAAGGGGTCTTTGAAAGCAAGGAAAATGAGGTACACACATTTAATTTATTTTGCTATGATAAATTTAACTGTGCTTACTTTGTCAACAGATTTACAGAAATATATCCCATTAAAAAAAGAAACAGATTTGTTCAAAAATAAACAGTATAAACACCGGAGTAATGGAGCTGCTAGGAAAGATACTATGCCTTGCGCATCGTTAACACTTACAGGACTCAACACAAACCATAGCCCACCCACCCCTCCTCCGCTTACCCAACCCTTCCCAGCTCACCTTACACCTGGGTGGTTACTGCTTTCACTTCTAGTTGCTGTACTCAGAAGCTATGCCTCAATTGTTTGAGACAAGCAACCAAAATACTGAAGAAATTCAAGCCCTATCATGCGAGGAATTATTCACATTAATGGGAATATTTAGTTTAAAATAGTGAGAGGGGAACTAGGGGGTCAAAGACAGATAACAGCTGTTCTTGACGTACAAGCCTTCCATGTGGAGGAAGTGGTTGGTGTTAAACAACACCAAGGAGCAGAATATGAACCAATAACGTTGATAATAAAGTAGGTGCCCTGTGTTGTATTCTCTATGCCATTCTGATAGTACATAATATTCATTATGCCAATTCATTGCCACAACCACCCCAGTATTAATGAGTAGAAGTCACCACGAAATAGATTTAAGGGCAACACAGAGAAAAACAGTCTAACAATTAGAGACAACCAGCAGTGAAACAGGATACACTGGAAAATGCTGTATGGTGGAAGAAGACGATCAGTCACACACTTGAAAGGCTGGAGAAGAGGATGCTGTTGAGAGAATTCAAGTATCAAATGGATAGCTGAAGCAGAACACACTTCAAATCCCTTCTCCGCCTTGCTGAAGTAAAAAGGAAGGTATCAGCAAGGAATAGGTAATAGATGTTTTTGAATGGACAGAAATGTGAAAAAATGTAAGACATAGGAAACAAATGAGAAAGAGAAACCAATAGTTATCTCAAGGAAAAGGAGACATCATTAATAGAAATCAAGACATCTTCAACAACAGGGCAAACTGTCATGTCTGTGGGATGATTTCTTTCAGATCCCTTACAATGCAAAAGTGACAAGAGCAAATGAGGCTTTCAGGCCTTGTGTATCCTCCTAGTTTTGGCTCCTTTCAGACCTGGATGGCTGCCTCATTCTAGAATCCAGCAGCAAGCAAGCCTCCAGACCTTCCACGGATTATAACCACTTCTCACCGCCATGCCTCTCATCATTATAATTACTAAAAATGTGTACGTGTCAAGACAACCTTAGTTAATTTTCTAGGAAAGTCTTATACACTCTTGAAGGATTTAGCCCAAGAAATGTATGCAACAAGGAAAGCTTTAACAAAATGAATAGACTGGAATACTTAAGCATTTGGATGTTTTCGCCAAGACATGTGATCGTGTCAAGGTTTTGAAAAATCAATCTGTGAGTCCCATCTTTGCACTTCTTCCAGTTTTTTGTGTTCTTTCAGCCTGATGGACAATTGGATATATTCTGTAAGACACACTTCTGATAAGAGCGGGGAAAGGAGGAGAAAAGAAGAGGAAGGCAGGGAGCAAGGGACAGATAGGAGAGTGGAGTGAATTGTGGACAGGGAGGAAGGAGAAGAGAGAAGAAACACACATTTACAGGGTGATGCCAAGGATAGGAGGCTGATGCATTGATTGTACCTGAACAAGAGGAATGTGGGAGACAGGTCCACATGAGGAAGTCCGTAAGACCAGCAGACAAAACGAATGCCACCCTCACCCAACATGGCTTCCTGGCTCTTTGCTTAGAAACAACACCATGAGGGGAAATGGACTTAATATCTAAAGTTCAAATCAAAAAGACTCTTAGATGAATGTTTTCCTAACCACTACTCTGTCACAACAGTACCTACCCACGCATGGGGAATTGGACTGTCCTGGCCTGTTTTGTCCTTGGAGAGTAGGACTCATGTTTGCTGAGTGATGTTTCTGAAACAAATCCCTACTACACGGAAGCAGCAAAAGGCATGCAAAACTCCTACATAAGCGAGAATCCACTCCAAGCAGGTTTTCCATGTTCCTTGCACAAAGCAGGTTTCCCCCTCCACTCAAACAACCACAATTTGTTTTACTTTGATAGGTCCTCCTGAATAATGGTTTCGTCATTAAACATCTGGCTTCTTCTTAGCAGATTAGGCCTCCAATGAGGAAAGTATGTTTATAATTCTAATGTGAAACACAGCACATTAATATGCTGATTCTCATAATGTTTGCCTTAACCTGTTTGGAGAAATTATGACTACAAATATCTTGTACACAACACCTCTAACTACCCGCTTGTACAAACAACATAAGAACCGTTGCTGCCTCATCCAGACGATTGGAAGCACTTCAGAGGCGATCATGATTAGTGCTTTGGCTGGAAGCCATATTTTACACATAAACTCAGCATCTGTCTTCGAGATGCTGTCCCAGGCGAACAGATCCACCTCCACGATTACTAATAAGCACACTGAGGAGAGCCAGATGGTCTGCTGGGAAGAGCTCTGCCTTTTCCTGAGCTAGGCACGCTGGAGGGAGGGAGCCTGAGCCAGCTCCAAGTCATATTTCCTCAGGCTCCAGGTTCCTGCACTGCTGTGTGCAAACAGGCGCCACTAAAAAAGAATGCAAATGAGGGTCCTATCCATTATTTATGGTTGGCACCTTGCCATCCCCTCCTCCTTGGAGTGATGCCTGCCCGTAGGAAATTGAAGAGCATCTGACGGGTGCAGTCATCCTGAGGATCGGCCATGGTCAAGAAGTTTCTCCAGTTTTGCATAGCATCCTACAGGCTCAGCATTCCTAGACCATAGAAGAGCAGGGTGCTTCACTCAGTCCTTCCGAACAAAGCACTGAGTCCTTCAGCCTCCACATTTGTAATCATGGTGTTTGCCTGCAGCCTAACTTAAAAAAGCAGACTTGCTGCTGTGTCCCCGTGCAGAGATGGGGTTCTCTGTCCCATATCTGTGTTCAAGACCAGTTGAGGGCAAAGAAAACCAGGAAAGTGGGTTGGGGATGATCGGTCTATACAGGGGAGAGACAAGCAATTTTGAGGCTAAGTTGGCCAGAGTCTGCACCTGGAGATGACATGTTGCTTTTGGATGACTGTCTCTAAATTTTGTTATAATACAGTGCTTAAGTGTTCACCAATTCGCATCATTTCTTGCAACTGATTTTAAGCTGCAGGAAGGCACAAACTACACTTTATGCTTCACCCAAATTTCTTTAAAATGTCAATACAGTTTCTAGAAGATCATTAGTTGGTCATGTGCCACTGCTGTGGCCCAGGAAAGGGAACCACAAGTATTCAGTCTTGATCATTAGTGGCTGAAGTTTCTCAAAGATATGCTTTTACAAGGAGAATGCAGAAGCAAGTACTGGCCAAATTAAGTACAAACCCTCTACCTTATATTGGAGGTAGAAGAAAGAAACTATGTGAAGCATTATTCTTTTCATAATTTCAGATATTTCTAGTAAAAAATCAAATTTATTTCTATTATCTTGGAAAAGTGAAGATTAGAATGTTTTCAAAAAATGTTTCTAATCTTTCCCCAAATGATTTTTCAGAAGGTAGGAAGTATGCCGTTCCAACTCATCACACAACTTCCTAATATTTTTCAGTGGTTGGATGTTTTTACCTTAACTGAAATTATACGTACAAAGAGTTTTAAAACATAAATTGTCCTACAAGGGCTATTTATCATGGAAATAATCGCTCTCCCACAGCCTGACCACCACTCCAGTCAATCTCTTATCTACTTTGGTATTTGCCTTTATAACTTTAATACCAAACACAACCCCTTTACTTTTTGAATTTTTAGTTTTAGGCATTACCTACTGATTTCCCTATTGAAAAATAGGTTTATAGCTTTCTCTCTGTCCCTATGCCTCAACACAAACACATGTCATAAACTCTCAAGCTTCCGACCCCCAACCTATTTTTATCATAATTGCGGTTTGATTATTATTCGTGTTAGCTTTCTGTCACTGTGACAAAACATCTCAGATAAGCAGCTTTTACAAGGAGGAAAGATTTACTCTGATTCATGGTTAATACGTTTCAGTCCACGGTTAGCCCAGTCGGTCACTGTTAGGCCCGTGGTGCATCATGGCGTCAGAAGTACGTGGCAGAGGAGGCTGCTCTTCTCGTGACCACCAGAAAGCAAGAAAGAGGGGAGGGCCCAGGCTTCCAGTATCTCCTTAAAGGCCTAAGGACCCCAATGACCCAATGCCCGTCTACCGTGTCCCACCTCCAGACATTCCATCTCACAACAGCACCATCGTGTGAGGAACAAGCCCTCAAATACCTGAGAATTGGGGGAACACTGAAGATCCAAACCGTAACATTATTCAATGTTTGCATTATGGTTATGTAAATGCCATTCACTACTTAGGCATGTGTTAAGCTTTTTTGTTCTTTCTGTTGCTTTTTGTCTTCTCTAGAGGTAATCCGGGTACTTGGCTCTTGTGTATTTGGTTTTGTGTGTGTGTGCATGCTTCGTATTTATGAACACTCACTACTCCATCATCAGACTCTCCCCACCTATCATCTATGTGACTTTCCTTTTAACCACTTACCAGTCCAATTATTTAAATACAGGATGATCAAAAATCGCATATTTTTTCATTAATTTTTAAAACACAACAGGAAATATAAAAGCAACAATTTTATCCAATTTATTCTAATTTTTCAGTGTGCAATGTATCTTAAAACATTTAAAACACAGTACAATGTTACAATCTGGATAGTAATATCTAGTCTCTCCAAATTCGTTTTGCATTATTTCTTGGAACAACCCACTTTCAACGACACTGTCATGTTGGCCTTTCCTTTTCTCTGTGGGAGGTATAATTTGAATAAAATGTCTACCCACTAAATGTAATGGTTAAGATGTCAATGATGGACATCCTGCTTGCTTGTTTTACTATCCCATGTTTTTCAATTACTTGGTCTATTAGACCTAATCTGAATTGTAAATGACTTTTTTAACTTCCTCGTTTTGAATAAATAACAAATGAGTTCCATATTGTTTGGTCCAGAAGGTGCATAAATATTTTATAATATTTTTTCCTCACTTTTTGATTACAGAATAGCTTGTCAGATGCTGGTCAACTCTGTCAACATCACCCATAGAATTATTATAATCATTGACCATTACTGGAATATTTTTAGCTTCATTTCCTATTTCAAGTTCTATCATTTTTGTATTATGACTAATTGACAATAAGGAGGCATCATTTCCATTTCATAACACAGACTTTTCCTCTCTGATATGCCAACATTTCTCCCTTTTTCAGTTTTTTTCTTTCACAGGTTTTTTGGCACTTCCTCCCTAGTCAGTCTCCGTGCCCTAAACATGTCCATTTTGTATTGCAAAAGAATATCACTGCGTTCTGAAGAAGTATAAAAATTCTATCTAGTGTACTTATGATAAGAGTTTTAATAGATGGCAGCACAAAATTATAGGTTTTCACAAATAAAACACAAAGTAGTAAAAAAAATAACCAAAACATTATTAGATTTCATTAGAAACAAACATCAAAGGCAAATACACTTTAAATTTAAAAGTATGCAACAAAATAGTAGATATAAAACAAATAGACATATGAGTATATCTCATGCAAAGAAGAATGGACTGGCTGAAAGGACACCCACCTAAGCAACACTCAGGATAGTCAGCACATAAACAAATGTGCTGCCCAAGTGATGCTCCAGGTAGATTGTTAAGTTGTTAATACACTCAAACATCATCAATTTTATCTTTTGGGATTATCATTTCTTGAACCTTCTGACTTGCCCCAACCTTCTGGCTGTTCTCTTGGTTCATTGCACATATTCATCTGGCAATTTCTCTTTACTGTCATCCTGAAATTTTCCTTTTACTGCCCTCCTATATTAATTCCCAATTTTAGCTTCCACATCTTCATTATCATTTGGTTATTTCTTTTTTTATACAATACTTCGGTTGCTTTAAGAGAAAAAGCTAGAAGAGAGGTAAAATGTTTGAGGTCATACACAGTTGAAAAAATGTCTCATTTAACTTTTACTGTAATTGATATTTGGCTGGATATAGAATTCTGTGTTGGAAAGTAATCTCCAAAGTAATTCAAATTCCTAATTCTTTTTTTTTTCCAAGTTTTTTTTATTGAGTTTATTGGTACAATCTAGGTATACAGTACAGTTACATTCATCATTGGGATTCTGTACCTTTACATAATAGGTCTTGATTCTCATTTTTCCCCTTGTCCCTGCCCTCCCTTCACCCCCTCCTCCCCTCCCCCTTTACAAACACTTTATTTCCATTTTTTCAGTTTCTCATATTTTTTCCTCTCCCTTATTACCTTTCCCCCACCCTTCCCACTTTCCCTACATCTTTAGACCTTTACTTACTATTTCACATTATTAATTATCTCATTAGGATCCTGTGTACTATTAGAGTTCTTCGCACCAAAGAAACTATTCGGTATTTCAGTTAAAGAAATCTCTGTATGGACTTTAAAAATAGGGAATCCTAAAATAAAACTAAAAAGGAAAGTAAAAGAGTAAAGGCAATGATGTAACATTAAAATAATCCTTAATTCTGGGGATGAAAATGGTCCCCGAACATATTTAAAGTGCTTCTTGCTCTTATAGTCTTATCTTCTTTTTTTCATTATTTAGAGAATATTTCATTAGTTTCTGTAATCAAACCCACGTAGATATGACCTTACATATTCAATACAGTGCGTTACCCCTGTACACATGGAAAAAAATAAAAATAAATTAACATTTCTAGACCAATATGG
>NW_022900937.1:12787632-12788168 GCF_012274545.1 Fukomys damarensis
TATATATATTTATATTTATATAAAAAGACTAATAATAGTATGTTAGGCATCGATAACAGCAACAGGTTTTCCAGGTTCTACAGTCATCTGAACAAAATCATAGACATTCAGCACATTCCATTAAAAACAAAACAAAACAAAATAAAAAAAGAAAAGAATAATATCCAAAAAACAGCAAAGTTCTGTTGCTGTTGTGGTTCCTGGCACCATTTTTTTTATTAGCATCTTAATCATCATCTGTAAAGAGAACATTCTAGAGTAATATCATTAAATGTAGCTCTGATAAAGCACGGTCCCTACTATGTATCATAAAGCAGGTACAAGATATTTTACATTGATAGAGGTATGACACAGTACCGTCCTACATCAATAATACTAGAATCAATTTTGGTTTGAAATTTACTTAGTCTGCAAATAAAATTGCTACCCCTGTTTTTTTCTGGGCTCCTGTCACATGGAGAATTGTTTTCTATCTTTTCACTTTCAGTCTATGGGCTTCTTTTTGTGCTAGGTGTGTTTCTTGTATACAACATATT
>NW_022900937.1:12788447-12790437 GCF_012274545.1 Fukomys damarensis
GGTTGTTCTCTTTTAGTACTTGAAATATCTCATTCCAGGCTCTCCTTGCCCCAAGGGTTTGTGTTGAAAAGTCTGCTGTGATTCTGATGGGCTTTCCTTTGTATGTGATTTGTTTCTTTTCTCTTACTGCTTGTAGTATTTTGTTCTTCTGTTGGGTTTCTGGGATCTTGATTATTATATGTCTAGGTGTAGATTTTTTTTGATTGTAGCTAGTTGGGGTCCTATATGCCTCAGTTATCTGACCATCAAATTCTTCCCCTCTGTTTGGGAAGTTTTCGGTCATTAATTCTGCCAACAGCTTTGTAAAGTCATTTGTATTTTCTCCTGCTACTTCATGTATTCCTATCAGTCTTATGTTATTCTTCTTTGCATCATCTAGGAGTTGTTGGATCAATTTCTCATGATCTCTTACTGTTTTTAAGAGACCTCTCTTTTCATGGTCACTGACTGCAATCTTATCTTCTATATCTGAGAGCCTATCTTCGCATTCTTTTATTCTGTTGTGTACACTTTCAATAGAGTGTTTGATCTCCTGGATATCTGTTTGAATCTGTTTTATGGTTTCCATTTCTTTCCTATGTTGGGCGTTTATTTTTTCCATTTCTTTCTTATGCTGGGCCTTCATGGCTTCTATCATGGTCCTGAGCTCATCTATTTTTTTGCCAGTTTCTGCTCTAGAGTCTTGAATCACGACTTCCATTTTGCTCACTATCTCTATGGTTATCTGGGAAATTATTTGTTTTGATCAAATTCCTAATTCTTTATGTACAACCTTCCCTTCTGCTCTCTGGAAACTATTAAGACCTTCTCTTTGTCCCTGTGCGCAGAAATATCACAACGTACCTTGACGTGAATGTATTTCCATCCATTTTTCTGGGCTCTTGGTAGTTCTTTTCATTCCATAAAATCATATCCTGGTTGAGAAAATGTTCTTCAATTACTTATGATTTCCTTTACTCAATTCTACATTTCAGGAATTTATATCATTGAGATATTAAACTTTCTAGTTTTGAGGTACTTTTCTTATTCTTATCTGTTTCTCCTATGTTATTGTTCTTTGCCTTCTTTTTCTGTTCAGTTTCTAGATTTCCTAAATTTTATTTTCTAAACTTTATGTAGAGCTTGTGATTTGTGTCGTATTTCAAAAACCTTTTTAGTTTTGTTCTTTTGACTTCTTAATAGTGTTCTACTCTTGTGCTTTGAATGCAAAATCATTTCTTGCCTTTTAAAAAATTATTCTCCATGCTGGGAAGCCACAGTTCTGCCCGCAGTGGGAGACACACCAATTTATCAACTTACAGCCTTAACAGGCAAAGAAGATGGTAATTAAAGTGAAGACACTGAGGAGATTGAGATTGACATTGAACCCACAGACAAGGTAGAGCGAATCAAGGAGAAAGTGGAGGAGAAAGAGGGAATCTCACTACTGCAGCAGCGGCTCATCTACAGCGGCAGACAGGTGAATGATGAGAAGACAGCAGCTGACTACAAGATTCTAGGCAGTTCTCTCCTCCACCTGGTCTCGGCTCTGAGCAGAGGAGGTAGTCTTAGGCAATGATGAGTCTTCCCTCCACTTTACCTCCTTTACCCTATCGCTCATAATGAAGCATACGTTCTCTCACTGGCTGGGACACCCAAGCCATCGCCCTCTTGCTTGGCTGCCCAGTCTTGTGTATCTACTGGTGGGAGACTGTGAGAACCCCAGGATGCAGTGCTCCTGGCCCAAAGGGCCTTCGCTGGCTATTGGGTTTTAGTTTGCAGTCCTGTGAGCTTCCCACTCTTATGGCTGTGTCCCTGGTTGTCAATAAAATATTTCCTAATGTCAAAAAAAATTCTTCTCTATGAATTGTCTCTATTTTCTCAATTTTTGTTTGTTTCCTTCAAGTGTTTTGTCTTTTGTTTTAGATGGAAGGAATCCTCAGATATCTGATGATAGTTATCTGCTCATATTTAAGATGAAAGGAGGCTGTGTGTGGTGGCACACGCCTGT
>NW_022900937.1:12790594-12814680 GCF_012274545.1 Fukomys damarensis
AAAAAAAAAAAAAAAAAAAAAAAAAAAAAAAAAAAATGAAAGGAGAAGTTCTGATATATGAGTTTGATTGTCAAGTCTGGGTCTAGGTAATCTGGCTGGATTCTTCCATTTCCATTCAAATATATTAACATATTTAGGTCTTTTCTCTTACACTAATAAGATTCATCAGATACTAAATTTCTAATCTCACATCTGAAGTATAAGATGGCTGCTTGAATTTGGAAAGTCAAGCGGGGAAAGACCAGTTTCTCAAATTCAGATAATCTCTCTGTTTTCAGTATGGTTTCCGCACCCTCTTATATGCACAGTAGCTTTTAGTTCAGAAAATAAACCTCAAAAGTGTTTGATGCATTGGGAGAGGAACAGCCATCCAGTCGCTCCACGTAGGAGAGGGAATAGAGGATTTAACTCCATGTTGTCCAATACAGCAACACAAGGCACTGTGGTGATAGAAATTTAACTTAAACCGGGCATGGTGGCGCACGCCTGTAATCCCAGCACTCAGGAGGCTGAGGCTGGAGGACTGCTGTGAGTTTGAGAACAGCCTGGGCTACATAGTGAGTTCCAGGTCAGTCTCAACTACATAGTGAGAACCTGTCTCAACAAACAAAAAAGAAATTTAACTTAAATAAAATTGCAAATTCAACTGCACAACAACCATACATGGCCAGTGGCCACTCTACTAGTGCAGATACAGAATGTCTCTTTTCATGGCAGAAAATAATATCACACAATGTAATTTAATTGCCTGGTTTTGTTTGAAGGTTGGTTTTTGTTTTAAGGGTAGGTGTATCCCTGGTGCCCAGCCAGCCTTGAATTTGAACTCCTTCTACCCCAGGTTCCCAAGCAGGGGGATTACAAATGTGTGTGACCACACCCAGCTAACTGCTTCTTAAATAAACTTTCAAGCAGTCCTTATTTTTCACCCTTACATTTACTTCCTGTGATGGTTGAGTGATTATGTCAACTTGAGAAGTTTGGCTAAGGGAAGCTTAGCAAAATCCGCTCAGCAATTCCACACCTTAGGCTGTGGGATATTCACTCTAGGGCTGCTCCTTGCCTGACTGTTACAAAGGGGAAACGAGGAAGGTCCAGTTCTCTTCTGTTCCTTTGGCTCCAGCACAGACCCTTCAGCCTTCCAGTGTAGACCCACTGGCCTCCTGATACAGACCCCCACAGCACACTTCAGTGAACTCCAGAATTTTGACTGAATCCTTTGGTCTCCAGTGTGTGTTGAGACCCTCTGGACTCGTCCTCATTCGACCTGTGGGTGGCTATTTTAAGCTAATGATGCAAATCCTTATATATAGCTAGTTATTTTGTGTTCTATCAGTTTCTCTAGCAAATACTGACTGATACACTTCCATTTCCAGAGATAAGGGATATCACCAATTCCTGAGCCTATTGGAGGTTTAAGGATACAAATCTGATTGACTGGCTTCTACTGACAGATGGTAACTCCACGAGAGAGTGACTTTGCTTTTGTTCATTAATGAAACCCAAAGACCTAGTACGAAACCTGACATATAGATGCCTTCATCATTTTTGTTGCTGTAACAAAATACCTAAGGCCAAGTGTCTTATGAATAGTTTTGGAAACTAGAAGTCTAGCATCGGATAACCCCATTTGCTCAGACCTGGTGGGGGCAGAGGTCCCCTCTCTATGTAACAAAATAGTGGCGAAGCAGAAAAGGATACAATTACATGCAGAAGTGGGGTCAGGCATGTGGGGTACTCCTGCTTTACAACAACCCGCTCTCACAAGAACTAACTCATTCCACAAGACTAGCACTGATCCCTTCCAAGGTGGTGCTCCCACAACTTAACCACCTTCTACCAGGCCCCACCACCTCTGAACATCACCACACTGACAATCAAGCTTCCAGCACATGAACCCTGTGGAGAATTTTCAGACCATAGCAGCAGTTACTCCATAAATTGTTATACACTACTGAATAAATGTTTCCCTCACTGTTAACTCAGACTTCAGAGTTTTCAGGTATGTTCATTCAATTATCTTCTCATCCTCCTCCTTTCTCAATTCCAAAATGTCTTTTTTTTTTTCCTGGCAGTACCAGGAATCAAACTCAGTACCTTGTGCTTGCAAGGCAGGCATGGTGCCACTGAGCTACATACCCAGCCCTACCAAAATGTCATTCTTTATGTCCTTTCTCGCACCATCTTCATCTTGTTGCCATTTCAGAGGAATTTTAGGAGGGAGCAGGGATAAATGTTTAAGTCCAGTCACCATTTTTAATCAAAACTGTATTTATACATGAAAATAAGGAAAAATAAATTTATGATAAAATTTTAAAGAAAAAAATCATCTAATTTTCCTGAAACAAATACAAAGGAAGACAAAAAGATATTTAGATTATACTGTAAAGAAGAGATTGAGACAGTATTAATAGTAGTTATATGAAGAAAGTCAGGATGTAGTTAAGGAAAATAGTTTGTATATCTCTATATTATTCAGATTTTAATACGTTTATTACACTGCATTTCAAGTAGAGGTCCTTTATCAAAAATAACAGACTTGAGAAGCAGATAAAATTCACAGCTTGGGCCAGGGATTTAGCTCAGCGGTTCGGTGGCCTGCCTTGCAAGCGCAAGGACCCGAGTTCGATCCCCGGTACCAAAAAAAAAATCACAGCTCAAGGAACCCCCATCTATAGGATCTGTGTGTTTCTCATTCATTTTAGCTGGGGGTATGTGAACCCTATCTGTGACTGTGCTTGGGAGCTTTATGCTTGCCGAAGCAGAGAACTCTCCACCAGGGAAAGACACAGTCACTTTTCAAGCTTTCCCTGCAGCTATGGTTCAAACTTAGGTCAACCTTTGCTTGTAACATATTCTTGACCTAGATCTATAGCTGGCTATAACTCAGAGAACTTGATTTGTTTGTTTGTTTGTTTTTGGTACCGGGGATTGAACTTGGGGGATTGAACTTGGTTCCTTGTGCTTGCGAGGCAGGCAGCGGAACCACTGAGCGGAACCCCAGCCCTCAGAGAGCTTGAAATAATCCAGGATCTATCTGGCCGTCATCATTGACCAGTTCCACAGGATACTGAAAGAACAGTTTCTGGCTGTGTAGCTAGCTCCAAACCTATTCCCTCACCCTACCCAACTTCCTTTTAATACATCCCTGTTAGGGTTCAATGAAGCAGAGTTAATTTCTGTAAGTAGCAAATAAGAACCCAGACTGTTAAGAATTCAGACACTCTAGGTTATGAATCTCTGGCTTAGCCATAAAATAGTATAAGAAATATATAACCCACCTTTTTTAAAAGTATTTTTTAAATTTACATAACAATTTTCTAGGAAATTTTGGCCAAAAAATCCTAAGATACTATTTTAGTAGAACTTTTCTTCAACATTAATGTTAAGAGTTTCTACAGACTCACAAGCTAATAGTAGTTTATTTCTGTACCAGGACACCCAAGGAGGAGTTGACATTATAAGTTGGGGTTTGTAAAGATATTTTCTTCACTTAGAAAAAATATGGGCTTAATAAATTGTCACAAGTGTTCCTAAAGCCTGGTCTGAAGAATTTACTTCAAATAATAATTTCATATATAAGTCGTAACAAGGGAAAAGTACAAAATAGAAAAAATGAAATGTTTACCCTTTGCTTTCTGCCTAGAGAAATTATACATGTTTAGTACTTAATAATATTCCTATTTAAAAAGCCTAAATCTCACATCCCAAATTAGAAAAGAAAGTTGTGAAAGAAAGTCATCAAAACTTACTAAAAAAAGAAAGAAACAGCCACTAGGAGTCATCCACAGGTCATGAATGAACACTACATTAGATGGATTCAACTGCACAACTTTTGAGCCAAGAAAAATCCTTTCAGGAAAGGTTAAAAAAAAAAAATTTAAAAGAAGAAGAAAACAGTGTCTCCACTGACTATGATTAAAAAGTAAGCAAATTTTTGTTATCAAAATTTTCTTTTGAGTGATTTGACACTTCTGAATGTTTTTTCTTCTATCATACATAAAAGAACCAATGATGGGGGGGCGGGGATTTGCAGAGCTTCAAAGTATCTTCCCAAAATATTTATTAATTACTATAGCTACTTTAATATAAACACTAACAAATTCTCTATTGCTCCTCACACCAGGAATGAGTTTAATTTCCATTTCCCTTAGTATAGGCTAAACTTGGTAACTAAAATCTAACAAATAGAATATATAAAGGGCAAAATTGTAATTTTACACTGGATAAATCTGGCATCTGAACCAACTAATAAAAGTTAACACTGGGCCGGGGATTTAGCTCAGTGGTTCCACCACCTGCCTCAAAAGCACAAGGTCCCAAGTTCAATCCCCAGTACCAAAAAAAAAGTTAATATTACCATTTCTGAAAAGTCAAGGAAAAAACCATCTACGAAGGCTGCAAGCCAGAGCTCTCTTTGCCCTTTGCCTTCTCACAGCAGTTAGGGGTACTTCTTCAGAGGGGGAATATTGCAGATAGGTAAGTTAATATCTTATAGTTAGTTAGACAGGGCTGCCCTCAAGGAGCCAACACAGCCAGGAGCCAACAAGGAGGACAATCAAGACACATTCACTGAAGGCCAGAATTGTAAAAGGAGAGAAACTACCATAACTTTGTGCTTCCTCTGGGAATAAATAGCAGTGATTGATATTCTAAATAGGTATCAATCACCTGGGTGGGGGAGACAAGGTCTTAACCCAACCTTTCCAGGAAATATCCCTGACCCCCACCCTTACTGAAAATCCTTTTATGCTTGCTAAATGACTTAATCCCCCATTTGACCCCAATTTAATCAATATTATCTGGGTGACAGTACTTGTAATCTTATTGGTTGGTCATGGTTTTGCCCCACCTCATGCCCATCTTGTAATTTCCACTGGATCTTACAGTTTTGTCCCACTTTGTACCCGCCTCACCACATGGCTTTGCTGTATAAAACATGTTTGAGAAGTGGGTACCGGTGAGACAGTGACACTGTCCATTGTGTTTCTTCTAACCTGTCCTAATTCCTGAGATTGTGTTTAAGGCACATAAAATGTCACCCAACAGTTTGGTTGGAATTGGTATTCACTGACTTCATTTTTAATGAGGTTAAGTTTTGCTGGTTCTTCAATACTTTCTTTGAAGTTTAAAGACTTTTGGTAAATTCATTACCAACTAATGTAATTCTTTTGTGGAAAGGAAAAAACACCACATATGCCAGAACAGAATTTAAACCAACTGCATTTTTGTACCATAAATTTAATTTCCTAATTTATTTTGAGCAACCCGTTCTGTAAATAATAGTGTCTGGGGCAGGGGATTTAGCTCAGTGTTTCTGCTGCCTGCCTTGCAAGTGCAAGGACCTGAGTTTGATCCCCAGTACCCATAATAATAATAATAATAATAATAATAATAATAATAATAATAATAGTGTATCAGATGTTAATTATTGACCCATGACAACTAAATGCAATAGGGGATGCTGGTCTGGATTAGGGGGTGCTACAAAGGCCAAGTGGACTATGAACCACAGATTAAAATATCACTGTTAAGTTTCCTGTTTATAATCCTGCAGGTTTTATAGAAAATATGTCCACGCTCTTAAGAAATGTAAGTACTGTGTTTAGGGATAAAGGAATGTGATATTCTGTATTTCACTTACTCTCAAATAATAGTCCAAGGGGATAAACATCTCTGAGTTTAGAGAGAGGGTCATAAAGCAGATGGGACAATATAGTAACAATTAGGGCATCTAAAGATACAGGGTGCACAGTTCCAATTTTTGTGTAAACTTGAAATTACTTTTTAATAAGTAGTTAAAAAGTGACTTTTACTCAAGAGCTCATTATCTTTGGTAGGTAGATATGTTTAGCAGTCCTTTGACATCTTCTATGCATTATATGCTTGGCAGAATTGCCCTTCTACTGTAATTTATTGTAGAACCAAATTCAAATCAGAACTGGCTTAAAAAGTATCAAATACTGTTTATAATCTGCAACAAAAACTGACAGATCCTTTAACTGTGATATTTTTATATCTAAATTCACAAATATGGATTGTTTTAAATAAAGATTTCTAGGCCAGGGATTTAGCTCAGTGGTTCTGCTGCCTGCCTTGCAAGCGAAATGACCCGAGTTCAATCCCCAGTACCAAAATAAATAAATAAATAAAGGTTTCTAAGTTGGCTGCTTAAATTCTCTTTACAGGTAAAGGCAGAGGGTAACCCTCCAACACCCCAGGTTTTAGGATGTATGGTGTGATTTCACCCTTACAGCAGTCCTACAGATTAAGTGCTGGACCCATGTGTGACACATCCAGTTCCTAAGGTGAAGAAAAGTTGTATAATTTGCAAAGTGATCACTAATAAATAGCTGGGAGTTCAAGTTACTCCAAACCCTATGTATAGGCATCTTTATACTTGGTACTACAGACACCTGAGCATTTATCAAATGAATTGAACTTGAATTACATGCTGATTTTTTTCTTTTGGGGGGGGCACCAGGGATCGAACTTGCACTCGTGAGGCAGGCGGAGGAACCACTGAGCCAAATCCCAGCTAACTTTTTTTCTTTAATTCAGAGAACTGTAGGCTGTGGTGAGCAAATCTAAGAAGCAGATGAATACAGATCTAAACTGCAATAATTCCAGGTCTAAAGAAATGGAGAATTTTCTAGCCCTTCATAAAAAAAGACTGCTGGTGTTTTTTATGAGACTACTTAATGGCAAATAATGGCTAATAAATTGGGGAGGTGGGTTGAACACCTCTGTGTTATCCAGAGAGAAAGTGACTCAAAGGCTACTACCCTCATTTAAGAGCCTCCCTTTCTCTTCCCAGCAGCCCCATCTCAGATTTCCCCATTAGTCAATAAAACTGTTAATTTTCCCCTCCTTCAAAAAAAAAAGAAAAGAAAAGTGGGGTGGGCAGGCAACCCCCTTTCCAAGCCCCCTTATGTCACTGTTAGACAGAAGCTTTCTTTCTCTCAATAGAATTTTCCTACTCTTAACCTCCGTTGATCCTAGAATTCATTCTTCAATTTTAGAGAGCACAAACTCACGTTTCAGATATTTACCAAGTTCGGGAGTGACATTTCTTCCCCCTACTTTCTACCAGACTTCAAGCTATACTACAAAGCAATAGTAATAAAAACAGCATGGTACTGGAACAAAAAAAAGACATGTGGATCAATGGAGCAGGACTGAGGACACAGAAACTTCCCCAGACACACTGACCTATTTGATTTTGGACAAAGGGGCCAAAAGCATATGTTGGAGGAAAGATAGCTATTCAACACGTGGTGCTGGGAAAACAGGTTAGAATCAAATTCAGAACTAAATTTAGACCTAAATTAATATAACCATTATGGGAATTAGTATGAAGGTTTCCCTAAGAACTGAAATTAGAAAGTCCATATGACCCAGTGATCCCCCAGCTGGGTATCTTCCCCAAAGAGCTTAAGATATCATACTATAATTGATGCATGCATGCCAGTGGTTACAGCAGCACAATTCAGAATAGCTAAACCCTGGAAACAGCCTATAAACCCATCAACAGATTGGGTAGAGAAAATATGGTATCTGTATACAATGACATCTATTCTGTAAAGAGTGACAAATTTGAGACATTTATAGAAAAATGGATGCACCTGGAAAATACAATGTTGAGTGAAATAAACCAGACAAACTTTAATATATTACAGTATCTCTCATTTGAGTGAGGCAAAGTACAAACAAAGACAGCAATAAAAGATAGATAGAAGGGGACAAGGAGATGGATCTCTTGGAATAGAAAAGGGAAGAGTCAAAGGAGAAAAGTACAAGATGTGAGGAGGAGGGAAAGGGGGAATAAATAGAATAAAGATATACCATGTACAGGAACCAAATAACCTCAATTAATGTAAGCAGTAAATGCCATAACATGAGCTAAGACTAATAATATCAACAAGAATGAAAAATGGGGTGGGGAATTAGAGGAGGAGGGACAGGAAGGGAAGGAGAAGGGGATTAAAAAATAAAAAAGAAACAAGCTGTGGTATGTACATGTAACCACTGCCCAAGATGACTGGAAACTGCATGAACTACAAACATGTACTAATAAAATTAAAAGTTTTATTTAAAAAATCTACCATAGTTAAGTAAGATGTTAACAATGAAAACTGAGGGAAGGGTACACAGAAACTCTCTACTATCTTTGCAACTTTTCTAAAAATATAAAATTATTTTAAGACAAGCATGTTGGCACATACCTGGAATCTGAGCATTCTGGGGGGCTGAGGCAGGAGGATCTAAAGTTCCAGCCCAGCCTGGGCAACTGAGTGACTTAGCAAAACCCTGTCTCAAAATAAAATAGTGATACCTCAGTTCATAAACTTAATGTGTTTTACAATTTGGGGGAAGATGGTTGCATCTGTGTTTGTGTGGGGAAGATGGTTGTAGTCGTGTTTGTCAACCAATACAGAATTTGTGAACAGAAGCAAAATTTTGCTAAACGCTTTTGTTTGCAAACAGAAGCATTTGTGAATCAAGGTATTACTGTAATATCAAAAGGGCTGAGGATGTAGCTTTGTGTAAAGTCCCTGGGTTCAATCCCCAGCACCACACACACACACTCTTAAATTTAAATTACAAGTTAAATTATTTTATTTATTTATTTATTTTTTGGTACTGGGGATTGAACTCGGGTCCTTGTGATTGCAAAGCAGGCAGTGGAACCACTGAGCCAAATCCCCTTTAAATAAATGAAGCAGTTTGTTAAATAAAGATTGGATAAGGGTAAGGGGTCCCTGAGGTACTGCTCTATGGAGAGGTATTTCAAAGTATGTAATTAAAGTTTTATCCATATGGATTACTTGCATTTGAACAGGACTTAGCAGTGCTTTACTACACAGGAAGTCCACCCATGTCTTTCTCCTGTAGCCCTGTGAATTTGTGATTTTTCATAACCCCTCCAGCAGCATCAGACCCTCCTCTGTGAAAGACCTACAACCCCCCCAGTACTGAAGAAGCCACGGAGACCCACACTGCAAGACACAGAGCTCCCAAAGTCTGCTCTCAGCAGTACTGTAGATGATGGGGACTCAGTAGTTCATCTAGGATGAGACTGCCAAAGGATAGCTGGGACCTCTTTTGCTCTGAAGGTTCTGCCTGCCATAGACATTTCAACTGGACCACCTAAGAATCAATCATTTTTAAGGTGACAGAAGACATTACAACTGTATTGTTCCTCCTCATCATTATTAAGCCTCATTCTTCTGCACCAAACCAATAGGCGCACGCTAGATTTAGGGTGAAAAGTGCTAACTATGCACAGACAAGTGTACGACAACACAGCCTGTGAGGATCCACCTACATCCAGTGGATCTGTGCTGAACAACGGTGTTTGGCCATTCACTGACCTAGGTGCTAGGGACACCAAGAATTAAAAAGATCCAGGCCCACTATAACTACTTGGAGAACTGTAGCATTGCCTGTTAAAAAAAAAAAAAGGAACACATATGTATTTATATATATGATAGATATCATGTTTAATATGTAATATATAATCTCACTTCCAGCTATAGCTATCTTGCGTGCATACAGAAGACATGGGTAAGAATATTCAGAGAGCCTCATTCATAAGAACAAAACCTAGAAACAAGTCTTCAACAATAGAGTCAGTGACAGAAATATGATGTATTCATGAAGTGGGATTTAAACAACCATGAAAAAAGAGAATAAACCATAGTAACACATATTAACAGACTAAATCTCATAAACATAATAGTAAAAGAAAGAAGTCATAAATGAACATAAACGGAATAATTCCACTTATGTAAAGCTCAAACTAAGGATTCATACTTAGGCAGCATTTTGTAGGGATACATATATTAGGTGGCATTTTTAAGAATTGTAAGTCAAAGCAAGTTAATATCACAAAATTCAGGATCATATTACCTACAGGGGGAGAGAGGCAGATGAGGTCAGAAGGGGGACACGGGGCTTGGGGGTGTCAACAGAGGCCTGGGAAACAGACACTGAGTGATTCTGTGGTAGTTGCTCTCTGAACTGCATATATACACTTTTAACAACCTTTTTTGTCTGCTGACAATGTTTTTCCATGAAGTTGTCATAGACCAAATTACAGTCTGGATTTCATGAGTGTCATCAAGTAAAAGTCTACAAAAATATGGAGAATTATAAATAAATGCAAAAATATGGAGAATTCTATAGGCATTTAGAGTGAGTAACTCTTTCACTTAAGCTTTGATGATCAGTCTTGACACTATTTGCCTTTATTATCCACTCACTCAAGCCCACCCCATGCACCCCACAGTAAGGCTCCTCATTTCTATTATAAGGATGCTAACGACTGCCCAATCCCACAGGTGGTCTTCTGGGGAGATGGGCAGGGAGGAAACTTCACTGGGCAGCAATGGGCAGGTCAGAAGGATGAAGCAAGCGGATGCTGACATGGTACCTAAGGCTCAAAGATAACAAGTCCACCTCCCCATTACCATCAGGACAAAGCAGTGAGAATCAGACACACCTGTCTGTATGTCAGCCCTTGATGTTTACTTTAACATAGCGGTATAAAAAGTTTTGAGTGTAGAAGAAGACATTAAGTTCTCGGTAAATAAACATTTGCATTTATTCCAATAGTGGGAACTGACAGAAGAACAGAGCTTTTGTGAGCACATCAAAGTAAAGTGATTCTCCCTGAGCCCCCAATAGCCATTGGTTGTTTTCATCTAAAACTTTGAAAAATGGAGGTGTGGGAAGATTGAAGACCTAGGGGAGGAAAGAAAAGCCTAATGAGGAGGTTCACAAGCTTTTCGTACACTTGCATATATACACACTAACACACATACTGCCTCACACTGTTAAACAAAGGGCCACGTACAAGGGACCCTACTCCCCCCAAAAAGTCTGCTAATCCTTCTGCCAGTTATGGCAACAGCTCCCCTCTGCTGCTTTCTTTTGTTGCAATACAGGGAGTCAAACTGAAGACCTTCCCCCTGACCTGCATGCCCAGCCCTTTTGACTTTTTATTTTCAGACAGGTCTCCCTAAATAACTAACTCCCTAGGCTGGGATGGATCTTGTAATCCTCCTGTCTCAGTTCCCAGAATGCTGGGATTATAGGCACACATCGTCATGCTTGGCTGTTTTGGAAATCCT
Organism: Fukomys damarensis; assembly: GCF_012274545.1. NCBI lineage: Eukaryota > Metazoa > Chordata > Mammalia > Rodentia > Bathyergidae > Fukomys > Fukomys damarensis. Next base: position 12,801,727 of record NW_022900937.1, read on the forward strand.
GAATGGTCCTCAGTGCAGATGAGCCACAGGAAAAGGCAACATTCCATCACTTCCCCAGCCAGGGAGAGGAAGCAGGAAATGAGGACTAGAGATTGGAGCAACGAAGGAAGTTTGACCCGATGCCTAGCTGTGTGTGAGGCCAGCCCTGAGCCCAGCAATGTTATTCCCAAAGCACTCAGCCTGAACCATATCCTTTCATGAGCACCACAGACATCTTTGAACTGTACAGTCCTGTTTTTCAGACCTGAAAACAAGTTCAGGCATGGATAACCCAAAAGTTGGCCATGAGCAGCAAGTAAGAGATAGAAGCAAGATTCCAGCCAAGAGCATCTGCCCCCTGGGCGGTGCCTGGCCTTTACCACCACGCGGAGGTAAAGATCTTCACACTCACAGAAAATAGGGGAGTGAACATCGAAACAACAGCATAATTAGGGGAACAGAGATTCCAGTAACTATGAATTAATTATTTTCATGTAATCTAAACATTACATGAAACATTACATGAACATTGTCATCAAGGCAAAAGACTTGGGAAGTGGGAATTAACTTGGAAGAAATGCCTTTAGCCATCAGTGGTAAAATAGAAGGAGCCAGACTCCCCAGGGGGAAGGGTGTATCTGAGGAACTATTTGCTCTTAGAACTAAAGAGCACACAGAAATAGACCTAGAGTCAATTAGATTTACCAGGATCGATACCTCACGTCACAGCTCAAAAATATAGTCCAATACATCAATGTACTTCTCCAAATTTGCTTTCTTCAGTGATGGGGCGTAGAAAGAATTAGGTTTAAAAGTTGGGTTCAAATTCCTATTTGGTTGTCTACTGGCTGTGCATTTTTAAGCATCTAGCTAAACTCTCTGACAAGCAAACGTGGCAATTAAAAATCAAATCTCACAAAAAGTACTGGGCTTCAGAAAACTGGTCCAAATCACCACGGTCAAGTCCCAGCTGAGCCTCTGTCAAATGGGAATCATAATTCCTATCCCACAGAGATGCTATAAATAGGATAAAATGCTTGACTCTCACATAAAAAGAGGGATCAAGCCAGGAGGTCCTTCAAAATTCTTCCTAATCTAGAGTCAGTGATCTTTGGTGAGAGGAGCTAATTAACTGCTTGTTTCTATTAAGTATCTGCTAGTGACAAGCAGGGCTGGCTTCTTAAGGTGTGCAAAGAGTTCTATCTACCAGCCTCTGCATTCAGAAGGCACAACCTGGGGAAGGTGCCACGCTGTGGCAGTACGAAACTCCTCCTCCTCCTCATTCTTTACCAAGGAGCCCAGCATTTCCACTTTGCACTTAAGTCTTGCAAGCCCCACGTCAGGGCTTGGCACACAGCAGTGTGCTTAGCACCCAGAACACAGCAAGAAAACAGACCAGCACCCTCAAGGAGCTCCAACCAAGTGGATTACTTGGAAGCAACACATACAAAACAGACAGGACACTTAAGGAAAGAAAGGAACTTGCATATTTTATTCCACCATCCAATCTTATATGGAAAGCTCCAAAGATGAAAGCAGTTATTTATACATGGGACAGGCGCCGGCTCGCCTACCACACAGAAGACACACACATCCGTCTATGGACTCACCAGTCACATGTTTCTCAGGTGAGAAGATGTCTTCCTGGACTCCTACAGCACCTGCAGGCACATCCACCCTTTTCCATCAGACTTGAAGACCCAAGGTCCAGGTTCTCAAAGGCAGGCTCTGGCCACCTGGAGCCCCCTTAGAAATGCAAAGTCTCAACCAACCGGTCTCCCTCATCAGGAACTCTAGGGGCGGTGCCCACCACTTTGGCTTAACAAGCCATCCTGCGGCATGTGCTAAAGTTTGAGAACCACTGACTTAGACTATCAATCTTAACCACTTTGAAATTTGGTAAATGCCTTTCTTACTTTTTTCCTTTTTTTTTCATCCTTGTTGCCAGGGAGGGTGTGTTGAGGGAGTTGGGGGGGGCCTTCCCAGCATCCTCCCCTCCCCACAATCAGTGGCAATTCCCAAAGATCAGGGTCTCTTTGTGTGTTTCCTGCAAAATTCAATTTAAGTCACACACTTTATTTTTGCCTGTTCATTCAAGGCACAATGAAACCCTGAAGTCCCTTGTGAACAAACATCCCCCTTGCACATGTCAAGTATCTGATTCATTTAGACTTATCCCAATTGCTTAATGTCTGCAACAGAAGCCTTGTGATATTCTTGATGTAAACAGCTGAGTTAATACCCTTGGACAAAAGAGGCCTGGTGTTTGGGTGAGCTCCCATGGGCCTGAGAGTCACAAAGAGAAGCTTGTTGAATGTATACATAAAAAGAGAGGAGATAGGAGGCAGCTACTCTGATCTTTACGACCTTTTGATTATTCTATCAGTTAGTTAAAGCATAAATCCATCCCTCGACCTAACAAAATACTATTTTACTTCCTTTTACTCCATATTTTATCTTTTATGGCCAATAAAACATAAAAAAAACCTTACAAAGGTTATGTTCTCATCAATTTTTGCACTAAACGACAATAAATTAAGTGGAGGTTACTGCAGCCGCAATGTAGATGGCAGCTCAAAACTTTCTTGAAAGACAGCCTCCCACAACTGGAGTGGAGAGCTGCTCATCAAAGAGTTGCAGGTAAAATTAAAGCCCAGTCTTAGAATGGTATTGCCTCTCTACTTCTTCATGTAGTTAGACAGTGTCTGGACTTTTTCCTTTTTTCTTAAAGTCTGTTGGCGGCGGAGGGCGGGGGACAAAGTGTAAAAGATAAGAAAATGAAAACTTAAGTGTTGGCCAGGTACCAAAAGGAAAAGTCACATTTTGTCAAATAACTTCAAGTCCAATCGATATCTTCCAATTTGCAATATGATAAACCGTCTCCCAAACCAAACCTCCCCAGCACTAGGCAACAGATGCAGAAGTTCAAAATTTATTTTTCGTTTATTCAATTCCAGAAACATTTGTTGACAACATTAAATGAGTTACTAAGCATAGAACACTGAAAATAATGCGTTGCCACAGTAGGGACTGCACGTGTACTAGTTATCATTCTTATTCATTGTTGGTATTGCTTGTGGTGTTCTTGATATGTGCTGTTAAATGTTATTACGTGCTAAGTATCAGAAATACAGCAGCAAGAAACACATGTGCCTCTCCTGCAAAGGGCCATCAGTCACCCACACAAATAAGCTAAATTACCAATGGTTACAGTTCAAACGTAACCTGTTTGTAAGATGTAATCTATCTGAAACCTATTCTTGGGTACTCTGGGTACCTAAGAAGGGTTTAGAATGTTGCTACGTCATGTTAGGACTTTTGGAGCCTCTTGGATATACAGTTTGGATCAAATCCCCATGATCCTTCCTCCAGTGTTTCTCAAGTTCCTTTCGTATTACCATGCAAGTCCCCAATGTGAAGCAGCCTCAAAGATTTATAAACAAATATGCATACTTTGTTATTATGTTTCTCAATAGCAGAAGCAGTGTACCTCTTTTCTTAGTTCATTTTCTGTTGCTCTAACATAATACCTGATGCTGGGTAAGTACAAAGCAGCCATTTGCTTGGCTCATGGGTTCACAGTTCTGGACCCTTGGAAGCCCCACCTCCAAATACCATTAACATTCGAATTTGGGAATTAAGTGTCCAATACATGAAATCTGGGTACACACTCAAGTCATACCATCAATTTCGCATATTACAACACCTTTTTTTAAATCCTATTAACATTTCCAAATGCAGAAACTGAGATATCCCAAGAAACAATCCTATTATCAAACATATTTGATAAATCTTCCATTAATTTTCTCGAACTTTTTGAGTAACTGCCAAAATCAAAACTGCCTCAATATCTATATGCAATCTACTCCACCTGCCTTGGCTCTGGGGATTGAATCCAGGACCTTTGTGCTGAGCTACAAGGCTACTACTCTGCCTTTTTAAATTTTGAGACAGTCACATTAAATCTCTAAATTGCCCTAGCTACCCTAGAATTTGCAGTCCTCCTGCCTCAGCCCTCCAAGATTACAGGCTATAAAGTTGATTTTCTGATTTCACAAAGAGCCAAGAACAAGAACGAACGTAACGATCAACGAATGTGGAGGCTCAATTTTAAATAGAACCTGTTTAACAAGAAGAATGGGAGGGGGCACTCAGAGTGGCCAGGCATATTTTTCCTGGCACAGCCACACCCCCGGGCACTAGAGCTGAAGGAAGCCCTCGGAACATCCTCAACTCCTGTAGAGCATGGTGGGAGGACCGAACTCTGGGGCCAGCAGTCTGAAAATGGGTCCCAGACCCCACAGCTCTGGGCCTAAACTGGGGGCAAGTAGCTGAGGCTTTTTCAGATTTGGCCTCCCATTCTGCAAAATGGACAGCCGGCTTCTAAGAAAGCTGTGAGAGGAAGACTCACACCAGTGCTTCCCAGCACAAGGCTGAAACTGATTACTCACTGGTTAGCAATAGTGAGCTATAGTTCAAACCTCTCAAAATCCAACCCCAAGTGAGGCGAGATTCAAAATCATACCAACAAACAAAGCCAGTTTCCACTGCCTACGGACCTCTGCATGGGCGGGACAGCCCTGTCCTAGGGATCCCTAGGCCACCTGGGGCTGGGGCAGAACTGAGCCCCCCAAGGGCAGATGCGGAAGTCATGGGAAGTACATTTCCTCTGACCTTGTGGAGACCTCTGCCACCTGACCTCCTGGCTCCTTCTGTCCGGGCCCACACCTCTCAGAGTCATTTATCACCAGAATCGAGAACACAGCTAAATCAAATGTCCAAGTATAACTTTGCCCTCCAGTTACCTACCTGGTGAGCATATTCCTTATATGCAATAGCAACCCATTCCCACAGACTTGGAACTGCAATCCTGCAGACTACTTACGAAGAAAAACAAGTGTAGAGGTGTCATCCGTACTTACTAAGCGCACGATGTACGCCAAAGCTCTATCCAAAGCCTTGGATATACAGACCCAAGACTCCATCTTAGAGGGGAAAAACAGCTGACAGATAACTACAATGCAATGTACTTGGTATGATGATAAAATTTAATAGAAAATGTTAACATGTTTTTTCCTTTTAGGAATTTGGCCTGGGAAGTAAAATATTCAGAATTTAAAGAAAAAATATTCTTCTACAATAATAACCACATTATCTCATTTATTAGCTAATTAATACATCAATTATAAAAGAATCATAAAACAAAGAGAAGCAAAAAAGTATCACCTATCATCTTATCTTCTGAAAGAACTCTGTTAACACTTGGTCAAACTGACTTCCAGATTTTTAAATACACATCTATTTTTAAACAAATTATGATATTATTTTATACACTGTATGGTAGCCTGTGCTTTTCAATTATCAGCACATACAAATACACGCCCACACCCACACACACACACATTTTTTTTTTCCAGTACCATGGACTGAACTCAGGACCTTGCTCTTTCCAGGCAGGCAACTGAGCTACATTCCTGGCCCCTATAAACATATTTTAAAAATAGTAAATGTTCCTCTAATTTATAAGTTTAAATGACTGCACAGTACACACCAAACGTACTATAATTTCTTTAACAATTGCCCCCTACTTTTGGATCTTCAGACCACTTTGGTGTTTGTTTTTTTTTTTTTTTTGGAGACCATAACAACATTCTTATTCACACATCTTTTCAACCTAATCCAATTAATTCTCCAGAATCACTTTCTAAAGCTGAACCGTCAGATCAAAGACTGCACATCTTTAAAACTTCATACCTATTACCAAATTGCCCTCCAGAGAGGCTGAGCCATTAAAAGTCACCATTTCCCCTCACCTTCGTTGCATGCGACCACTCTTTTCACTCTCTGCATTTAGCATTGTTAAATTTTAATGTACTTGCTTTTGCTAAAAATGTTTTCAGGAGCATCTTTTTAGAAGTAGTTATCACATTTGCAGAAATGGAGTAGTTCTGAGCTCTTCCATAATTCTAGTTTGTGTTTGGGGCTTGATGTGTCTCCATTCTACCATGCACAGACACCACCAAAGATCTTGCTAATGTGCAGATCGTGGCTCAGGAGGTTCAGTTCAGGGTGGACTGAGATGCACTGCTAACAAATTTCATGGAATGTCAAAGCTGTGCTCCAAGAACTCCTCTTCGAGGCATAAGGACCTTAACTATCTTCTCTCAGGCCCCTCTCAATCTCCACTTCCCAGCACCTTCCTCTTCAGTAGCAGCTGAGGGAGTGAAATTGTTCCACTGCTAACTTCCAGCTTAGTCCTATGCAATTCACTAAGCCGCTCAGGGCCTCAGTTTACCCCTCTGTGAAATGGGAGGCATGAAGTAGCTGACTTGTAAAACCCTTCCTCTCTCCAACAGCGAAGGATGCTCCCTCAGTCCTGACATAACTGGGTGCAGCCTAAACTCTCTTCCCTTCACCCCTCTAGGTCAGACTCAGACGCACAGTAAGGAAACAAAGTGTGATCCGAGGAACTCATATTGAGGCTGCTGATCAAAGTCACATCCCCCAGGAAAAGCATCCTTGAAGGTGGACATAGGCTCCAGTGGCCGTTGCCTGGTTATAATGATGTACATCATTTTCTCTTCCAAAAGGAATCGCTTTAACAACAACTTAAGGCTAATTCACCCATTAAAGGAATGAAGGGTGCAGTAAGGGAGGAGAATGACAGAAATATTGCATCTGTAAATACCTCGCCAAAGAGCCTCCAGGAGTCGGCGCTCAGAACAGGGAGGTTCAGTGTCCTTGGTGGTACTTCACTTGTCCCGGCTACTCCCTCCTGTTCCAATTTCCTTCTTGCTTTTCTGCAGCCCTAAAAGGTGGGCAGAAACAGAACATCATCCTAATGCCTGAACTGACCCGACAGCTTGTTTAAAATAATGCAGAATCTGTAGACATACTTTCTGCTTCACCAACGCTACAGAAACGCTGGCATCCTAGTCTGTAAGAAAGTTGAACATCCAGTATGAACTGCAATACAAGACAAATTATAATGCTTGGTTCAGTTCAATTATCGAATAAGGCCTTGAGGGGCTGTTTGGTACAATTCTTTATTTTTGAAAGGCTGGGCCAGAATGATGTATTTTTAGTTACAATTCACTTTTCTCATTCCCACCCAACACCTAAAAGTCTTTTTCTGCTGCTTTTTTCCATTCCTTGGCAGACATTGCAATTTATTTGCAAAACTCTTTTTCCCACTTTAATTGGCTTTAGCTTCTTTTAAACAGCTTGGTACAATGTGATTCTTAAATGAACTTTAACACACACACGCACGCACACACACACGCACGCACACTTTTTCCCTTTTCTCTTCCACAGATGATGCCTGGCCTGTCTACCCTGACTGAATCACCCACAAAGTTGGAAAGCCTTTGTTCCTTGACTTAGGCCAGAATGAGGTGTGGTGATCAACTCTAATTGAGGACATCAGCCAACCTAGCAGAGCCTAAAATAAGCAAAAATAAATCTGCTAACATCTTCCACTTTTCATGTTTATTGTCCTGGGCAACTCCCGCCCCCTGTGTTCTGCAAACCTGTAACCCCTCGATTGGAGCTATCTGCAAACTCTTACCCTCTGATTCCAAGGTGGAGCCACATTCTAGACCCATTTCTCTGTACAGCTGCTATCCTAACACTTCCTCACTATCTCAAAGCTTGTCTGTGGCACTCAAGCCATAAGATCGGTAAGACAGCAAATCTCACCTTATTAGCGCTTGTTTGATCTTAAAACCACATCATCCAAGATTTCAGCTACATAATGCTGGCTCCAGACAAGAGGAGCAATTTCCTTATGAAAATAAATTAGACAAGCACGCAATAAAAAAAGAAAACAGATACGGAACTGCTAAAATGTTCAAGAGCTTTAAAGGTGGCCAGCGAGCTAAGCAAAGGGTAAAGAGGCTTCTTCTCCTGTCTCCTTAGTCTTTTATTCTCTGGCCCTCATTCTGCCTGCAGCAAAACAAATACTTCCTTTCAAGAAATATTTTTAAGGTACTACTTTTCAATTAGGGACGGCTTTATTTCTTTTGTAGGCTGGGGTTTTGCCTTTCTTCCTGAAATTATGATGTACACCACGGAGGTAAAGGAAGTCCTTAGGAGTGGCCTTGTTATCATTCATCAGCCGTGAGATACCAGGATGAATATATTGTCAGGAATCTGTAGGTAGCATTTCATTTATCCTATGCGCTATGGGAAGAGCGGCTCCACCAGGGATTACATTATTATTCAAGCTTCCTGCGTTTGCTCCAAACGCAGATTGCAACTACAATTCAGAGAGAAACTTATAAAGGTGATAGGAAATAGACTTTCAACAGAACAGTTTTTTAAAAAAAAAATATTAACCTTTTCAGAGTTTAATTCCACCTTAGATACCCATAAATAGACCAGCTTTCAGGAACTAAAAACTAATCCTACCGTCATAATACAAAGCTCGATTTCTCATTCCATATGATCATTAATTTTGCTTTAAACATCACAAGAAATCTCTTCAACTTCTTAAGCTGTGTAATTCATTTCTGTACATCAATCCAAGAAACCTCATTAATTTAGGTGGCCTTTTTGTGGTACATCTGAGGCACACAAATATTTGAAATTTTTACCTTAGGTCAGAGTTTAAGAAAAAATTAATCTCTCATTTTTGGAAAGGATTTATGAACATGGAAAAATGTTTTTGTGACAGTAACATGTATATGTTACCCTATTCACAATTTTAAAAGGTTATCTAGAATATATGAAACTAGAATCCACAGGGGGAACAAAGGCAGGTTTTTATATAAATGCTAGGTTTTATTTTCAAGAAAAAAAAAACTTACTACATCTTTAACATTTTTTTCCTACAACCCAGTTTTGATACTCCAATCAAATCTTAAACTGAAGAGATTTGACTTGGGAAGAGGAAAAAAAAATCCTTTGAACATTGATCGAGATAGGATTTGTGCAGTTATTTTACCTAGATTTAACTCTCTATCCTCAAATCATTTGCAGGGCCAAAATACTGTCTATGTTGAGCTGGGTTTACAATTATCCCCAAACAAGCGCAACTTCAAAGGCTGCTCAATGAGTATTTTCCGTTCTTCATTAGAACTCGTAAATGTATAACTTGCACATAAACAAGTCACTCCACCTAATTAAATGGAATCTCTTCCTCTCTATTAAAAATTTAGAAGTACTGCCTGGGTATAAACATGTCGCCTGAGAAGGTAGGAGGGGAGACCCTCTTGATATCCATGAATAATCAGCTGAATCTCCTTTAAGCAAAGCCATGTTAATAACTGCACAAGTGCACATAAATTATCCTAATTATTTTATTATCAGTAAAAATTGTTCAATGTAAAGGGTGTTCATTGTTGGCAATTATGCCTGCAAGTGATCTCTGACTACGAGGGAAATGTGGTTCTGTGATTTAATTTATTTCAGAGACCATCACACAGCCTTCTTCCCACTTTCTGTTTCAATTATTGTCTGTGTCCTGGAAGAGATAACATAGCTTTTTCCCTGATGCTTATGCACAGATCGTAGAATATCGCTTTTAGCATCTTTCTAGACTTAGAAACTTTTTCAGATAACCACTAAAAGCTCTGGTTTGAAATGGAATCTTTAAAATGTGCTTTGAGTTTGTGTTGTTTTGTTCTGTTGTTAAAGAATAGGTTTTAAAGTCTTTGCTCTTTTTTCCTTTTCTTTTCATGTGTGTGTGTGTGTGTGTGTGTGTGTGTGTGTGTGTGTGTGTGTAAAACTGATAGAGAAATTATAAAATAAGTCTAGCTAATCAAAGTGGTCTAACTTGTGCTCAGGATTCACTGCCCAGACACCCAATCACCTAAAACATTTCATTTAGTTTGAAACAATATTGGTGACATTAAGCTTTCTATCATAAAATCAGCCAGAAACTACAGCATGTAAATGTTTGGGGAGCCAGGCAGATTTTTGAGCTGAGGCGTTTTGTTGGAGCGCCCTCTTGTGATCAAATGCCACCAACACAATATTACTCCCACATTTTTTTTAAGGGCACATTTGACAAAAACACAGTAGTGCAATTCTTGATCCTCCTCTTTTCTCCAAAATACACCTCCAAATGCATTTTCACTCAAGCAAATAGGCAAGTATGAGAGTTCTTAAAATTTCCAAGCTCTAAAGAAATCCAGAAATGATACACAAACACAAGACAATGTTCCACAATGATTTCAACACAAAATCTTCCTCATGAAGTGGCACCATCCCCAAATGTCCCTGAGCTGGTCACGGAGGGAATTTCTTTCCCAAGTGACAGTGCCACTGCCAGATACCAAAAACGTGATATTAACAGATCAGCTGTGGGGGGACTGGGTAATGTCACCCACCGTTTCTGGGACCTCTTAAAATGCTTCAATGTTGAGGGCACTCATCTGCAAGAAGGACACGTATCTCCCATGAAGAAGGCCCGGCCACCTCAGTCCTTGAGTGGAATCCAGTGTGGCTTTTCTGAGACTTCCTTCTACTGAGACCGAGGAGTTTAGAGGGGGAAATGTTGAAGGGAATTCTTTGTTCAATTGTTTCCATCATTTGTTAACCGTGTAAAACATAATGCTCTAGGTAGAGTCTTCTGAAGCCATTGCTACCTAGAATATTCACTAAAATAGGCTCTCTGTGGAAATTACTTCCTTTGGCCAGAAAATGTGGGTAAAGAAAGTGATGTGGTGCACATCTAAATATCCCTCATAGGTGGGGTTCTGGAGAGGCGACTGGATCACTGCTGTGTGATACTGGATTAGTGCGCTGATTGGTTTAGCATGGTTCTAAATGTAGATGAGTGAAGATTCACCCGGATGTGGGTGGCACCAACGAACAGGCTTCCCAAAAAGGAAAGGAAGGCTCCCTGTTGGCAGCTCCCTGCCTGCCACCACCGTGAACTGTTTTCCCTCTGTGAAGCTCATCCACCATGCCACCCTGTCTTGTAGCCAGCTGACTACGGTTTGTAAACCTCTACAAACCATGAGCCAAAAATAAACCTTCCTCCTTAACTTATGGGTGTTGCTATTCTTCCCAGCAAGAAAGTAACAAAGATAAAAGGATCAATAAAGACTTCTCTTTGACACATTATAGTTTAGGCCTTGAAGGGATTTCAGAGAGTACAGATTTCCAACTTGTCATTTTACTGTAGTGGGCATGGGCTTGTCTAAAAGGCAGCAGACCTGGGATTAAAAGGGAGGGGCGAGCCGGGCATGATGGCGCACAACTGTAATCCCAGCACTCGGGAGGCTGAGGCAGGAGGATTGCTTTGAGTTTGAGACCAGCCCGGGCTACATAGTGAGTTCCAGATCAGTTTCAACTACATAGTGAGACCCTGTCTCAAAAAACAAACAAACAAACAAATAATAATAATAATAAATAAATAACTATAAGGGAGGGTCGCGACTATAGCAAGTGTGACATCCCCCTTAGCTAACACCATAGAGCTTCCGGGCATCCAGACCCTCACAGTGGTCTGCACTGTGGCTTCATTGCCTTGCACTGCTACTGACTGCCCTTCCTAATTCTCTGTAATGATGAATAAATGATCACCATGTCCTTTAAGATAAGCTAGCAACCTCTGAGAAACCCCATCAACCTCCACAGAACCATGAGTACCAAACATCCTCCAGGGAACCGTCCAGAATACTCACCTGTGTGCTGGGCACCACGTTTGTCAGCCAACGGAATGGGAGGATGCACAGGAACAGATAATGTGCTTATTCTATCAAAACTGCAAATCTTACTACCTCATAGTGACAGATTTTATGATCATTAAGAAGTTTTAGTCATTTGTTAAAATAAATGTCAATAGTTATTCATCGTAGGTTTTTAAAACCCTAAAGAGAAGCCCCTGGCCTACTGCCCTAACGTCTGCAGCAGAGGTGTTGTGTCCCCAGAGCAAAGGCCACGGGCCTACTGCGGGACTGGCTGTTGCTGTGAAAGCTGCCTATGTCCCCACAAGATGGCACTCTTCATTTCTGATTCATCGTAGAATTATGGACTACATGGGAGACTTCACAGACCACCATGTTTCATGGTAGAACCGACATGACAGTTAGAAAAACCTGCTTCCACTTCCTGGAGGATGTGGCGTTCCAGAAGGGGACAAGTGTCCAGCTTCCCAAGGTTTGGGAAGGCCAGGCCGGGGGAGGAAGAGTGAATGTATGGGCATACTTTAAGAGTCTAAGTTTTTCCTAGAAAGCGAAACCAGTCTCAAAGTTACGTTAACCAGCTTTCTATTATGTGCTTTTGTTTTTTGTTTTGTTTTTTTTACCTTACTGGGGATTAAACCCAGGGCCTTACACATGCTAGGCAAGAGTTCTACCACTGAGCTAAAGTTTTGTGAAACTGTCTCACTAAACATCCCAGGCTAGCCTCAAACTCAGTGTCCACCTACCTCAGACTCCCAAGTAGTTGGGATCATAGGCATGCACCGTCAGGCCTGGCTAACCTGTGAAGCTTTCCTTCTTCTGAGTTGAAGGACAGGCTCTCCACCGAGGGCCCTGATCCTCAGACTGCCCCGGGATTTTCCTGCCTGTGACCCCTGCCTACCCCACTCACCAGTTCTGCCTTTGCTCATGTCCTAAGAGTACACAGAGGGTATCAGAAACCCCCTGCTTAGTGCTGGTGTTCTCAGACTTGCTTCCACAGCATTTTAAGTCTCACAAATAGGACAGAAATAATCTGCTAATACAAAAGTAATATTGGAGGGCTGGGGCTTTAGCTCAGTGGTTCCAGCGCCTGCCTCGCAAGCACAAGGACCTGAGCGCAATCCCTGGTAATAAATAAATAAATATATAAATAAAAAATTAATGTTGGCTGAGCCAGGTGGCGCATGACTGTAATCCTAACACTGCAAGGCTGAGACAGGAGGATCAAAAACTGGAGCCCAGGGCTGGGGATTTAGCTCAGTGGTTCTTGCGCCTGCCTCGAAAGTACAATGATCTGAGTTCGATCCCCGGTAACAACAACAACAACAACAACAAAAAAAAA
>NW_022900937.1:12814815-12857144 GCF_012274545.1 Fukomys damarensis
GGCAGGATGACTGCAAGTTTCAGCCCAAACTAGGCAATTTAGCAAGACCTTGTCTCAATTTTTTTTGTTTGTTCTTTGTTTTTTGAGACAGGGTCTCACTAGTAGTTGAGACTGACCTGGAACTTACTATGTAGCCCAGGCTGGTCTCGAACTCACAGCGATCCTCCTGCCTCAGCCTCCTGAGTGCTGGGAATACAGGACTGCGCCACCACGCCAGGCCTTGTCTCAATTTTTTTTAAGGGCTGAGGATGCAGTTCAGGGCAAAGGTCCTGAGCTCAATCCCCAGAAAGAAAAAATAAAGAGGAAAAAGGAAAAAAACAACAAATTAAAAATATGAAAAAGATCCGAATAGGCACCGTGCTAAAAAAGATACAAATAATAAATAAGTATATAAAAATGTGCTCGACCTCCTCCATCTTTAGGAAATCAACTCAACCACTTGGCTGCACACCAAAAACTAATGGCGAGGACAGAGAGAGCAACAGAAACTCCTTTATCGCTGGTGGGGACGCGAAATGGTGCGGAGATTTGGAAGGACACTTGGCAATTTTTTCCAGAGCCAAACAGAATCTTACCCTGCATCCCAGCAAGCGTGCTCCAGGTCATTGAGCAAGGTGCGGCCACCCAGCTGAAACTTATGTTCCTACAGAAATCTGCTAAGAACCAGGCATGGTAACCTGTACCGACAGTCGCAGCACTCGGGAGGCTGAGGCAGGAGAATTGCTTCAGCCCAGGAATCTGACGTCAGGATGACCAACACAAGTTTCCACCTCAAAAAAAAATTTGTTTTTCCAGCACAGGAATATTTATGACAGTTTTAGCCAGGGATTTAGCTCAGTGGTGCCACTGCCTGCCTTGCAAGTGTGAGGACCGGAGTTTGATCCCCGGTACAAAAAAAAAAAAAAAAAATTTACTCACAATCACCCACAACTGCAAACGACCAGCATTCTGTAATAGGTTTCTTCATAGAGAAACCAACCATTTGCACTTGTCAGCTTTCCGATGGTAGCCGACTTGGAAAGAGAAAAAGGTTATTTCAGTTTACGGTTCTGGACCTGTGGTGAGGTCCAGCGACAGGAAAGCAACGGTGGGCAACTCACCTCAGGGCAGCCCGGAAGCTAAGGCAGGGAGAGGCGGAGTCCAGGGACCGGCAGAGGAGGGGACCTCTACCGGAAGGGGAGGGCTCCAGAACAGAAGAGGCGGGGCCCAGGAACCAGAAAACACGCCAGGCAGTACTGTTAAAGGTGCATCACGCCCAGATGGCGCCACAGGCTGGGCGTGGCCCCTTCCCACAGGGCTCCTAGGGGAAGTTTGTCCAACCCGTGGCCTTGTGGTACAGCCACGCGATGGACTATTCTACAGCAGTTTTAAAGACTGGGCTCTCAAGCCACTGAGAAAGGTGGGTGAATCTTAAAAGTACTGCTAAATGAAAGAAAATCTACGTATGTTATCTACTTATTCCGATTATAGGACCTTTTCGGAAAATAAAGCTGGTAAACAGATCGTTGCTTGCCAGAAGTTAGAAGAGCAAAACTGAGGAGGTAAAACACAAAGGTTTGGGATTTGTTGTCGTTGTGATCGTTTAAGTTTTGGTTTGGTTTTGGTTTTCTTTGTTTTCAGACCCTCCATATATTTAGCTACATTCCCCAGTGGTTTTTTTTTTTTTTTTTTTTTTCCAAACAGGGTCTCGATAAGTCACTGAGTTGCCCAGGCAGGGCTGGAACTTGCAATCTTCCTGCCTCAGCCTCCCAGGTGCTGGAATTACATGCATGCCCCACCTCAGTCCGCAGCACAATGAATTTTTCAGGGCAATAAATTTCCCATATGATACCATAAATTAAATTTAAATTAGAAACAAAATTAGGAAGGCAGAGAATCTTAGAACAGAGGGCAAAGCTTTCATAGCAGGAGGGAAGAGAAGGTTGATCCTATAAACTCAGCTCTGGGAAAGGCGTCTGGGCCAGTTGCCAGACCCAGGCTTCCATCCCCTCCTTCAGATGCCGGAAGGACCACGAGGAAATGCAGAGGACATCTGTCCATTTGGGACCATGTCCCAATTTTGCCCAGAGTTTGCCTTCCCTTCAGACTAGAAGTGGGCTATTTAAACCAAGATTGTCAGACCTGGATTTCTCCGTGGCCGAGTAACGTGGTTTCGGGTTCACATTGGCCTTACACAGCTATGAAGAGTCTGAGCAGGCCAATTAGGAACACGTAGCTGGGAACTGCTCAGCTGCAAATAGGATGTGCAGGAGGGAAACCAAGCTTTCTGTTTCTGGAAACCTGCTGACATAGGAAATGCTTCTTTTTTTTCTGCAGAAGTGCTGCCTTCGGTGGACAGAATTCAGCCACAATCAAGCTAATTGAATGCACAAATGTAATATTTTGCAGGGCACCTCCGATTTAATGCTTGATGAAATCGTGTCTTTCGCATATATTTACAAAAGCTTTTCTTCATCCAGAAATGTCTGTTAAAATTGCTTATAGATGCTGAGATAGCAAATCACTCTTCTAATGTAATGAGATAAGTCATCTCTATAAACTTTGCTTGCTTAAATGTACTCACATAAAAGAAATCGGGCTACAGGCTTTTTTCAATAAATAGAATGAACAACCAGAACTTGATGGCTATAGCATGTTCTGCCTCATTGCTGTGGGATGTTTAAAATTGCTCGCTCTTTTCTCTTTCTCTCTCTCTCTCTCTCTCTCTCTCTCTCTCTATCGCTGTAGCAGTTTTCATTTTGATAGTTGATGGAAAAAAGAGGTCGAATAAACTGATGTGGGTAAGAAGCCACAGCCATTTGTCAAAATGCAAGCAAAGGCCTGGAGATTGGAGTCATTTAAAGACTGAAATTGATATAAAATATTCCAGTCCTCAAATCATTTTTCTTGCTAATGTAGCTACTCTGTGAGCCTGGTTTTCCCTGCTTTCGCTATCTTTACTAATAATTTACACCACGGGAACTTCACAGACTGGGGAAGATTTATACACATAGCCATTTGCCCATAGCCCCACAAAACGGGTAAGCCACCACTTTGGCAGAAAGCCTAACTGTCCATGTCACACATGACCTGGGGGTCACAGCACAAGTTCATTGTATATGGTCACTCGGGTTGAGTACTGCACAACTTCAGGGGAGGTAATTTACACACAGACTATGATGTGAAGGATATGGGGAAAGTCGTGCTCTTGGTCGTGGTGCCATAGTGCAGTAAATTTCCATGGCTACGCTGCACATCCGTGGCCTTTTATTTTTAAAAAATAATGAAATCAGCCCCTTTTTTGAGTGGCTATCAACACACAGCATGTGAAAGCCTGCCTGGCACCCTTGCCCCTGTCGGGGTCAAGTGGATTTCTCATCTCCAGATGGTCACCTCCGCCCTGCGCAATGCCTGAGACAGCAGTGGGATGGAACACCCTGCCTTGCCCTCTGCTCCTCCCACCGCTGTCCCAGCGTGGCCTGGAGCTCTTTGAAAGCCCACGTATTTGCTCAATCTCAATCACTGCTCTTGGCAGTGTGGCCCAGCCCCATCGGGTTTCCGAGTTCAGAGCGATAATTTGGGGTTAAAGAGAAAGGTCCTGCTTCTTCTTCAGTTCCCTGAACTCTGCTGCAAGACCACAGAAGAGTACATTTCTGGGTTTGGGCATCGATTCTAATATGCTTCGGAGGTCACGTTTGATCAAACAGCCCCTTTGCATCACCTGCTTTTGAAAGAGCTCCTCAGCCGCCTGGGAGGGGACCTGAGCCTCCTTCAGTCCAGATTTCGTCTAAAGTTTGCCCAAGGGCTCACGACGGCCAACCAGTTGCTGGCGGGTGGATTTGACTTGGATTTTTGCAGCTGCTGCAGTTGTTTTAACTGAACTTCGGAGGCAGGGGTCCACTGAGTCTCCGGATCCCCCCCGCCCCCCGTTCACACACCAATTTCCCCTCCCTGCTGGGTCTCTGCAGTCTGCAGCTTGTGCTCCACCAGCCAGGCATCGGGATTTGACCCCTGATGTGAAGATCCTGACCGGGAGGGAATGTATTGTAAGGCTGTGGAGGGTCCTGTCCACTCGCCCACTGCCATGGCCGAACTCTGCCTGGGGAAAGTCCTGAAATTAGCAGCCACCTGCAGGGCCGCAGGGCCGGGGAAGCCGTGCGTGCAGAGCACCTTCCCATCTGCAAACGCGTGCGTGCGTGCTTGTGAAAAATGTGCTGCAAGGGTGTAGCAGAAACCAGTGACTCCAGGGAAGGGCTGGCCGGCAGAGGGCTGTGCGGGGAGCGAGGGCAAACAGTCTGTACAGCGTGGAGTCAGAGGCGCCATCAGAGGCGCGGACACACCAGCCGTGGGAGTGCCTCCTATTCAGACCTGGGCCGAAAGACTGCACCGAGTCAGACTTCACCTTGCGTTTCGAGAGGCAGCACAGAAGTTCCCTTCTCATTGTCATCACTCCCAATCCACCCCATCAGAAGACATCAGCTTCCCCTCCGCGCTCCCAACCCGCCCTCCTTACGGGAAAGCCTCAGCCCGGCTCGCAGTCAGGCAGTTCTGGAGCAGGAGTGGGAAAGAACTGCTTTTAGTATTTGCAATATTTGCTAAACAGAATCCATCCCCTCATCCTGCCCTCTACTTGTTTCCACCTAATTTACCCTCAGGGAGATGGACAGAGAAGAGTCAGTCTGGGATTTTCCCAAGATCCTCTCTTCCCCCGGGTGTGTAATGCTGCCCGTGACCCCATTAAATGGGAATGTTCTCCACCTGCATTGATCCATGCACTAGCTGCAGACCCACGGGATACTGAGCATCGGAAATGTGGGCGGTAGCCATGCCAGGTGGTGCATGCCTAGAATGCCAGCACTCAGGGAGGCTGAGGCAGGAGGATTCAAAGTTTGTGCTTTGGCTGGGCAACTTAGCAAGACCCTGTCTCAAAAACTAAAGGGTCCAGGATGTATAGGATGTAGTTCAGTTTAAATGCCCTGGTTCAATACCCAGAACTGAAGAAAAAAAGGAGGAGGGGGAGGAAGGAGGGAGGAAGGAAGCGGAAACGTGATATGACTGAAGAACAAAATTTGAACTTGGCATAGGTTAAAGTCATTTGTATTGGAGTAGCCACATCGGGATAGTGGCTATGGTATCTAAGCTTTCATCCCATAGAGAAAGCTTCGCCAGTTGAACAGCATGATCTTAAGCATGCTTGGATTTTTTTTTCTTTTTTTTGTGGTTTTTTTGGGGGGGACTTGAGTAGCCACATCGGGATAGTGGCTATGGTATCTAAGCTTTCATCCCATAGAGAAAGCTTCGCCAGTTGAACAGCATGATCTTAAGCATGCTTGGATTTTTTTTTCTTTTTTTTGTGGTTTTTTTTGGGGGGACTGGGGATTGAACTCAGGTCCTTGCACTTGCAAGGCAGGCCACTGAACTGCTGAGCTAAATCCCCAGCCCTTTTTTGTTTTTTTTTTTGGTACCAGGGATCAAACTCAGACCTTATGCTTTTGAGGCAGGCGATGGAACCACCGAGCCAAATCCCGGGCCCTCGGGCATTTTACACAGTTAAATAGAAAGCAAGGCCAAAGCAATAATTGTTTCTAAAGTAAAAATAAGAGTTTATTCATGACACAGTACACTGGAGGCAAAGTGTTTCACGTCACAGACTTCACTTCCGACTCCTCGGAATGTTCATTTCTTTGGCTTAAAGGAGAGGCTGGATGGGGAGCCGGGCACCCTAGGCAACTAGAGGAAGGAGCTGGGGGACAGCGCAACCTTGTCTTCATGGGGAGCGGCCGAGGGTCTGTTAGTCGCAAGCGGATTCTCGAAGGCATTAGGGGGGCACATGGAGCCTTCAGTTCAGTCGTCTCCACCGCACAGGTACAGCAGCGCTTTCTGGTAGTCGCCCTTGGTGTCTTGCTGCAAGTGGCCACCGAGAAAAGAGACCATTGTATTAGGAGATAGGCCAGCATCCTCAGGAGCCTCTAGGCACCCTCAGATACAGTAGAGCCATCTTGGGCCGAGAGGGCAGGCTCTGCACACCCTGCTGTGGGCTGTGGCCTGCGGGCCTAGGCGGGCTGAGCCGAAGGTGCTTGGGGGACTTAAGTTCCAGGATGGCTGTGAGGTCCTCACTTTCCTCCCATGCCCGCACCCCACTGCCGTCCTGTGACTCCTAAGGTCGCATGGAAGTAATACACTCAAGTAGAAGGAAGACGCTGGACTTTGAAATGCACCCCATTAAACCCAGGGCCAATGAACCCGCCTGTAAATTCACAGAGAGGTTCCTGGAACTGTCGAGATCTCTCAGAAGGGGGATTTGCAAAGCCTGTATGAACCACGCTCTGGGGACCATGGTGAATGCAGCCACCCCTTCTACACCCTTTCCCCTTTCTCTAAAAGGCACAGGGAACACACAGATTAGAGATGGGAATTGTGAGTAAATACTGCCAGGCCTTCCTGAGAAGTTTTCAAGAAATAGACATAAAATAAGAGTATAAATCGAACTGGTCTCCAAAGTCTCTTCTAGAGATCACCAATTCTCAGAGAACCAGAGTAACAGATGTGGGGAAAAGAAAACCCTGGGCCGATTCCACAGAGTTCAGGCCCAATCCTAACGGTGCTTTCAAAACAAGTCCCTGAGCTTTGATGACCAGCACCTCTTCCCCAGAGAATTAGAAAACAGGAGACACCATTGTGCTATTGCCGACTGTCCACCTGCCTGAGAGCCCTAGGCAGGTGACCTTCTAGATGTCCACACCCTCTGGATGGCCAGGCAGGGCACAGCTAGCTCCACGGGACTCACCTGGATGTAGGAGTACAGGGACTTGCCATACTTCTTCTTGAACTCAGACCTAATTTTCAACATGTCCACTTCACAGCGGGAGACCATGATTCTGATCAGGACCTTATCTCGGGTTCCCTTGCCCTGAAAGTCAAGTTGATGTGGCAGGTTAAATTCCTGACCATGCTATCATTAAAAAAAGCACCTAGTGCTGGGTGTGGCGGTGCACACCTGTAATCCCAGCACTCAGGAGGCTGAGGCAGGAGGATCACTGTGAGTTCGAGACCAGCCTGGGCTACATAGTGAGTTCCAGGTCAGTCTCAACTACATAGTGAGACCCTGTTTCAAACAAACAAACAAAAAAGCACCTAGTGGGCCAGGGATTTAGCTCAGTGGTTCCACTGCCTGCTTGTAAGCTCAAGATCCCGAGTTCAATCCCCGGTACCAAAATAATAATAAGTAAATAAATAAATAAAATTTTTAGAAAGCACCTAGTACACTCTGTGGGACATGTGTGGCTCTCTAAGGGACTGAATTCCCTTCAGAAAAAGGAGCATCACATTCCAAATATACCAGGACCTACTCAGCACAAACCCTGCTCTGTGCATTTGATAAACATACACTGAGCACCTACACCAGGCTCTGCTCTCAGTCTGTGAGTTTCTACTCACAATGAGAGTCTCAGTCAACTCAGGACTGAGAGGAGCAGCCAGTGCGTGGCTTTCAGGGGCCCCAGGCACAGGTATATGTGGCAAGGGACCCAAGGAGAGATAGCAGAGGCAGTGTGGGCAAGGGAGGTGCTGCAAGGAGAAGGCAGGAATGTTCAGGGTGTGGAAGACGGGATGCGATTCGCCTAGGGAGAGGCACAAGGCTGACTTTGGAGCCAGGCAGATGCAGGTTCGGACAGGCTGAGGCTGTCCCCAATCTCTTCATTATAAAGAATAACCTGGATTCCCAGCACTCTGAGAGGCTGAGGCAGGAAGACAGCAAATTGAAGCCCAGCCTGGGCAACTTGGTGACTAAGCAAGACCCTGTTTCAATAAAGAGCAAAAGAGGCTGTGAATGTAGTTCAGGGGGAAAGCCCTGGGTTCAATCCCTAGCTCTCATCTCGAAAAATAAGAACTCCTGCCAGGGTCTAAGGGCGGTGAGGTGAACACCAGGCACAGCAGTGCAGGTGACCCGGCAACACCAGGCATCGGAACCTCTGGCACTTTATTCTTCACCTGTACCCAAACACACGGTCACACAGGTCCGGGAGGACGGGCCCGTGTTTCCCTCTCTGTAAGACACAGATGCAGCTGCCGGGCGTGCGCCTGCGTGCAGACACCAGGTCCCTTCCTCCTCCCTTGCGTCCAGAACAAGAGGAACCCAGTGTGGAAGACGGCCCGCACCTTCATGGAGTCGTACAGCCGGTCAGCAAAGTACAGGGGCTTGTTCTGGATGCACTGCACTGTGGAGAGAAGAAAACGCGTCAGGGCCCAGCGCCGGCTCCCCGACACCAGGAGCCTCTGACGTCCCCGGGTACTGAGCAGAAATGACCTGGAGCACCCTGAGGAAGCAGCAGACCTGAGGACCTAAGGAAATCGGGCCTCCTCTGAAAGACGAGGTCACCGTGGCTCCAACCAGGGGGCTCTGGGGGCGGCAGACATGTGTCTCCCCACGTGATCTCTCTCTCCTGTCATCTTAGTCCTTCCCAGCTCTCTGCTCGGTGTAAGCCCTTAAGACAGCGGCATCACGTCCTTAAATTTCTGTAGTTAAGATTATAAAATGATGCAAATCACACAGGGAAGACCCGCTGCCTGACAGGCTTGCATGAAGATGCGGCCACTTGTCCCTCCTGCTCTGTACTGTCCCCTGAAAGCTGAGGTCCGTGAGGGCGCAGCGGGCCAGACCTGCTTACCCAGGTTCAGGAAGGCATTTTCCAGGTCTCCTTTGACTTCCTTCTTGATGCTCTCCAACATGTCGTAAGGGCTGTAGCTCTTGTATCTCTCAAAGACTAAGGAAGAGCAGCGAATAATCACATCAGAGCCGCTAGTCAAAGCCACGGTGATCACTGTGTCGTTAGGCACCGTGACAAAAATAAGTGACGATGATCCCAGAGAGGTCTTGGGGGGCGGTCACAGGTTACCATGGACAACCAGAGCCGACCTTGCACCAGTCAGTCCTGGAGCAGCTGGGTGATGAACCTGTCCCGAGTGGCACTGCTCGGGCCACAGGGTGTCCATCCCCACCTCCGTAGTCCCCAAGTGGACCCCATTCTGCCTGGATGCCACCAGGAACGGCAGGGGCTACCCAGCCAAGTCCTTTACTTCAGCAAATACGGCCAGATACAGTGGCCCTCAGAGAAGGGGAGTGGCTGGGTGTGGTGGTGCAGCCCGTGACCCAGTACTCTGGGGGGCTGAGGCAGCAGGGTCACAAGTCTGAGCCCAGCCTGGGCAACCTAACAACTCAGCAAGATCTTGTCCCAAACTTAAAAATGTAAAAAAGGACTGGGGATGGAGCTCATTGCAAAGGCCTTCGGTTCAGTCCTCGGTACAGGACGAAGGGGCAGGGAAGGGGCTGGGGATTTAACTCAGTGGTTCCACGCCTGCCTCGCAAGCACAAGGACCCCAGTTCGATCCCCAGCACCAAAGCGGGGGGGCAGGGAAGAGAGGAAGAGGAAGAAGTCAGCTTAAGAACTGAACATGCAAAATATTTTGGGGCAGAGCAGGATGGGAGCCTGTTCCAGCGTCCGTTGAGCGTGAGCCCTGCCTGGGCAGATCTGAGCCCCAGCACAGACATCACAGGGCCAGCTGAGCGGCCCTGGGGACCAGGGTCTCCCCGGCACAACACCCACCTTTCTGCAGGTGGCACACGCTCTGCTCGGTCATGATGCTGATCCACTTCGGAACATCCGTTCCTTTCCTCTTCACACCAGCATCGTAGAGATCCTAGGAGCACAGCCAACGGTGCAAAGTGGTGAGAAATATCACAAAAGAACCCCAAGGCCACACATCCCAAGTGTCAAGTGAGCAAGGGTGACTGCGCTGCAGACACCGCCAAGATGAATCACAAGCGACCTTCTGGAGGCACAGACAGAGGCTGTGTAAGGCTCAGATCCTCCCTTGAGCACGAGAAGCAAGACAGAGAGCTCATGGTGTAAACAGGCACAAGCACATCCGGGCACATTTCAAAGCCCAGGATCTAAGGGTCATTTACTAAAGACAGCGACAGGCCAGGCTTCTCAGAAACTCAGGAAGAGACAAAACAGGAAAAGCAGCCAGTCTAATCTCATTTTCAGTTTCTGGAAAACTTAGGGGCTGTAAACAATACCAGGAATGGAAGGAAGGTCGAGAACAAGAAAGGATTCACCCAGCGACCCTCTGTTAAGGGGGAGTTACGGAATTCAGCTTCTATTGCTGTATTTTCAAGTCTTCTCCACCTCCCGCTAAAATGAATTTAAATTAATTTTTTTCCTGCAGCTTTTATGACACGCTTTGAGACAACTGCTAACCCTCTGCATGGGGCAAATAGTCCCAAGCAGACTCAATCAACTTCTCCACCAGTTCTCAGGGACTTCGGCAGAGTTCACCGAGGACAGCGCCACTTCCCACCACGGTGACACAGAAAGCCTCCATCCTGGCTGTGCCTCAGTCTCCCGCTTCCCACTCGCACCTGCCATTGGGGCGCGCAGCCACGCCGCCCTGCAGAAACCCTGCTTCCGCACAGGCAATGCCCCAAAGCAGGGGTTGAGTCTGCTCTCCCTGCGGTGGCTGCCACCGGCGTTTGGTGGGAACGGATCAAACCCACGTTCTCTGCCTGAAGTGGGTCTAAGGTGTGGTCCCAGCCCCCTGACACCCTCCCTTCCGCGGGTGGATCCTCAGCACCTCCCGCGACAAGAACAGACACAGGGACAATGGTGACGACTGTGTCTCGCTCCTGGAATTAGCCCCCCACGGTTCAGAACGCCCCCTCACAGACAGCTGCCTGCTATTCGGTCAGGACGCTCCAGAGCCTGCAGACAGACACTAAGGCGTCCCACCAACAGTCCCGTGGACCACCAGACCCCATCAGTCCAGCCCCCAGGTGACCACAGTCCTAGCCAACACTGTCTGCAACCTCACTGAGACCCTGGGCCAAGCTACCTGGCTGTGTCACTCCCCACTTCCTGACCCACGAAACAGAGATATTAAGTGTTTGTTGGTGGTGATGGCAATGTTTTTAGTACCAGGGGTAAAATCTAAGGGTGCTCGACCTACTGAGCTACACCCCCGGCCCTTTTTAAATTTTCTTATTTTGAGACAGTCTTGGTAAGTTAAGTTGCCCAGGCTGGCGTCAAAACTTGCAATCCTCCTGCCTCAGCCTCCTGAGTGGTCTACTAATTTTAGGGGTAACTTATTACAGAGACACAGATGACTACACAGGTCCTTCTCAAACTAAAAAGCTTGGCACTTACCCGGGCATCCTGGTCAATGAGCTCATAATCAATGACAGAGCCATCCTCTGCTCTTCTACCCTACAGGGAAAAAAAGAAGACCATCAAATCTATTGCTTTGTGTATTTTTAAAACTGCAAATCTTTTCTCCACAACTTATATAAGCCACAATTTCATTTCCTAAACAAATGCCCACGTATATGTATTTTTTTCTTTTCATTTTGAGTCCAGACAAGATGAAAACGGGTGACACAGTCGAGGCCCTAGCCTGTCCCCGATGAGCTAGACCAGTAATTCTTCCTAGAGGCAGGGACACACAGTGAACAACAATACCCCAGGGCACTAACATGGTGGGAAATGCAGAGGAAGAGAGGCCTCTGAGGGAGCAGAGTCCGAGTCTGGGAAGGACAGGCGGGGCCTGAGCCGGACCTGGCCCGGGATTCAGAAGCACACGAGGCCACAGTGCCGCCGAGGGAGGCCCAGGGGGCGGCAGCAGCGAGTCTGGGTTGGACGCAGAAATGGGTTTCGATCAGGGCAGCAGCACAGTGAAGGTGGCCCACAAAAAGCTCCAAGGGCGTTGCACACAGGGAGGCAGCAGAGGAAGAGGGGGAGCCAGGGAGCTGTAACGGAGGTGCGCGTGGCCAGGAGACGGCACACAGAGGACGGCATTCACCACCAGGCTCCGGGACAGAAGCTTCTCTCTCCCTCCCCTGAGACTCGGACAAAGGACGACATGGGCAAAAGCTCTCATTAAGAAGAGAGGCGAGAGGTCACTCCCGGTGGGCCCCGCATGGCCCAGACAGAGGCAAAATGACCTTCCCTAATCACGCAGTGCGGGCTGGCACATAAATCCAGGCCAGAATTTGAGCGCCGCCTGTTCCTGCCCGGCCCCCCAAGTCCAGTCAGCCGTCCATGCAATTTCTCGGGATAAGAAATCCTATTACATAGAAACGACAACTCTGCAGCGACGGTGCAAACCCACTGTGGAGAAGGCAGCAGGATTTCAGAGGCGGGCACAGAGGATCGAGCTAATTCGCTCCTGAGTATGAAAGGAGGGATGCGACTTGCCTGGGAGGAAGTGGGGGGCAAAGGAAGAAACCCACCTTGGCGAGGGCAACCATCAGCTTGCGGAAGTCACCGGACGTGTCGGAAATGATGTCCTTCTCCAGGTCGGTCTTGTACACTTGGGAAACAGCACACCCGTGTGAGGCTTCCTGCCTGTGCAGCTGACGGCCTCCCAGCCCAGCAACCCCACCCAGGCTCAAAGTGCAGGAGGGGCCGGGTTGCTATGGAAGCCTCTGAGCTCCTGAACCCCAAACTGAAGGTCAGCTCTCTAGAACGACTTGATCCCCACGAATTCCAGTGCTGGCATGATCAGTGACAAGGGACAGACAGGTCTAAAGTGGGCTTTCTCTGGACTTAAAATGCTGGTTCCCAACCTTCCTATGAATAATCATTTTCAGCATCAACAAAGTTAGTGCCTCCACCTCTCCCACAATAATTAGCATTATTCACAGATTAAGAAAATACACCAATAGCAAAAGCTAGTACAAATTAAATAATATTTTGGGGGTTTTTTTGTTCGTTTTTTTGTTGTTTTGTTTTGTACTGGGGATCGAACTCGGGTCCTTGCACCGAGGCGGTCAAACCACTGAGCTAAATCCCTGGCCCTAAAAAATGTTTTTAAAGGAATTTATATCTCATTATTCAAAATAGTATCTACACTGCAATGCAGCAGCAAGGTAAGCTGCATTTTGTACTTTACCCATCACTGCCTGTACCGCTTGGTATACATAGGTGGGTGGGTCTCTTGCAATAATTTTTCACTTATCCACAGTCCAGACTTGGGAACTTCATAAAGAGAGACTAGACAGCACCTGGTATATGGAACCCATATATATGGCGGACTTTCTACTTCTCCCCAGTAGGTCTTTTTCTGAAATATACCGCTTCCTTTCCTTTCCCTCCTGCCTATCCCTTCACAGACATTCTAGTGGACGGTAAGAGTGAGACAGATCACAAGCGTAAGGAGATGGAGGAAGGCGCCTAGACCATTGGCCATCCTGAACCCTGACCTGGGCCGCCACGACAGAATAGGACACTGGACTGGGAGAACTCACACACAGGACCACTCACTTTCCTTGTAGACTCTGTTAATTTCCTGCAGCTCCTGGTTGGTTCTTGAGCAGATGATCTCGATAAGAGAGTCCTCATCAGTCCCCAGCCCCTGGGAGCCAAGAAACACAGGCATCAGCAGTCCGGAGCACCCCTAGCCAGCGTACATCCCTGATCTCCACCAGGTGAGCTAGCAACCTGGGCCAGGCCTGTCAGAATTCTCCTTTCCATAGTCTACCGAGTTATCTGGTATATCTTTCTAATCTTTAAAAAAGTGCTTCACCAGCCGGGTGTGGTGGCACACACCTGTAACCCTAGCACTCAGGAAACTGAGGCAGGAGGATTGCTGCAAGTTCTAGGCCAGCCTGGGCTACACCATGAGCTGAAGGATAGTGTGAACTACAGAGCAAGACCCTGTCTCCAAAACAGGGGGAAAAAAGCTTCACCAGAGCATATCTTGGCATTTTTCAGTTCAACTGTATTTTTTTGTCTTGCAGTACTGGGGTCTGAACCCCAGGGACTCGTGCATACTAAACAAAGCTGTGGTTTTGTTTATTCTATTTTTAAAGGGTGAATGGGAAGAGACAGCCATCGAATACACCAAAATTCAAAGTGGTGACAGGTTTATCAAGTAACTTTCTCTTCTTCCTATTTTTCTTTGATTTTTCATTTCTATAATAGCCACCCCTTATTTTAATATCTGGGAAATGATCTTCAGTAAACAACTCATTAGTCTAAAATGAGGAAATACAAAATATTTTATGGCAGCCCCCATCGGAAGATTACGGTAAGCCTTCTTACCAGAGAAAGGTACAATTAAGATAAAATTTTTAGCTTCTCTTTGAAATGTAAAATTGGGTTAGTGTTAAAAATTTCATTCTTGTACTCCCATTTCTGCCTGATTACTATGCACTCTTCAGGCATTTTAGGTAAGCAAAAGGAAATAATGACATGCCAAATAAATCTAGACACCAACACTTCACTAAGGAGTAAGACTTCGATGAGTGATGCATTCAAATTTAATACATACACTTTTGAGCATGCCAGACAGCTTGAAAGGACTCAATGAAACATGCATTTCAAAGCTGGCTTCATGATCAAAGTCAAGATTTAATAATCAGGATTTTCTAATACTTGTCTTTCCGAATACGGAAATACCACTTTGAACTAAGGAGAATTACAGCTGTTTAAAATGTGAATCAATTACAAGGTGTTAATACAATAAGAAACTTATGCACAAGAAAAGTGTGTCAGCTACTAATTAAACTTATTAGAGTTTATATGCCCCCCCAAAAAAAAGTGGCTTCTATAATCTAAGCTAAGCCTCGGGTTAATAGCTGATTTTGAATTTTATTCATAATCTGATCTTTGAGCCAAAGGCTCATCTTCCAGAATTTTTATCATGATTTGTACAGATTCCAGCAAAGCCAAGAATTCCCCTTCTGTTAGCGAAAGGTTCACACAGCATTCTACACAGATGATATAAAGTGGCTACTGTGCATCTCTGAATATTTTAGGAGGGGCAGTTTTTCAATCTCAAGGATGATAGAAATACAGCCTAAAAGTTAATTCATGCATCAGAAGAAACACTATATCCTGCCAGCGTTGAACTACAAGACAGGCCTGGTAATGTAAGAGTTGCCTCCTTCTGCCCCTGATACACCAGGGTAACACCACAGAATTCTAACAGTGCCTTCATCTACATTCAACGGTGACCTTGGCAATTTCCAAAACTTGCCCCAAGCTTTCCAGAGACTGCACACAATCACGATCACAAGGTCAACTTCTCCAGGGCCATCCGGCAGACAAGGCCACTGGTATCGCCAGAAGTCAAAACAGACTTTTTTTTTAAAGCATATTTTGGCTAATGTGCCTTCCGCTGTGATAGCTAATGGAAGAGCTGGCATGGGGTCAAAGACTTAGCAGGGGAAGCATCTTTCACGGGGTCCAATTACAGAGATGACGGCAGTGACGGACAGATCCCACAGGTCTGTCTCAAGACACCGGACCCAGAAACAGATACGAGGAAAATCACACGAATCACAACAGAATGGATTCTTGATGAAAATGAGGCAAACTGATCTGAGTGTTGACGGCCAGGAGAAACTGGCCTGTGCAAGGTATCCCGGAGCCGAATGATTAAATACCGTTGACGTGCCATCCTTCTCAGTTACACCCTCCCTGCGGCACAGCCTACTGGGGAAGCTCGAGCAAGTCCACTCAAGTAAACTGCGCAGAGCTCGGATGAGCTGGAGAGCTCAAGGGAGAGATTTAGCAACACAGCTTTCAGCAGCCCTGGAAATGCTCCATATGTAGGGCGGCCTCGTCCTCAAGCTGCGCTCTGGGGAAAGGATGACAACTGAACTGTGACATTAGCTTTGCTGACAGACTTACAGCCAGGTCAGCTCGCAATGCAGATGCCAAGATCACTGAGACTCAGAATTTAAACATCAGGATGTGGCTTGCCTCTCTCTGCTGAGCATATGCCCAGGCTAGCCAGCAGAGGGCAGCATCGGATTACGCAAAGGGTTACAAGCGCACGCTGAAAAGGTCCTCAGTCTTTTCGCAGCCACATTTAGGTAGCTCTTCTATTTAAATAACAGTTGGCGTTTCAGGTAAGCACAGAAGTCAGGGAGTTTCAACTCAGAATTTTTACTAATTTATCCTAGAATTCCAAAATAACTGCAGGAGAAAAATACAGCAGTGTGTGCTGCAAGTCTTCGAACAAAACACAGGTACCAACCAGCCACCATCAACAAGCAATGCTACCTGACGGGGAGAAGGCAGAGGGGAAAAATAACCACAACAGCTTGAGCAAAATTTGCAAGCTCTGCTTTCCAAAACTCTTGAGTTTTTCTTTCTCCTTACTATCACAACATATTCTTTCTTAAGGAGGAAGTGTAATCAAGGAAGTAGTTTCCCCAAATGGTATTCCAATCGCCCAGGTGGCAGCTGCGAACTGACTTCTCAGCATCTTGAAATTTTTTCAGTCTTTTTAAAAAAAAAAAGTAATTGAAATATTTTTGGTACAAAATCCTAAAGCTTATAGCTTTGGTTCCTTCAAAAAGGAAAAATTCCAAATGAGACATCAACAAAACTGAAAATCACCTAATTGCACTCGAAAAGCTATAATTTACAAATATCAATGGCAGGTTTGACAGCAGTGACATCTCGCACACGCACTCACCTTCATGGAGGCTTTTAGCTCAGAAGCGTCATACTGAGCAGGTGTCTTCAGCAGCCCCAAAATCACCGACTCCAGGTGGCCAGATAAGGCTGACTTCAGCGCTGATGCGAGTTCCTTTGGAGAAACAGGCAATCACACAGAAAACATGGTCAGTGACCAATCCAGGCTTTCAAACTGGAGAGTAAAACAAAAGTCCGCCGCTGTTTGTAAAGTACAATGTGAGCCTTTAACCACTCTGGGATCTTGGGTAAAACACCTTCTACTGAGTTTCCGTCATTAGACCCAGATGTCAGAAACCTAAAGATCAAGTTTGCCCTAAGAATATCCACTAGAATCCACAAAATTTGGCCTACTCCTCTAATCACGAAAAGGACCCCAGAGGGCTGAGGGTGTGGCTCATTGGCAGAGCGCTTACCTAGCACCCGAAGGTCTCGGTTTCAGTCCCCAGCACTGGGGATGAAAGGGAAGACAGTGGGCCAGCGAGGAGTTGCTCCACCAGCTCCACGGGTGAGGGCATCCCAATACAAGGGGTGGCAATGCCCCACGGAGGGCAGAGGGTGTTCTGGAGTCGAGGCCCCACCAAGGAGGTGGGTCAGTGGGGACCCCCAGGGAAGCAAAGCCCTTGGGGCTGCTGAGATCCCCCCAGTGCCTGCACAGCTGCTCCAGAGAGGTGCCTCGAAGAAGCCTCCAGGAGGACCCAGGGGCCCCACCACGGCTGGAAGGAGTTAGAGCTTCCTGAGGCAATTGCTTCATCTAACGCCGCACAAACACCTCCTGGTCCACACCAGGTCGGGGCAGAGTCAGTGGAGGTGACAGGAACCCCAGTTCCCCGTGGTCCCCTGACTTCTCACTGCATGTGCTTTCTTAAGGGCTCTGCTGTCCCCAAAGGCGCAAGATTTAAAGGCAGAGCTGCGAGCAGCACCCTTGCATGTAAAGACACAGCCCTAATTCAATGCGGATGATAAAGACACACTCTCGGATTAAACTTCGCACAAATCATGGGCATTGGGGGGTAGCTGAGGACCCTCACTGTAATTCTTCTCTCTCCCTACTCTGTGTCTCTTGCTTTTCAGCAGCACCTATGGCATCTACGATGCTATCCCAGAGGTTCCTGTAAACAAGAGATGTCCTGTAGCCTGCTTAAGAGATCATCTTTTCAAATCACTCGTGCATGTCAAGAAATTAGAACTGATGAGGATCTGAAAAAGCCCCCGGACCAGTGCCTTGGCTGCCCGCTCTGTCCTGCTTCCCACAGTCCTAAGTCCACAGTGTGCTGAGGAGCGGATATCACAGCTGTAACACCAGCTTTCCACCCAGGGACTCTGAGGTTAGGAGATGCCAGGCTCAGCCTACCTGGACACTCCCCGCTACCTGTTCTTGGTTCAGACCTCCTGGCTTCTTCTATTCTGGACTCCTCCTGGGCATTCAACTTCCTGTTTCTTATAATATCCCGCAAAGGGCTCTGCACTTAAAAACTCCAAAAAGGCTTGCTACATGAAACACAACACCATGCACTACATAAGGAAACCTTGCACCTGGCATCTGCTTGAGCGTGAAAGCAACATGGAATCATTCCAGGCGCCCAGCTCCTCTCCCCTTCTGCCAGCTGTGCCTGGGTCTCCAAGCTCACCCTCAGGCAGCCTTGGTCCATGTCTTCACAGCACTGTCAACAACTCACTGAAACGCTAAGGCTCCGCTCCCAGAATCTCCTGTAGTGACGACCGTCTGCAGCACAATCCTCCCAGCGCAAGGCAGAGGCATCAAGAATCCGTAAGACAATGAGCTGTCCCCCTGCACAGCACAGCCAGTGCAGTGGACAAACCCCACCATTACCCTGGTCGTATTTTCCCTCCACCAGCTTTCCTGAGAGCTTTGTTACTCATCTATCAAATGGGAAATCGAGATCCCGGCTTCTGTGTTTGTGTGTACCCAGAGTTCCAAGGCCACGCTCTAAGCAACAGCTGCGTGAACAGTTCTGCACCTACGTCCAAAGGGGCGGACTCTGTCCCAACAGGGGCTTGGCTCTGCCAGCTCAGGGGTTCTCGGGGGAAGCCGGGGAAAAGGCTCACAGCAGAAGAAGAATTTCCGTGCACATAAAAGAAGCCAGCTGCTTTCCTATTTATGTCCTTTCCAACTGTTTCAGAGGGTGGAGGAGGGAGCTACAGCCAGGCTTCTTCACCTACAGTTTCCAGAACAGAAAGCCTCCTCCCAAATCTGTGCAGCTCCCCTTACTGACTAAGCAAAAGCCCCTCGTCAAATGGGAGCCTCAAGGGGCCACTGCTACGACACTGTGCCAAGAATAAATCAGAAGCTTTCAATAGCAGAAACTTAAAAACACAGCAGCACATCCTTAAAAACAAAATATCCCAACACTGAGACTACTTAAGTCTGGAAAAGAGCTGGCTGCTCTTTAACCGCTGGTGGATGTGCAAAGCAAAAGCTCAAAAAGACCCTTGAAACCGGGGGTGTGGTGTGGTACGAAGATAGCCGCAGGCCGCGTACTCTGCCAACCAAGCCCATTTCTCGCAAACTAAGACTTCAAGCGCATTTTTCTAAGAACTAGCATGTTGGGATCAATACTTAGCGGAGGCTACAGTCCCAAGACTAAATTAGAAACAGCTTATCAAGAGCCAGCAGGAGTCACGAAGATGAAATCCACTGCCACGTATAGAACAGGGAACCACACTGGCCCAAAGTAAGCACTCAATAAACAGCACCCATTCTTGTTAGCTTTGTTATTATTCTTTTTTCTTTCCTAGCTTTCTGTTCCAGCCACTGCCCGCTGTGTATACAAGGTGGGAAGAATAGGACGTTGAAATCAAGGGTGTTGTCCTCACATACTGGCGCTCAGAAGGACGAAAGAGGGAAACCTCTGATGCCCAAGGGTTCCAGGAGGTTCTTGGTGGTGAGCGCCACCTTTCATGAGAACAGGAGCAGCATCTGAGGAGACCCCGCCCAGCCAGCCACGCCCCGTCCCCGTCTGTCCCCGTCCCTGTCCCTGTGGTGGCTGTACCTTCTTGGTCCTCCTGTGGTAGGCGAAGGCGATGTCCTGTCTCTGTGCATTGCTGCGGTTGGTCAGAATGTTGACGATGGTGACTTCATCCACACCTATGGAAACACAAGGTGGGAACAGTCCCTTGGCTGCATCCTCTAGTGCTCTGGGCTCATGGAGAAAGTTTTAAACAGAGCTTTACACACCGAAATTTACACACTGTTCTCCAAACGAGAGTACAGCAGGGTTTATTCTCTGTTTTGCCAGCGCATCCTACCCAAAGGGAAGACCCTCTCTTCATTTTCTTTCGGAGACCCTCAAACCTCAAGCCTAAATGGACTTTTAAAATATTTTTATTTTAAAAACAGTTTGACTCGTAAATTGCTTTCTGAAATCAACAGTAGGAGGTGTGTTTGTGGGGCTCTGGCAGCTGCACAGAGCAGCAAAGATGGAAGAGGATTTTAAATGAAGGTCGCCAAATTGCCATTTAACTGGGGATTTAATAGACAGTAACTGCAAAATGAATTAATAGAGACAATTATTTATATTTATTGCAGGATTATGGCTATATAAGCAGCTAGGTATAATTTCTGTAATTATAGAAACTGTCATGACAAATGAGTCAGGTTTAATGTGGCAGTTGTATTTTAATAGCATAATTGATTAATATAATCAGACCAATTGAAGAGTAAATTGTTTCATAAGGAAAAATAAACGTTCCACTGCTTTCAATCTTCAATAGGCAATTTTAATAATCAATTTTATAACTTTATTAAAAAGAGTAAGTGTTTTAATCTAAATTAAATCTAAATTGGGAGTTTTGAAGTGCCACCAAAATATTTTAGTAGCTATTTTAATTGGAACATGTGTATTTACAAAGATAAGCAATGCCTTGTGGTATCTGAAAGTTTCCAATTTTATATCAGAAATACTCCTAACATGCCATTTAACTGAAGAAAGCACAATTTTAAGGATTCCGTATGTGAAAGGTCTCTCTCCCAACTGATTAGGAACTTTGTTTAATAAAAGGAAAAGTCTTTTGGCACAAGTGAGTGGCTAATTCTCAGGTGACGCAGAGTCTCTAAGTCCACAAGGTCACACGCCAACTGCAGACAGCATGGCCCAAAGGAAATCAGAGGAGCCTCAGACAGACAGAAAAGCCAGAACTGTGATGTTTGGAGGAGAGACAAGCAATGGAGCGACAGAGGTATCCTGACCTCTCAAGTGTGGCAGAAAGATAAAAAACCACAAGGGCAGAATTTCTGAGTTTTAAAAAGCAAAATTCTACCAAATGTAGAGTCCACCCCAAAAAATGTATGCACACTTCAGGAAAAGAAAAACAGTATGATTCTTAACAGATGGTGTTACCCTCATACGGGGGACCCTAGAGGATGTCATGTATCACAGAAAACCCCCTACACTGCCTGCCCCTAGAGAAGAAACTGAAAATGCCTGTGCAGCCATCTCAATGACCAAGGTTACCCAAGCAGCAGTTCTCTGTACTAATAAATGTCCGGAGGCTAAAAGCCACCACTTTGAGCACATCCTGTAATTGTAGAGGCCAAAGGTAACTTGTACTAATTTCATGATGTCTCTGTGAATCCAGTATTAAAACATTTATAAGAGTTTTCTTTCCCCTGAAGTGTGTACACCTTTTGGGCAAACTCTGTTATACTCACTTCAAAATGAGTTCACACAGACACAGTGGCTACTTTCACCAAAGCATCTATAATAACTTTAGCTCTGCCTTCCAGAGCAGCCAATATAAACACAGAACCCCAACTGCTATATATTAGAGTAAGATTCGAAGGCTCTTGGTTTCACCCTGGTATATATAAAAGTAGAGGGGGAAAACACAACATCCAGTAAGAGGCTGATTAAATGTTCTTCTGTCCACATAATGGTACCATGTAATCACTGTAAGTGATGGACTGGAAGTATTCACTGATGTGGAAAAGTATTTGCAAAATATTTGGGATTTGGGGGATGGAGCCAAGAGTTCCAGTTCCCACTAGATACGACCGAATGAGCCTTGATTCCTGTTTGGTTTCATTTAGGTACAGGCAGGATAGACGTAATTAATAACTCACTGAAGTTGTGGGGGCTCGAGCGGGCCAGTGTGTGTCCGTGCGCATACCCTACCTCACACCACACATTCTCCCTCATTCCTGCTCTCTTTC
Organism: Fukomys damarensis; assembly: GCF_012274545.1. Taxonomy (NCBI): domain Eukaryota; kingdom Metazoa; phylum Chordata; class Mammalia; order Rodentia; family Bathyergidae; genus Fukomys; species Fukomys damarensis. The sequence goes on from NW_022900937.1 coordinate 12,836,449, forward strand.
AAAAAGGCTATGGTTCAAGCCGGCATAGTGGTGCACACCTGTAATCCCAGCACTCAGGAGACTGAGGCAGGAGGATCAGTGTGAGTTCAAGGCCAGCCTGGGCTACTTAGTGAGTTTAAAGCCAACCTGAACTACACAGCAAGACTGTCTCCAAAAAAAAAAAAAGCTCTAAATTTATACTAGGAAAACCACTAACTTAAATAAACATATTTTTGCCTTATATTTCATGACCCATTTCAGTCCTCACCTAATATTTTCACCCACCCATGAAAAAGTATTACCTTGGAAACAAATGCAAAGTGTGTATTTAGGCCAGAAGGTGGTCCTTGGCCAACTGGCCCTGAAAGTCCCTGGAGCATTTATTAACACTATAGCTCTAGCTGGGCATGGTAACACAGGCCTGTGAGCCCAGCACTCTGGGAGGCTGAAGCAGGAGGACTGCGTTTGCAGCCCAACCTGGGCCACTTAGTGACTTAGTGAGACCCTGTCTTAAAATAAAACACAAAGAAGGGAGAGAGGATATAGCTCAGTGTGAAGGCCCTAAGGTTAATCTCCAATACCAGAATGGAAAAAAACAAAACAAAAACCATAGTCCCCTGGGCTCCACCTGAACTCTATTGATCAAGACTCTCGAGGGCTGAGGACCCCAGAGACAACTGCTAGCAGCTCCCTGGTCATTTCTCACAGCAGCAGCACAGCTGGACAAGCATGGAGAGAAGGGGGAAGGGCACTAGGGAGCTGCACGTGTATGAGGCTGTTCACTTCCACCTGTGGCTTCTGAGAGGTAGAGGGCTGCTACGCTTACAGGGAAAGACGCTTCCCTTTGCACAAATAACACAGGTAAGAACTCACACCTAAAAACATCCCACTCCACTAATGGCAGTAGAGTCCTCTGCTCTGTCAATGGCAGGGCTTCTGCCCCCTTCTCTGGAACAGAGCTGGAATCCAATCCAGGTACGGAAAATTCCCATACAGAGCCTTCAAATGGAACCGGAAAGAGGAACAGTCAAGGGTCAAGCGGTCCCCCAGCCACTCATGCAGCAGAGTCACCAGCAACCCTGTGCCGGGGCGCTCGAATGGCTTTGTACGGACGTAGTTCCAGATGCCCAGGAGGTGCAGCTCTGTCTCGCTCGACTGGGGCTTCCTGAATTTTCATTTTCCAGGACTTTGGGAAGGGCTTGCTGGGCAGAAGAGTCTAGGGTCTAAAAGCACCTGTACACGTTGGGCACAGGGTTAAAGAAGAAACAACCCTAAGCAGGGCTTCCTTTTCCATCCCTTTCCTTCCAAGCAAGAGCTCACCCGGGGACAGTGCTGTACACAGGGTCCCACCGAGGGTGGCCGAGAGTGCGGTGAATCCCACAGCCCAGGCTGACTTCTTCAGTTTTACAAAGACTAATGGAAGTTCAGGTTTCCCCAGACTGGCAAGGAGCCAAGACCCAAACGTACACATTTGGCTTCTGGTGGGAAAGAGCACAAAGCAGTTTCTGAGCATCTCCTCCTGGAGGGAAAACAGCTCAGCTAATCAGCTAACTGCAGCAACAGTGTTGACATTCTGGTCAAGGGCCCCTAAAAGGGCATCGCCGCTCCAAACACCAGGCAACTTGCAGTGGCAGCTTTTGCTAAGCCGGTGCTTCAGGGAGGCCTCACAGACAGAAAGCCGGAGCATGGAAGTCTGGGCCGTGGGTCCCTTCAACCATCCACCATATTTTCAAGCATCGAGCAGATGTGAAATCTAAAGCTTTCTGGTGGGAAAGAGCACAAAGCAGTTTCTGAGCATCTCCTCCTGGAGGGAAAACAGCTCAGCTAATCAGCTGACTGCAGCAACAGTGCTGACATTCTGGTCAAGGGCCCCTAAAAGGGCATTGCCGCTCCAAACACCAGGCAACTTGCAGTGGCAGCTTTTGCTAAGCCGGTGCATGGAAGTCTGGGCCGTGGGTCCCTTCAACCATCAAAGAGCACAAAGCAGTTTCTGAGCATCTCCTCCTGGAGGGAAAACAGCTCAGCTAATCAGCTGACTGCAGCAACAGTGCTGACATTCTGGTCAAGGGCCCCTAAAAGGGCATTGCCGCTCCAAACACCAGGCAACTTGCAGTGGCAGCTTTTGCTAAGCCGGTGCATGGAAGTCTGGGCCGTGGGTCCCTTCAACCATCCACCGTATTTTCAAGCATCGAGCAGATGTGAAATCTAAAGCGACCACTGAGTTCAAACCACACATTCTGCCTCTCCACAGGTCGGAAGCCCAAGTTAGCTCCACGGCCTGGCTTTCCATGCAAACTGTGCGTCTTTAATTGTGCATGGCAAGGTACCAGCAGCCTTGGTCACCGGATGCTGATTCACAGCCACCCAGATGCACAGAGCAAATGGGTTTCGTTTGCGTTGAATGAAGGGCTCGGGAGGCCCTGGGGCAGGGGTGGCCTGGATGGGAAGCCCAGGGAAACTGCCCAGCTCCTCTGCTTTTCTAGATCACAGGGAACCATGGCTCAGGTGGCTGGCCACACTGGCATCGAAGCTTGGACAGGACCACATGCTGTCCCCTGGGCTCCACCTGGGCTCATCTGGTGACGAGCACAGGACGAGTACTGTTTATTATAATAGCAGCCTTTATGGAGCTCCGGCTACATGGCAGGCTTTTCATCAGGTGCTTCGTGCATGCTATGTCTGGTCATTTTTATCACATTCAGGAGAGGTGGGTGTTGCTGTCATCTTCACTGTACAGAAAAGCAAGGCCCCAAAGGCAGAGTCACACTCCAGATCACAGGAACAAGTCGGGAGCAAGATGGGGGCCCAGGGCCTGGAACCCCACCACCCAAGGTCTCACTGGCTCCTGGACCCGCTCTCCAGGGTGCACCCCACCTTGCCTCACCACTTCCTACGAGCCTGAGCACAGACTCCAGAATTCGTGCTGATGTGCAGACTTTGGGGTTAAAGGTAACTCCAAACTTAGGGCTCACTGCCCCATGGGACATTAACAGCCTTGCATCAAGCCAACATCTTATTCCAACATTCTTTCCTGGGTGGAAGCACTGCTCTCCATCTCCAGCCCTTTACATTTTTTTGTTTTGAGACATGGCCTCGCTAAGTTGCCCAGGCCATCCTTGAACTTGTGATCCTCCTGCCTCAGCCTCCAGGGTAGCTGAGTGGTAGCTGGGATCATAGGTATGTGTCACCATGCTCCCCAAGGACAGGTACTTTTGGTTTCACTCGCACACCTGCAGACACATTTAATCAGCGGAGTGCAGAACAGGGGTACATTCTCATGCAGAAGGCAGGGAAGAGGAGCCTCTTGCCCATAAAATCAGGGTGCAAGGAGCCAAACCTGGAAGAGACTGCCGGGGTGAAGGTTCTGTCTCCCAGAAAGGCCTCAGGACTAGCGCCGCCCCGTGCTCTCTCCCTTTTCTGGGGGTGCCACAGGGACCGGGACTGCCCATGGCCCAGGCTATCCTCAGTTTGCTAGGTTCGCCCCTTACAAGGTCCGTGCTGAGTCACGGCGCCTGTTCTCTGAGAGCACAGGATTCTCCGGGATGGGTCTGTGCTTCCACCCCAGGTTTAATTCCCAGTGCAGGCAGAAAAAGAGGAACAGTGGGCTAGAATGTTAGTGTCTGGGCCATGCTGCAAACCTCCAGCAGTTCCATTAGAGAAGTAGAAGAAAGAAGTGCAGCCGTGTGTTGTAGTTTTCCGATGACAGCTGTGCTTATGAGAAGTGGGAAATCACTTGCTTTCACTCTCCCCTTCCCAAGAGCACAAAAGCTGCTAAAATTGAGACCGGAGATGATGACAGCCACCCCCTTCCAGAGACTAAAGCTCTTCCAGTTTATCGGCCCTCATGCTAACTCTGGGGTTGCTCTGCCACTAATTACAGCCTATTTTATGGACTCTACATTTGTCCTTTTCCAATTTAGCTGGCTCTCCTTCCCAGTCACTTGGACCCATGTGGTAAACCATTCACAGCTGTGTTGTACCCTCCGCGGTATATATTTAACCCAAGGCCAATCTCGACCCAGAGACTCCGGCAGATTAAATCTCAGAAACCTCTTGTTAATTAAGCAATATCACTACTTTTGCATGGCTTAACCTAGGTGCTCATTAGACTTAAATTAACGTAAACGGCTGCATGCACTACCTCAAGCCAGAGCACACACAAGGCAGCCAGCGTGAGGCCCGGGTATTGTTCAGGACACACCCAGCAGACAAGCCACAGGCTATTCTGAGAGAGAGAGCCAAGCTCACCTGGGGACTCTTACCCTTTCGGGGTGCGATCCAGGTCCTGCAACAATCCTTTGTGGCCCGCTGTGCCAATGACGCACACCTGTGTGCTCTGGCATCTACCTGTGGGCCCTCTGACTGCTCTCCGGGTTTAAATTTTTACCTTCGAAGTCTCATAGGCCCGAGCACTAAAAAGGGTTAATGAAAGAAAGTCCCTGCCCTTAAGCAGAGACAAATCCAGAAGTAAACAGTGACAAGGCGGTGGGACAGGAAGAATGGGAGGATGGACGATAGGAGGAGAAGTCGGGAGGGACAAGGGTCTGCAGAGCGGCCACACCTGAGTGGGACCGGGTTTGAGACATGAAAGAGAGGGACAGAGCTGGAGGCGAAGCTAGGGAGAAAATCTGCAAGGTGCGGCTCGGACAGATGCCACCAGATGGGATGCGGAGGCCCGGAGCTCCCAGGGACCTTGCACCAGTGTGGGTGGCATCGCCTCAGACCTCTGCCCATGGTGGGTGTTTAACAGCACTGGGTTGACTAATTCATTGAGCTGTCCTTGCCCGGCACACAGAACACAGGGAGAGCAGCATGCCAGAGGGAGCCCAGCACTGCACTCCGCAGGTGTACACAACCCCCATCTAGCAAGGGAGGCAGGGGACGCCACCCTTGGGTCTTCGGCATGTGTCCCTATCAGCCTGTTTCCCCTTTGCTTTCTTGGAGGTCAAGGAAAGACCAGCACCTCGTATGAGTCTTGGGTGAGACCAGGCCTGGGTAAGGCAGGAGCACCTTCATGACACCCAGATCACAAGGGCCCTCGGTTATCTGAAACAGTCAGGGCTGAGCAGGAGGGGTCAGGATGGTGCCTCCCTTCCCACTGGCCAGTTCACTCTGCTTTGAAGTTTGCTGCCTTTCACTATGTAGGTAAAACAGGTCAATTTAGGGAACTTGAAAAATACAAAACACACCAAAAGCATCAGAAAGGCCAAAATCAATCATCCATGCATACTTCCATATATCTGTTACTAATGCCTTCTCCCTTTTTTTTTTTTTTCTGGTTTTTTGAGAGAGGGTCTCACATCTATTTCACTCTGTAGTTCAGGCTGGCCTTGAACTCACTATGCAGCCCAGGCTGGCCTTGAACTCACAGTAATCCTCCTGCCTCAGCCTTCCAGGTGCTGGGATGACAGGCATGTGCCGCTACACCCAGCTCATAAACAAGTTTTCATATCAACTTGACATTCTTCAGACATCCTGAAGTGACTTACTTATCACTCCTCAACTGAACGATAAACCCAGGTTTTCAATGTCACAGACAGGCTGATATTAACACATAACATGCTGAGCCCTTATGGGTGAGATATCCTTTCTTTCTGAGCATTTCCTAAAAGGACTTAAATTGATTTTTAACTGACAATATTGAAATTAATCTGAATGACCAGCGACATAACTCAAGAAAACAGTTATTCTCTAAAATCATTGGGCACCAAATACAAGTAAAAAACAAAAGTAGTTCTAACAAAAATCGCTGCACATTAAGGATGGGGACCAAAAAGCAAGAGCCAGGGGATCTAACAAATGTTGTGTGACAAATGTGAAGCTATCAAATGACCACAGGATCACATCTAGGCAACATTTTTCCTGCCTGGAAATAGTTCAAGGCTCAGAAAACAATTCTGATGCCGACATCTGGGTGTCACATGTGGTGCCCAAGAACCCATGTGCGGAGCAGGGAGCCAGGCACAGTTGAGTTCAAATCCCAGCAGGAGCAGAGGGTCAGCAGACCCTAGGCTACATCACTCACAAAGTGGGCAGGTGGACTATTCATTCCATCAGCGGTGGATCTGAAGTTCACCTAAGCCAACTGCTTCCGAAGCCCTAGGTGAGAATCACAGTGAGTCGGCTGCTTCTGACCAAACCGGAATGCAGTAATCCCAGTGTTCCCCACCAGACTTCTGCCTGGGAACTGTAGTATTTTTCTACTCATTCAGAAAGGGCCTGAAGGTATTTCTATTGACAAGAGAGCTTCTGCAACAACCACAGTTCGTTTGTGCAATCTTTACATTCCAGTGATCCAAAAGCTCTCACGCAGGGGTGAAAACACCCTTTGTCTCAGTCCGTAAAAGGCACCGTCTCTGTCAGATGAGTCCACTGCTGAACTCTGAGGTCATTCGCCAAGGGCAATGGAACACCACAAGCACCCAGGCACACCCGCTGGTGAGGGAGGGCGACTTTTAGGGCATGTGCGTTCCTGTGTCTCTATGGGATTTTGCTTTTGTTTTCTGCCCCGGGGAATTGTCACAAAGTTTCCCAGGCAGCCCTCACACTTTGGATCCTCGTCAGCCCCCCAGAGTGCTGGGATTATAGGCTGCACCTCCTGGAAGCTCGGCTTCTAAAGTAACTTAGAAATTTCAAGCACTGTCTGTGCCAAGTGCTTCCTGTCTCACAATAACCTTTAGACCCACTCTATAGGTGAGGAAACGGAGTCACACAGAACCCAGGGTTCTCATGGAGTTGGAACAACGTTAGCGAGTGGTAGAACCAGATGTGAACCCAAGACTGCTCCTCTGACTAGAACTAACTGTAGTGAGATAGCCCTTTAGATTTTAGGCTTATGTTCTGATCGTGACTTCTGACAAGAATCCATTTAAAAAGCACCAAAAGCCAAGTGCGGTGGCACACACCTGTAATCCCAGCACTCGGGAAGCTGAGATAGGAGGATCCAAGTTTGAGGCCAGCCTGGCTATCCAGCAAGACCTTGTCTCAAAATAAAAATAAAATAAGCTAAGGATGTGGCTTAGTGGTAGAACAGCCATAGCTTCAATCCCTAGTATAAGACAAATAAAATACAGTAAAATCACCAAAAAAAGAAGACGTCTTAAAGGTCTAATGAGAATCCTTCACAACCGCCCCCGCCAGCAGCAGGGCTGGCAGCCACTGCGGGGTGGTCCATGGTGTCCCCATGGAAAGTAAGGCTGCTTAGGAGCAGGTTGTGTTCTCTTAGAACATAGGGTGTAGATGAATTTTCCTACTCTCCTTCTTGTTTGTGTCTCATGGTGGAAGGAAGTGCTTTATGCAAAAGAAAAAAGGGGAGGCAGGCATGGTGGTGCACACCTGTAATCCCAGCACTCAGGAGGCGGAGGCAGGAGGATCACTGTGAGTTCAAGACCAGCCTGGGCTACATAGTGGGTTCCAGGTCGATCTCAACTACATAGTGAGACCCTGTCTAAAAAAGAAGAAAGAGAAACTCTGAGAATGACCAGAGTAATGGCCCTGATTCCAGGGATTTGGGGTGTGGGGCAACCCCAAAGGTTGCTACACTAACACAAGCCATAAGCATCTATGCTGCACATCTGCAAGCCATGACGACCCCAACAAGCTCTTGCCCAACCCCAACCGATTAAACGCTGGATTTGCATTTCTGTGTCCTGGCTGCCTCCCCCTCAACCCAGAACTCAAGAAAGCTTTCAGTCAGACAGCTCTCTGCGCTGCAGGCGCGAGAATGAGCGCATGAGTGTCCTTGCAGGGTTAAAGGGAGTCTGGACCATTCCAGCCAACAGTGGCCTGAAATCAAAGCCGGGGGGCGGGGCTGCCTGGGTCTGGCTCCACGCCCTTACAGCCCAAGGCACCTCGAAGCACCAAAGCAGAGGGAGGACGGAGAGGACCCACAGAGTCCTCGGTGGTTCCTTGGTGGGAGCGGAAGACGCTTTGTGTTGCTCACCTTTGGTCTTGATGGCCGTCTCGATGTTCAGGGCGTCCCGCTCGGCATCAAAATTGGCGTAGGCTTTGACAGATCCATAGGCACTTGCGGGTGTCGAGTGCTGAGGTCAAAACACAAACGCTCTCAGAAACACACACGGACACCCGCTCGCTCCAAAACAGTTCCCAGAGTAGAGTCTGTTTCCTTTAGCAACCCGAATCATTCTCACATCCGGCACCCACGCAAGTAAGTATTAAACAAGGCGCTGCTCCACAGCACACAGAAAGTCCGTCCTCCCCCTGTGAAAGCGGTTCCCAGGCTCGGCTAGTGGAGAACACACTGTCTGCCTTTCTACTTCTGCTCTTACTTTTAGTCAAGCTGGGGACCCAAGACCAGCACTTAGTCAGGAAGGTTGTGATCACTGATCTAGCGACAATTTGAAAGAAGCTGAAATGCGGAAATGCCTCGGTGACTAGTACATTCTGCCGTTTTTGTTATAGGCACATGAAGGTCCCCTGGGCCTGTACTGCTGAGCTCTCAAATCTGTAAATAGCAAATGTAAATCCCAGCTGTTTGGAGGCTGAGGCAGGAGAATCTGGAGTTCCACAGCAGCCTGAGAAACTCAGCAACACTCCCATGCAGAGAGAAAGAGGGAAGCAAATGTAAAGTGCTTGCATGCTTGTCTCTACCAGATCAACACAAGAAGTATCCTCCTCCACCCGCTACCCCGGCCACCGCAGTGACACCAGGAGGGTCTGGGGAGACAGCCCACATCCCCCTTGGCTCTCCTTTGCTCCCCTACTACCTTCTTCCACTCCATCTGTTCCGCCTACCGCTCTGCCTAGCACTCTGACCACACTGGCAAGCCTTTTTTGAAGCCTGTCAAAGCCCCTGACCCTTCCCAGGTTGACAGGTAATGCCTCTGCCCACCCACCCGCTTCACTGCAGTGAGGAGAGCTTCCCTATCAGCTCTCCTCTCTAGGGATTCAAGTTGCCTGTGGTGTCCCCAATCCCTGCATCAAGGGGAGGACAGACCAACGGCGCCTTGGTTGGCTGACGCCAGCAAAGCCGTCCACCACAGTCCCATCCTGCAATGCTCTGCAGTCCACAGCATCCACGTTGAGTGGCAGCAGAGCCCTGGCACAGCTTTTGTAAAGAGTGTCCCGGCCCACCTCTCCTTCCTTGGGCCTCATACTCCATCCAGACCAGCGCCCACACCATCCACTTTATTATTTTTTTTGTTGCTGTTGTTTTGAGGCAGGGTATCACTACATAGTCCAGGCTGGCCTCGAATTCACTGCATGGCCCATGCTGGGCTTGAACTTGTAATCCTCCTGCTTCAGCCTCCCGAGTGCTGGGATTACAGGTGTGTGCCACCACGCCCGGCCCATCATTCCACTTCAGAGCAATGAGGTTGCATGGTAAGCGACCAAGATGCCAGTCCCTCAAAGGTCTCCCAGAAAATGGTAGAAACCTAAGCTCAGGGTCAGATATACATTTCCAAATGTACTGGCCAAATGATAAACCTGGTAAACATTTATAATCTCGAAACATAAGTGGATTACCAAAGCACGATTCATCCAATTTCACTGCTTAAACTTTCCAGAAGACTAGCTCAATGGAAATGGAACAACCATTCAGGGAAATATAAAAATGCAATGCTGTTGTGAAATATTTACTGTATTTACTATGGTGGCTAGAAAATGTGGGCGGAGATCTAGGGAAAAATATTTCCCCATTTATTAACAACACCATCGGTTACTAATTTACCAAGGTGGGAAGTCTGGCCTCAAGCCCCACACAGGCCTCTATCACATACTGTATCACTGTATCCAAAATAACAGTGATTGGATAAAAGGTTTCTGTTATTCTATAGTACCTAGAATTAAACAGACAGTTGGACCTGTTAGCTATACGATGCACTTGTCAAAAAATTAAGTTACCACTGCGAGTTCGAGGCCAGCCTGAACTATATAACCAGACCCTGTCTCCAAAATAATAATGTTACTGGGGCAAAAGTGATCTTTTCTGCCCTTAAGTGTTGGGAGATAAGGGACAGTTTCATTTGAGTCCCACCTTTCAACTTGGAGAAAAGTATCATACTGGAGTAGAGAAAATCTCAGCGGGACCTAATGGCGCTCATGTAACTCGATACTGAAAACAATCTAAAGATCAAATCCATTAGAGAAACAAATTGCCTAACACCTGCATGCATCAGGCCTAAACACGCAGCCTCTATCGTTGCCAACAACAGACAGCACAAGTTCCCAGAAGAAGACGGACTTTAAAAAGCACAAACAAACCGTGCTAGACAGAATTTATCTCCAAACCGCCAGCGCCTGCTCGGAGACATTCCTCTGAGCATTTTGATGGCAGGTGGCAGAGACAACAGAGGACGGACGGGGCACCACGTGACCCTCGTTCCTGTCAGTTCCTTTGGAGAGAATCCTTCAGATTTTCACCTGAGGGAGAGGATATTTGGAAGTTGTCTGTAGGATATAGCTTATAAACTATGTCAGTGCTGGGTTTTGATCGGAGTCGTTTCTGCCAAGATGGCCTGGAAGATACATGGTCCTTATTAGGTATTTTCTATATTCATTACGTATGTTCCATTTGACTCTGAAAGTAGCTGCAATCGTTTACACATAGCTTTAAAACTGTTAATTATGAAAGAAAGAAGCAGATGTTCCCGGGAAAGACAAATTTAATTCTGAGCTCCCTGACAGCCAAACCAAAACATGATGAATTATAGCAATTTTATTAAAAAAGAAAGCAAGAAGAAACATCCTGGCTGTTTCGGAGAAGAGCTTTCCCAGGTGCTAACTTTTAAAAAGAGAAGTGTGGGTTCTTGTCTGGAATAACATCCTGCATGTTATAGAAGTCCAGAAGACGCAGAACCATTTTTTGATACGGTCGAAGCAAATGCTAAACACAAATAAAATCAAGCCTGGCATTTAAAAAAAAAATCACATATTATCATAACAATGATTACCACCGACACGATAAGGCAGAAAGTAATTCCGGCTACCCCAGTTTCTGTAACTCTGTCCAATTTTAATGTGATGCCTAAGATTATAGTGCTGCAACACTTTTTTTCAAATTGAACTCCAACAGCTACAGTAATGGGGAAGAGGAGGAAACCAATAATGATGGAATTTGGGGTCCATTTTCCTTAGATATCAGGGAAAGAGCACAGCTGTACAGAGACGCCCAATTTGCAAAAATTACACAAAGTGAAAAATGTTATACTTACATCACCCTCCAAGCTGAGCTTGCACAGAATTTCGTGAACCGTGGACATTTTGAATGAAGCTGGAAAAAAAAGTACAACAAAAAGTCTTTATAAAGAGGTTTTCCTTTCTCCAAAGCAGAGGTTCGTGATACTAATTTCTACTTCTTGGGCCATTTCATCTGAGGATACAAGAGCATTTTTTGGGAATAGACTCCCATCTTATGATCGGAGAAATGAAAACGTAGCAAGGATTTCCCTTAGGTTTTTGACGAACCACCACACAAGCCAGTCCTGCTGTGAACAAACAGAACCTGGAGCGACTGATCTCAGTGAAAAACAAAAGGCAGGAGGAGAGTTGAGTCTTCTGACTTCTCAGAAAGAGAGGTTAAGTCTGTCAAACTTGTCACGACTTCCGCATGTCTCCCAAGTAATACAACGGCTGGAGAAAGGCCTGAGAGCCTTGGGTGTGAGCTGAAATCACGCAGCCCATTCCGAAGTGGACCCTGCATGACTCGGTCCAGAATTGTTTCCTTAGTCCAGTGATGCTAAGAAGGTACAGAAGTGTTTATGAGAAAGACAATGGTTTTTCTCATATTGACTCATCCCATAGAGCGTGGAATGTCTTGTATTTAAGACTCAAAAATGGCAGAAGTGAAGCCCTCTTCTCCCAGCCCGTACATTTACTTCCTTGGGCAGTGTCACCACAGCCTGATAAACTGCCTTTCCAGGGCAGCTGCTTAGTTTTCAAAGGTGCCAATAAGTGTATCTCAACTGAGATAAGATAGGTCAATCTGCATGATCACCCCAAAACCAACCAAACAGGGCAGAGGAGCATACTGAAAGAGTTAGGAACAACATTTCAGTGATAGCAACTCCTGCTATGGTTTCTTTTTGCTTAATATTCTCTTATCAAGGAAATGCTTGTATGGAAATTCACCTTTCTATTCTCTTCAAATTGTTTGCTTAGTCTAAACATGTTCATAGTACTGATTTGGAGAGCATATTTGACATAGGCATTTGCCAGTTTTTTATTATTTTTCTAAAATTTGTACTTATTTGTTTTTGAGGCAGGGTCTCATTGTGTAAGTCAAGCTGCTCTTAAACTCACTGTTTAGTCAGATGGCCTCAAACTCATGGTTGATCTTCCTGCCTCAGCCTTCCGAGTGCTGGAATCACAGGCACGTACAACCATGCCCTTTGAGACATTTGCTGATGTGTAAGAGCATTTTATACTAAGCAGATTCCAGGCCCTGTGCAGGTTGGGACATGAGGAGATATAGGAGAAGATGTAGTTATACAAGTATTTCTGCAAGATTTTCATCCTGAGCTCTCTCCTCTCTTGGTTTTTTTTTGTTTGTTTGTTTTGGTACCGGGGATTGAACTCCGGCCCCCACGCTTGTGAGGCAGGCAGCGGAACCACTGAGTCAAATCCCTCGCCCTGGTTTTGTTTTTTTTGAGACAGGGTCTCACTATGTAGTTGAGACTGACCTGGAACTCACTATGTAGCCCAGGCTGGTCTCAAACTCACAGCGATCCTCCTGCCTCAGCCTCCCTAGTGCTGGGATTACAGGCGTGTGCCACCACACCTGGCTTCTCCTCTCTTCTTGATGTTCACAGCTGCTTTGCTTTCTTGTTTTTGTTTTTTGTAGTGTCAGGAATTGAACCCAGGGCCTCACTCAAGTTAGGCAAGTGGTCTATTGCTGTGCTACATCTCCAACCCTGTTTAAATTTTACTTTGAGACAAAGTCCATCTAAGTTGCCCATGCTAGCCTCAAGCTTGAGATTTTCTCCAAGTGCCAGGATTACAGGCGTGGGCTACCACACGTGGTTCACAGGAGCAGCTTAACACAGGCAAAAAGGAAACTAATCAAAGCCATTCTGATTAACCAGTCCCACAGCTCTTGGGCTTTTCTCTCCTCTCACCAGTATGTCCTGCTGGAGAGTTATCTTTCTGGATGGTAAATGTCTTGCTCTACAAATAAGCTATAGACCAATCAGAAAATGAAATATTATCAGGGCTAAAAAGGAATGAGCTATCAAATCCTGAAAAAAAAGTAGGGGGACTTTAAGCAAAAAAGCCCATTGGGAAAGACTACCTATATACTGAATGATTCCAATGCATAATGTTTCGGACAACACAAAACTATGGAGACAGTAACAAGCACAGTGGTTGCCAAGGTTTCGGGAGGGGATGGATGAGATGGAGCACAGGGGAATCTTAGGCAGTTCATTTATTCCGTGTGACGCTGTAATGAACGATCCATGCCACTATACATTAGTCACAATCCACAGAGTGCACAACTCGAAGAGTGAGCCTTAATGACACTGCGGACTTCGGGTGATGGTGACACCTGAATAAAGACCCACTAATTCTAACACACGTCCCCTGGGTGTCTAATGCCCATAGGAAGAAGGCTGTGACGGGGGAAGGGGTACAGAGGACATGGGTGCTCCCTGTACTTTCTGCTCAGTTTTGCTGTGAACATATAACTGCCTAACAAATAAAGTCTATTTTTAAAAATGTCTTGTCCTATAACTCAACTGTCCACTGCACCAGCCACCAGCCCCATGTAGCCAGCAGGCATATGAAATGTGGCCAGGCCAAACTGAGATGTGCTCTGAGTACAAAGGGCACACAGATTTTGAAAATCTTTTATTAGTCGTTTTTATGCTGATATATAGTATAACTGTAACATGTTGGGTATGCTATAATAAATAAAATATATTATTTAAAGCTAATCTCACCTATTTCTTTTCCTTTTTTTTTATGTTTGCAATTGCATCTGAAACTCACATTCTAGTTTCAATGAGCAGTGCTGGGCCACAGGATCTTACAGAGCCAGGATTCAACCTCATTCCAAAGCCTGTGTAGTAACTAGATCCATTCACGCCTAACTTTGAGATTTCTTCGCAAGACGTAAAAGTCTCCCTTAATAAGGTATCTCTGATTTCAACTGGGGCCCAGAAATATCCAGGGGGCCACATCAGCAGCCTTCAGCCTGGGCGATACCAAAGCAGAAATGAGCGGCAGCCATCTGCTAGTAGAATTCTAGTCCTACTGTAAACAACTAAGAAAACGCCCAAAACAGAAACAAACAACAGGGGAACAGAGCAAGTCAGAGCTGTGCCCAAGCAGATTTAATTGTCTTCAAAGATGAGAACCCCACCTGCCCTCCCTCTACTCCTGAGCGAAGGAGATGGGACCACACTGCTCCGTGCCTCCAGGAAACACGTCCTCCCTGCTCCTGTCTGTAGTACAGCAAACTGGTTCTTATTTCCTCTCACAATGCCTTACTCTCACCACCTGCTTTTTATATCAAGTCTATCCGTCCCTCAACTCTGTGCTGCTTTGGCATCTGCTCCAATAGGGTGATGGCGGCCCCATTCCACATAGCTCTCACCTGCTGTTCAAAGCCATAAGCAATTTTTTCATTCAGTGTTGGGGGTGGAACCCAGGGACCTGGCCATGTTCTACCACTGAGCTACATCCCAGCCCAGGAGCACACTTGGTTCATCCACACAGCAGGGAGTTGTACAGTGCCCTCCAGGTGACCAGTTTTCAAACTGGCAAGCTTCTGGGTATGACTCCAACAGCAAGGGGTGTGTTTTATCTCATTGCTCCTATTAAGTCCCCCTCCCACACACACACAAACTGAAGAGTCAGTGGTGGCGAACCTGTGGCATGCAGAGCCCTCTGTCAGCACGCGAGCCAAGTCACCCCAGCACGGTGACTCAGCAGAGCGGCATTCAAGTTTAACTGCAGTGTTGGCACTTTGCGCTAAATAAGTGGGTTCTGGTTGCAGTTTGGGCACTAGGTTTCCAAAAGGTTCGCCATCACTGTTATAGTTGCTAAATAAACTAGAAAACAGGGTGCTGCTCTTTTGTATGAGGAGCAATTATATCACTTATAATCACTCTGCATAAAAACCAATGGGAGGATAACCACAAAGCCACAATGACCACAGAGCAATACCCAAGAAGCTTGCTAATACTGCCTGCACGTGCTTGTTAACAAATTTTATGCGATTTAATACAAACACATTTTCACCTGAGAAAGAAAATATGGCCTTGGCTTCTTCCCCTTCTTCCCTTTATCGTCCCCTGTCAAGGCAAAGCCATTGTGCATAGCACTGGAGCCCTGGGGAAACGGTTGGCTTTGCCATTCCCAAGGTTGTTAAAACATTCATTTAATGCAGTACCTTTGACTACTGGAAATGTCTTGGCTTCTGTAGCACGCTGGGCCTGTCTCTCCTACATTTAGATCTGCGAGACACCTACAGAACTGGGGAATGCAGCCCCTGCTCCTCTGGGAGACACTGAACAGGCCAGCCCAGAGTCCCCAGAGAATGAGAGGCTAAGGCAGGACCAGAACCCCAGCCACCTTGTCCTGGGCTGGGGCCTTTTAGAGCCTGCTGGAGAGAGAGAGAGAGAGAGAGAGAGAGAGAGAGGGAGGGAGGGAGGGAGAGGGGGGGGCACGCGTCAGAGGGCTAACAGAACCTAACACACCAGGGAGGATCCAGCCCGAAAATGTGAGAAGCTCTGGGGAGGTGGGAAGGGCTGATACCCCAAGGCGGTGGAGAACAAGAGGCCAGATGTGAAAAGGAGCCGAGTCCAGTGTGCAACCCTAAGAAGTAACTGAACTGGGCCAAGTTAAGCGTGCTTGTGGCAGTACTGGAGCCCTGAATGGCAATGTGGATGTGACCCCAAATCTACCTTTACTCAAGCTCCAAACGCTGGCTCTGGAGCCTGGATTTTCCTGCTGAAGCAATCCCTCCACCTTTAGTGTGCCCTTTGTTGTGAGGATTTAAAGTGACATCTACCCGCTATCGGAGACAACTGTACTGGGCTGGCTCCTCATCCCAGCCTCTCCTTGCTGGCCCATTTCTCTCCAGAACCCGGAAGCAGCAGTTTGCATATCTGTTTCCACCACTTGGACCTCACCCAGTCGCCCAACCAGTTTCAACTTGCAAAAGAGAGAGAGCGCTATCAGGCAGTTTGATCTGTTGGCGAGCACCTCAGCCCTCGTTCCCAGGGAGAGATGGATACCTGCCAGCCCTGTTAGAGTGGGGCTTGTCCAGGAAAAGTGGGTCAGTTTAGGAAAATAAAAGAGAGGAACAGGGAGAGGTACTGAAAGAGCCACACCCACCTCACGCAGTTCTGAAATCCTTCACTACAGGGTGGGGGTGGGCTGGGGACTGGCTGGGCTCCACCCTAGCAAAGGGAACCATTTCCTCTGTCCTTGAAGGGATTAGCAAATGAGACTGTTAATACCTGACCTGAACAGCTCTCAGGGTACTGGGCTAGGCTCTAATGAAATCTTTTGGGTCTTTTTTTTTGAAAAGTAAATCAATTACAACTGTCCTTTTTAAAAATGAAAATAAAAATACTAATTTTTTTATTCCTACAAAATCAGAGTTAGAACACAAAAAGGACAAGTGAACCAGTTTTAGCTTCTCTTCCAAAAAGGAAAGCAAAACAAGTCTGAAGTGAATAACAAGTTTCACTGAACTGAATTAGGAGGTAGCTTCAGAAAGCCCAGATATTAATTCACACACACACACACACACACACACACACACACACACACACACACACGATGGGGCTGGTGTTCAGGGGAGACACACCCACTCACTTGCCTTCGAAACTGGAGTGTTGTGGAGTTGCCACAACACAGACCCCTAACAACCACGATGAATCAATCTGGGAGCGGACGACACAAAGGAGGACTTAAAGCCAAGATGAGTCCTGGTGGGAGGCCCGAGGGTTGGGTTTCCCCACCAAAGCCCTCACTGTACCGCCCTGGGCACTGCAGTCTGCACTGGGAATCCAAGCCAAAAATAATCCGTGAATGAGGGGGGAGGAGAGTTCCCAGTGTACTCCACCCTAAATCTGCCCCTCTAAATCATCTTAACAGAACCTTCTTGAAAGCACATTCTTTTCTCCTTGGTTTTATGGTCCTGATTATTGCATGAGTCACCGGGCCAAGTCATTCCCCAGAATCCCTGGAATTCGGCCACTGGGCCTTGATCACATGGAGCGGGGGCCTAACAGCGCTTGCTCTAGCTTGTCCCTCTCACTGCCTGATCTGAATCAATATGTTTGCTGCTGAGAGCCCTGCTGTGGCTTCCTGCTCTGGCCAGAGCCTCTCTCTGCCAGTCTCCTGACATAGGGTGGGAGTGGGCAGAAAGAACCCAGCATGAACCATGATGTCACTTGGCATGAAACACTTTCGGGGTTGGGAAATACGGTCCTGCACGTCTACACTTCAACTGAGGGGTCTCACAGCCCGTATCTTATGCTTTCAACAAGGCCCAGCTGCCCACAGGAAAGTTTACCTCCACGTTCGAGATCTTCCACACTCTGGATTTACCTGCGTTTCCTTAGACACATACGCGCGTGCGCACACACACACACACACACACACACACACACACACACAGCCTGCATGGAAATCAGAGTGAACTGTTAACTCTTTCAAACATGCTCAGCCCCGCCCTGCCAAATTACCACGCCCCCCCAGTATGCCCTGCCTCTATTAGCTTACATCCAAATGGGCCTTTTGGATACAGAAAATTATAGCTAATGTTACCTTTCTTACACGAGCTCCTCCCTCCATGCCCTGCTACTCTTGAAACATCAGAGTTGAGTGTGTATGCTCACAAGGTCCTCCCACAGGGCCTCTAACTTACTCTAGGCAGTGGCTGGCACACAGTGGGCATTCAGTTGCATCTTGGAATGTTTTACACATACTGGGTCTTTCCATTTTAGAAGGCTTAATTTGTTTTTTTTTTCTTTTGCAACATGCTCTCCTCCCTCCATTTTCTTTCTCCCTCAGATTCAATATTTTAAGGGCAAAGACGGTTCCACGCTTGCCTAGCGGGAAGCTTCAATTCTTCAACTCCCAGCCTCTGTCCCCTTTTCAAAAGCCTGGCAGAGAGCTCGGGAGTGGCATCTTTCTTTCTACCACCGTGAGTGGTGGGCAGCCCCACCCTGGCACAGCCCAACCTTCATCCTGCCAGGGCTGCCTGGGTCCCAGCCCTGCCAGAGGACAATGCAGGAACATAACCGACATCTTCAGGGGCAAAGTAACCAAGAGGCAACAAAGGAAGCAGGATGAACACCTGGCCCGGGTACTCTGATTTCCTCCAAGCTATGAGTGTGCAGTCTGGGTGTGGTGATGAGACAAAGTGCGTGGACAACTGGCTCTGTGTCAGGGCCACTCCCCGGATTCACAGCGCTCCACACCATGCCTAGGGTTAGAACCCAGACCACTTGGGTGTTAGGGGCTTATTCCCCAACAAGACTCAGCTCAGATGCCTTAAAAACTTCTGGGTCTATCCTAAAAGGAGGCAAGCTCAGCACAAGCACCCAGAATCACAAGTAATACCACCCAGCTCCTAACTGATGACCTGTCCCCTCCACAAAGTTACAGGAGAGCTGCTGCTGGCAAGGGAGAAGGAAAAATACCCCAGACAGTGAATGGGCGGAAAGAATTTTTTTAAAGGACTGGAATTTCCTCTGGTGTGGCCTCCCACTACAACGGGGTGTGGCATCAGGGGAAGAAAAGGAAGAAGAATGATTCCTAAGTGCCATAAAGGAGGGCCATCCAATTCCTACTTATTTCTCACACTCAAGTCTGAAAGGTAGGTTGTGGCCCCTAGACTTTAAAAAAAGCATCCCCAGAGATGAGCAGAATGCAATGGTCAGGACTGTGGGTTAACAAGAACAATGAGCCCCAAGTGAGGAAATGAACATTAATTTGTAAAAATACAAAGTTTTAAATCCAATTGCAATGAATACAATTGACTTATTTTGCCTCTTTCTGTTCCCAATAGATACAGATATAAGTTTAAAGAACAAGGGTTACAGGTATGTGTAAGGGGGGGGTCTGTTTCTTCCCTGCTATACCACGGCATCACTGGGTATTTTATGGGGCCACTGGATATCAAAAAGAGTCCATTAGAGCCTGGGACTCCTTTTGTGACACGCCCGCCTTCCCATAATTAAAAAAGGGTTCAGAGGGTCCTCAGCCACTGAACAAGCAGACTGAGAACAAAGGCCCCTCCAAACACCATGGTGCCAGTTCGAGGCCCACCTGTGCAGAAAGAACCCACAGCCTTCAAAATCGATAGCAATTACAGAAGAGTACCTACCTGCCAGGAAAACCACTGAAATCAGAATTAGCTGGGAAAATAATGGCTAGGTCTACAGGCCTAATGTCAATCAATAGAGTACTTTAAGAGCTCACACACAGGATGTTAAATACTGAGGCTCCAGTCCAAGGGTGAGCTCTGTATCCAGCCAGTCATTTCCCTGGGCCTCTATCACAGGCAGGCCACCAAATCATAAAAAACACGCAGAGATGGGCACACCCTCTCACTGCAGATGCAAAAAGACCCCGGAGACTTCCAGATGATGGGTGGGCTCAAGAGAGAAGAAACTGCTGGGCAGGAAATGTCGGACACCTTGGCCTCGGATCCCTCCTCAGCCCTAGTCTCAGCTATTATTCCCCTCCTAGTGCCTAATTACTACATTGTTTATTTCTCCTTGCTTCCATGGCCTCAAACTATAAACAGTATAATGAGCTTTCAGTTTTGATCTTTTTTAGAAGACACACTCCTGTCTGGCAGAGGATTTCAGGATCACCGACCCTTCCTAGCGTCCCACTGATTGGACCTGTTCGCGTCCAGCTGGGTGTGGTCTCTACACTGCACCAGAGTACAGGGAGGAGGCTGTGCTGTGTCAGGGAAAAGGATCTGGGAAAGGGGAGGCGGAGAAAAGAAAATGGAGCTCAGACAAAGACACGATTTCTCAATTAAAATATTTTAATCAAGACCATCCTCAAACCTAACAACCAAAACAACGTTTCAGTGATTTCTTCTTCCTACCCACACCTCTTCCAAGAAACTCCCTCTCCCATTCCAGAAATGAGGCCCCGCTTAGAGACCATGCAGTTCAGTAAGTTTTTTTTCTGGGCTAGCCTAGGAACCTAAGCACCTTCTACAACCTTGCTTCCGTGGGAAAGTTTATTTAATATTCCAAATCCCCGGAGTTACGGATAAATGAGCAGCCCCAGACTATGGCCAGGAGCCACCAGGAAGAGCCTTTTGGTCTCCTGTACGGCACTTCGTGCACTTCACATTGTTTTGAATGAATGTGCTATTTGCAATCTTCAGTCACCGTCTTCCGGTGGCAGTAAAAATGGGCATCGGAAATCACCTTCATAGATAGGGAAACTCCTGGAGCCCAGGCCTTGCACGGCGGGACACGCCCGTTTCTGCACCCCAGGCCTGACTCACTGTCGCACCCTCCCCACGGGGAGCTTCTTCCCTGGGGTGTATGAGTTCACCCAAATGGGAATCTCTGGAGAAGTTAAACCGAGATGCACAGGGAGTAACTCGACGCCCTCAGGGCTGGCTTTACCCAGGCCCTGGGCGGAGGTTCTGAGCGGACGCGGGGAGACGGACGCCTAGGTCCTCAGCTCCGGACCACACCCTGAGCCCCGCGTCTGCAGCGCGGCCCTCGGCTCCGCGGATTCCCCCTAGAAGATCTCGGGGGGCCTCT
>NW_022900937.1:12857558-12901907 GCF_012274545.1 Fukomys damarensis
GGGCTGCCGTGCGTACGTCTCCAGGACTTCAGTACACTATGGCTTGCTTAAGTCACTTGAAAATGTACCAAAAGGGGGAAGGGGTGAGGAGTCGATGTCACGGAGGAAAAATTGTTCCAAGAAACACCAGTTTAGGTTCCCTGAGCTGGGGGCTGCTGGCCCTGAACACACATTTAGTTGAACCCTTGGTCGCCAGCAGGAGAAGAGGCCCCTGAACCCGGGGTTGGGGCAAGAGGAGAAGGTGGGAGCCAGAATGCACCCTTAGGCTGCTCGGGAGAGCCGGAATCCTCCCAGAGATAGCTGTGCTCCGTGTCCCGCGCCGGTCGGGCAGCCGGGGTCTCAGAACCCGGCCTCACAAAGAACTTTCCTTCCCTCCTTCCTGATGCCCGCTCTCAGCCAGCGCCCAGGCTGAGTTTTGCTGTGTCTTGCTTTCTTAACTTGCCCTGCGGCCAAGTCATTGCAACATGTGGACCGACACGTACTGGTGTGTGTGGCCTGTGAGTAAATACTGCGTCCAGGCTCCAGTCTGCAGGCTCCTTCACCGGGAAGCCCGGAGGCCTTTCACCTGGTCTCACGAGGCCTGCTTTCCTGCGACCCGGTGCCGCCATTCCCAACTCCGGAGACTGCTGACACTGGGTTTTCCTTTCCACTCTTGGGAGTCGGAGAAGGACAGCAAGGACCAACAGACCTTCGGGCTGTGCACGCTATCCCTTAGAAGTGTGCAGCAAAACCTGCCACAACCGAGGTCTCAGCAAACCAGCTGCATCCCTGGGAATAATATGTAACGGGGACAAAGAGAAAACAGAGCAATCCCGGATAACATTTCTGAGTTAGTATGTAGCTCTCCAGTGACTAAAGACGGTAGCGATGTATCTGTCTAATGCAGCGGCATTTGGGGACGTAGGAGAAACTGAGACAGAGTAGCAGCAGCCTACCTGCCCACTGGGGCTCAGGCCAGGTCCCCTCTGTCTCCTACTCCTACTCGAGGTGTAGGAAGCTCTGGACAGACGATAATATTTAATTAAAATCATGTGGGATACAGATAAACCATCCAATATCCACAAGAATTTTCTGTTTATTATAAGCATCTGGCAACTCGGAGCGAACACAGATCTCTGTGCAACAGCCAGGCTTTGCTTCGTGCTGAAGTGATGTTATCAGGAAAGTGTGCCGTGGTTGGAAGTCATGGTTTGCAATATCTGAGGAATGTGAGGCCAGTTCTGCCAACTTTAGAGTCTTTGTCTAAAAATCCTTTTTCTTGCCTTTCGCCCCACCCGCTTCTGTTTCTCCCTCCTCTCCTTTCACTGTGATTGCGCAGAACTGTTCACTGCATTCAGATTGTTTGTGTCATGCAACTTGTCCTCTAAATGCCTGGCCATGTTTGTTCCCACTTTCTCTGCCGCACCTAAACATCTCTAACATCTAGCGCCTCACGAGCAAAGACAGACAGGCATTAGGTGCAACGGGATGATAGAATTCTCCCTGGCATGACAAAATTGAATTATTCACAGAATGAGAGAATACGAGAGCTGGCAGGGGCCTGAGAGATTATCTCATCCTGTTTTTGAGCTCTACCTATGAAGAAATTGGAGTGCAAAGAAAGCAGGAGTTGAATAATGCACGCAAAGTCCTTGCGTCAGGTACTTACGCCACTGAAATGTCACCCTCCAACATTTAGTGGTTAAAGCATGCACAGCCATTTATCTGCTGGTGATCCTGCAGTTTGGGCAGGGCTGACTCTGGTGGCTCTGCTCCGCGCAGAGTTGGACTGGGAAGGTCACCTGGGGTTGGAGGAAACAGTGGCTTCCCTAGGCTCCTCCTCGCCTTTGGTTTTGTTTTCCACTCATCTGCCTGTACCTCTGCACCAAGGCAGTCATGGCAGCTTCTTCCTGGGAGCAAAAGCTGAGTCGGCCAGGCCCTTAGCAAAATCAAAGGGTGGGAGGGAGTTGACCTGTGTTGACCCTTGCCTTAGTCTACTGCTCTGCCAATGTCTGGCTTTACCCTCTGTCTTCCAGGCTCCATCCAGAGACGTCTTCCCTTTCCTTAAGAACGGCCCACACTTGGAGCTGAGTGTCTCTCTCAGTCATTAATGCCACACCGGGACAGTCAAAGGGCTAAAACTTCTGTCCATTTGTGGCTGTTTCTGTGTTCAGGCTGACTTCTTTACTACAAGTATCTTTTTTTTTGCCTCATTGAGTTTATTGGTACATTTTAGGTATCTTAAAACTCGTGGATTTAAAAATAAATCTTACTGGTCTGGGGATTTAGCTCAGTGGTTCTGCTGCCTGCCTTGCAAACACAAGGACCCAAGTTCGATCCCTGGTAACAACAACAACAACAAAACAAACAAACAAAACTAATAAAAATAAATCTGACTGATTTTTCACTCTATGGTCCAAAATTCATACCCAACTGCTGGGCATGGTGGCACACACCTGTAATCCCAGCACTCGGGAGGCTGAGGCAGGAGGATCGCTGCGAGTTCGAGACCAGCCTGGGCTACATAGTGAGTTCCAGGTCAGTCTCAACTACATAGTGAGACCCTGTCTCAAAAAACTCCCTCCCACAAAAAAAATTCATACCCAATCTAGTTTTCTCAAAAATTTTGGAAAAAAAAAGTTGTATTGAGGTTTCGTTCCAAGCTTCAGGATTCACATTCACAATCCTTTCTGAAACGTACCTCCTTCTCTTTTGCACACACCATACTGCAATGGGACAGGGCACTTAAGGATTCTTTTTTAATTTCATATCTTTTATTAGCCCCTGTTTGCGGATTATTGCACGGGGTTGGTGCGTATACATAACACATCTTAATTCTCTTGTTATTCTGGTCCCCCTCTTATCCCTCCCTGCTTCTTTCAACTCTTGCTCCCCTTCCGATTCCCAAAATCTCTATTTCCTTTTTTTTCAATTATTTTTTATTCATTTTCCCTTTCTTCTGTCTTCCCTGTCCTCCATCTCTCGCTGCCCTTTCTATTCAGAAAAGATCTCCCTACTTCCTACTCTCTATCATTTATGATGCTCTTTATTTCTATTTTGGGTTTCTTATATAAGATAAACTATGTGATATTTAAACTTTTGCATCTGACTCATCTCACCGAACATTAGGGACTGAAGGCTCATCCGTTTACCCACAAATGCCTCAAGTCTATCCTTCTTTATGGCAGGGTAGTACTCCGTTGTGTATAAAGACCACATTTTATCCATCCATCCAATGGTAAACAGGCTTCCTCCAAGATTTAACTATTATATACCATGTCACTATAAACATGGGTATGATCACTAGTATAATCACTTTAACCCCTTCAGGAAGATACCTAGAAGGAAATAGGTCAAACGTAATTTCTACTTTGAGTTTTTTGAGGAATCTCTCTGTTGACCTGCACTAGCTCATATCCTACCAACAAGAGATTTTTTTGTTTGTTTCTTTGTGACAAAACCTCACTATGTGGCTCAGGCTGGCCTCAAGCTTGTGACCCTCCAGCCTCCTGAATGCTGCTATTACAGACATGAACCACTGTGTCTGGTACACTTAAGACTCTTAGAAGTTCTGGGATGGTCTTCAAAGCATCCCATTAAATCTTCCTGGGCCTTTTTTAAGTCTTCGTAGCCACATTCATGATTTATCCTGAAGCAATTTCTTACTTTGACAATCTTTCACTTGCTAGAATTCTGATCAAAAACCAAACACATCACCCTTGTGTCCTCTCTCCTTGTCCATTGTCATGGGTGCTTCATGCATTCTTCCAGGAATCTCCTTGGCTAGATCCATAGGGTTCTTAGGCAGCTATTCTCCCAGTCTGTTACCAGAGCTGCTGTGGTACTGTCCAGTGTGCTGCCCCTGCATGGTGCCGGGTGCCTTCCCTCCAACTTCCCACAGCCATTGCCTCACTGCCCATCCAACCTGCAACAACAGTGTCCCTCTGGTTACCACCTGGCAGTAGGGTCCATGCCACCAGATGCTTAGGTTTTCCTTACAGCAACACTCCGCATCAATGTACCAATTTGTCTCACATGTTCTTTCTATGAAATAAACCATCTTCAAATCTTAGAAGCTTTAAAAAAACTATTTCTTCATAAATGTGCAGAAGGCTGGGTTATTTCTGGTCTGTGTAGCCTTGGAGGGGAGACGCCCCCCCCAACAGGTAGGATGTTAGTATCAAAAGGAGGATAGTAGACAAAAGAAGAAGAGGTGGACTGAAGTGGAACAACAACACTTTCTCTGCATGTGCTCGTTAAAGCAAGTTACCTTAGTTAAAGCACACTACCTAGATTCCAAGGAAGGGGAAGCAGATTCTACCTGTCAAAAAGGGAGTGACATGTGCTCAGATAGGAGGACAGAATTGCCCTCAACTATCTTTGCAGACAATCTATGTCGTATTTCTCAAATACCTCCGATAGTTCATTGAGATACATTCTGACTCCAGGCCCTCTGCATTGTACGGTTCAGACATTCACTGTTACAAGACATATTTTGATACCAAAGGAGGGGTAGTTGGCCATATGATTCAGAAGCCTTTGAAATTGTTTCACAGGGGGAATCTGGAAAGGTTTGGAGATGCTGGCTGGAGAAGTAATCCTAAAATGCTATGAGCCAAACTTCATGGGAGATTCTGGTCAGAGCTCAAAAGACCAGAATGCTGATAGTTATGCAGCCAGTAATGATCAGGCTCAAGAGGTTTCAGTTGAGAACAAGGACTCCCTTGAAAGTTAGATTCTAGACCATGAGTGTTATGGTACAGTGGAAATTTTGTCTAGAATGTCCTGAGATTTTATGGTGACTAAGACTAAGGGTGGTGGGCTAATTAATCTGGCAGAGGAAACTGAAAAGCGGCTCAATGTTCAGGCTGTTGCATGAATACTGCATGCTGCTTTTAGCCAGGTTTCTACTGAAAATCAGAGCCAAAATCCCATTTGAATAGTTTTTAGTTACCCCAGAAAGGAAAGGCCTGTAAAGATAGAGCAGTGCAGAGTTTGGTTACCATAAAGATTAGCATTAAAAAGAAGCCAAGGTAAAGCCAAACTTTACCACAGGACAACAGAAAAGATGGCTTAAGGGCATCATAGGAAGCAGCAAGATTCCATTCTTCCTGGGCTCAGAGTTGCAAAAGTGAAAGAATGCTTTGAGAAGAGAGTCTCAAGGCACCTGGCTTGAGAAAGGATGACCAGGAAATTTGACTAGGATTTGGTTCACAGGGCTCAGTCATCCAGGTACTCAGAGGCCTCTGCAGCCATGATACAAGGGAGGTGGCCACTGCTTGAATTGGCAGTGGATCATGCCACTACCACATGGTACTGATTTTATGGGCATGCAGAATGCATGAGTTATGGGGTTATGGAGGCTTCTACCCAGATTTCAGAAGGAGTCGGGGCCAGACAGTGTGCCCTGATAGGGCACTGTGTGAAGCTGTGAGAAAGAAGCCAAAACTGCAACAGGGAGCCTGGAAAGTTGGAGAAGTTAGGAATATGGAGCTTCTGAGGAAAGCTGCAAGAAATTATCAAAGCCAGCCCAAGAAAAAAGCCATGAGGGCTATAACCACTACCAATGCTAGAGGGGATATCCAAGCCATATCTTGCTCGGGGTGCTGGACATAAAGCAACAGGATTTAATGTTTGCCCTGCTGATTTTGGTTTTGCTTTGATCCCATTGGTTTCTATCCCCACTTTCCTCCTTTTTGGAATGGGAATGTTTACCCTGTGTAATGCTGGAATTGTTAAAATTTTGGCAACTCATAAAGATAGACTAAATGTATTTTATAAAAAGTAATGTCTGATAGTCCTCTGGGAGCCAGGACAAAATGTTACCACTTAGATTTTAAAGGTCCCCTAAAGCAGCCTCAGGCACTCATGGGTGGGTCTTTCAAAAAATGATTGGGTTAGCTGGGCGGATGTGGTGGCGCACGCCTGTAATCCCAGCACTTGGGAGCTGAGGCAGGAGGATCACTGCCAGTTTGAGACCAGTCTGGGCTACACAGTGAGTTCCAGGTCAGTCTCAACTACATAGTGAGACCCTGTCTCAATAAACAAACAAACACACAAAAAGATGAATGGGTTATGCCAGGATAGCTGACTTGCTTTTAGGAGGTGTGGTCTGGTTGGAAGAGGAGGGTCACTGGGGCATGACCTGCAAAGGTTTCTAGCTCCTCTGACTTCTCTGCTTATTGTCCGCTGTGCAGTGAGCAGTTTCCCCACCACACCCCTCTGCCATGCTTCCCTGCCTTGCAGGTAGCCAACTCTGGACTAAAACCTCTACAAACTGTGAGACAAAAATAAAACATTCCTCCTTTAAAGTGTGGGTGTCAGTATTGTGTCTCAGTGACAAGAAAGTATCCAAGGCAGATTTTCACACTAGCAAAGTGCAGCCATTGCTGTGACACTACCTGAGCACATGGTTTGGAAACCTTTGGAACTCGTGCTTGGGAGGATTTTGGAAAGGTTGGAGATACCAGCTGGAGAAGCAGCCCTAGGGGCCATAAACTGAGCTTGATTCAAGATTCTGGTCTATGGGCCAAGGATTTAGCTGAGTGGTTCCGCTGTCTGCCTCACAAGCACAAGGACCTGAGTTCAATCCCCAGAAGCAAAACAAAAACAAAAAACAAAAAACAAAAACAAAATTTGGTCAGAGTTCAGAGACCAGAATGGTGATAAAAATGTAAATGGTGAAGACCAAGCTATGGAGGTTTTAAGTGGAAACAAGGATTCATAGGCAATAGAATTCCAGGCCATGTGTGTTATGCTCTGGCTGAAATTATGACTACATTTTGTTTATATTTTAGTGCCCCCCCCCGGTTTTTCTTGGTACCAGGGATTCAACTTACAACCTTGTGCTTGCAAGGCAGGTGCAGTGCTACTGAGCAAAATTCCTGACCCTCTAAATCCTGAAACTTTATAAGACACTGAGAGTAAGTGCAGTGGATTAAATAAGCTAGAAAAGGAAATTCCAAGAAAGTGCAATCTGCAGGCTGTAGCATGGGTACTGTTGGAGGCTTTTGGCCAGCTCTATATTGAGATGTTTTTTTTTTTTTTTTTTTTGTATCAGGGATCAGACTCTGGACCTTGCACCTGTAAGGCAGGCGGTAGAACCACTGAGCTAAATACCCAGCCCAGTTGAGTGATTTTAAAAGTTTTGAGCTTCACCATGAAAGAAGCTTCTGTAAAGTTGGGGCCTGTAAAGTCAGAGCAGAGAAGAATTTAGTTACTGAAAAGATTAAATGTCAAGAGGATGCCTTGAGGGTATGGGTGGGATCTGAAACACACCTCCACCCCCATTCAGACTCCAGGGTGGAAAAAAGGAAAGATTTTGCTTTGAGTAGAGCGCTCTAGAGCATGCTGCTCAGGAAAGGTCACCTAGGAAACTGATTTCCTGGGATTCACTCCATCAGAGGCCAGGCAGTGTGCCTCTGTTGAGGTCAGTGTGAGAGTGAAGAGTGAAGGCAAACGTGTACAGGAAACCCCAGAAAGTTGGAGAAGCCAGGAACATGGAACATCTGAGGAAAGCTGAATGGAGCAATCAGAGCCAGATGAAATGATAAACTATGAGGGCTATAACCACTGGCAATGAGATAGGAGTGGGGCCACACGAGTGGTTCAGAGTTCACATCTGATCCCAACAACCAGCCCCAGATCCTATACATGGAGCCATAGTATTTGGTATTTGCTCTGCTGGGATTCAGCGTTGCTTTGATCTCACTGGCTTCTACCCCTCTGTTTTATCCTCTTATGGTTTAGATCTAAATGCTCCCCGAAGCCTCATGTGCTCTTAGGCAAGGTTTTTAGATTGTGATTACATTACGGGCCAGTAACTAGCTTATTAGGAGGTAGGGCAGGGTTGGAAGAAGTGGGTCACTGAAGGTATGACCCGGGGGGTGCATCTTCCTTCCCAGCTTCTCCCTTCATTCTTTCTCTGCTTCCCATCTGCCCTGTTCTGAGCAGCTGTCCTCTGCCATTATTCCCCCGGGCCATGCAGTCCTGCCCTGGAGCTGGTGGAACACAGACTAAAACCTCCACAAACTGTGAGCGAAAATAAAATGTTCCTCCCACAAGTCGTGGGCATTGGGAGTTACTTCTCAGCAATAAGAAGGTGAACAAGACACGTACCGACCAGAAGGCTGTTGTTCCCTTGAGCCTGCTATATACATAATCAGTATGTGAGAAGAAGACACGACCAGGAGAGAAAAAAGATTAATCTGAGAAATCCAACATGCAAAGAATAGGAGTTTTAGAAAGACAGAATAGGCAGAATGGCCGGGGGAGGATCAAAGAAATGACAAGACATTTCTCTAGAACTGAAGGCTGTGAGATTTTAGATTGGAAAAGCTACTATTAGAAACAGCAAAACAAACCAACCCAGGGCACACAGTCACGACATTTCAGAACACTAGGTTCTCACAGGGTGACATCCTTAAGACGTTAGAGAGAGAAAACGGGTCGTATCTGAAGGAGCCCGACAGACAAGCCCCAGAGCAAGAGAGCAGTCATGGCAGGTAGAACAAGGATAGGCTGATCGGGGCTGGCGTTGCTGATCTTTAGTTTTCAAGGCTGATTATTTTCTGGCCAGGTCTTATTTTGGGGAAAGCAGGGGAAGGGGTAACTAATTCATGGGCACACTCCAAAAGAGACATAAAAGCCAACGTGAAGGAACACTGACTGGCAAAAACCTGAAATACTATGAACAGCAAATCAAACATTGATAGGAATGGATTATATTACCCAGAAGAGTCTAAATGAGAGTTAAAAAAACACACTAAGGTTGGATGGGGAAAGCTCTCGTTTACAGATGAATGGCAACTTATGAAAGTGTCAGGAAAGATATGAGGCCGGGCAAAACCTTTTATAATCTCAGTTTCTTCATCACAGTTCTCTCATCTGCATGACTGACTAGTACAAACCTTAGGACATATATAAGGAATGCATTGCTCACACATGCAGTCCCGGCACTGATGGAGGCTGAGACAGGAGGATTCCAAGTTTGAGCCCAACCTGGGCAACTTAGCAAGATTCTGTCTTGAAAATTAAGAAGAGCTGGGAATATAGTACTTTGGTAGAGTGCCCTTGGGTTGATCCCCAATACCACACAAACACACGTTGGGTGCCATGAAGGTGCCTAAAAGCAGCGGTTACTTCACTGGCTCTGCTGAACTCAGTGCATGAGGTCAATAAACTGGCTGAGCTCCGGCATCGCTGACCCAAACTGCAGAGAGAACACTTGCCCTGGAGAAAGCAGCTTCCATTCAGTGTGGAGATATTTTCAGAGAAACCTCTGCAGAGCCCCACTTTCTCAGCTAGAGCAGATACTCTGGCCCTACCTCTGTTCTCTCCAAGGCACCAGATCCATCTTCCTAAGACACAGTTCTGTCTACGGTGCCCTTTCCCAGAAAACCTTCCCAGTGTGGTCTGACTGCCCTTGTGTGTGCCTTACACCCTGCTCGTACCACCACAGACCACACCCCTGGTCACCCCTGCCTGCATCCTCCAAGCCTTGGGGCAAATATTCCTTTCTAAAGTGCAGCTTTTCCCAACTCCACAGGCGTGTGTACCTACCGCTGTCCCATGGTGCTCCTGACTCACCAGGGTTGGGTTTTTACTTTCTGGTCATGAGGCAGGAGCTCCTGGGGACAGGTGTACTCGGCCGCGTCCTCTCTGTGGGTACTATCTCACTCTGTGCCGGGGTCTATCACATTCACCTTCTCAGGCCGGACCTTGCCTTCGTTCGGACTTATACTCACCTGGCCAGACAGAAGTAAAAGGCAGACAGTATCCAGTGGACCACTCCATAGAGAGGGTAACAGTCAAAATGGTGCTGCTTTTTTAAGAAATCTTTTTATACTCAGTAGCTTTATTTTCTGAAAAATGTTGTGCTATTTTCAATAGACTGTGGCTAAGAGGTATATACTGTACTGAAAAATTCATTTTATTTTCAGTTTATAACAGATAGCACTTAAATATTTATCTATATTTTGTGCAAAATTATGTCTCTTGAGTGCTGGGATTACAGGCATGTGCCACCATGCCTAGCCTTTTAAATTTTAATTTTAAGACAGAGTCTTTCCAAGTTGCCCAGGGTTACTTCAAACTTGTGATCCTCTTGCCTCAGACCCCTGAATCTCTGGTGTTGTAATACTAGGTATGCACTACCACACTGAGCTATCCCTAAATCTTTTAAATGGTATTTCAAATCTTTATTTAAGAAAATATAGCTGGGAGTGGTGGCACACACCTATAATCCCAGCCCTCTGGAGGCTGAGGCAGGAGGATCGCTGTGAGTTCGAGATCAGCCTGGGCCACAGTGAGTTCCAGGTCAGTCTCAACTACATCGTGAGACCCTGTCTCAAAAAAACAAAAGAAAAAAAATATATAAAAAAGAAAAAAATTTATAAGTATAGGAAATCCTCTATTGGCAAAGAAAACACTAAAACTGTATATTTGCTAAACCTGATTTATTTTGATTCTTTTAATCACGACCCATGATTATATAACACAGGCTGAGTATACATTTACAATACATGAAGGAAAAAAAGTTTGCTCAGCAAATTAATATAATCAATAAGATAACTTGCGGTACGAAGTTTATAGAAAGGGCAAGTTTCTTTATTCATACAACCTTTGTAATGTTTGCATTGCTTTTTTTAATCTCATGGTCCCATGAGTGTTTCTTTTTCAGGCTGCACCATCAGGCCATAAATTCTAGCCCTACACTAGCCCGTGTAGGGCTCTGTGTCGAAGACCTGACTGTCAGAGTGGGCTCTGTCTCTGGGTGCTCTGCTGATCATCACGGAACTCCCAGAGACAGGTTCCGGTCCTGGACCCTCCCATAAACTGTGTATACTCTGACAAATCATTTAAACTCTACAGTTCTGTTTCTCATCTGGAAAACAGAGACTTCGACTAGAAGGTAATCAAGTTCTCTCTTTCTCTCTATTTTTTCCTGTACCAGTAACTGAACTCAGGACCTTGCACTTGCCAGGCAGGCATGGTGCCACTGAGCTACATCCCTGGCCCAATCAAGTTCTCTTTTAGCTCTCAAACTAGATCCTTGATATGAAGACCTAAAGGATCTAAGCATGATGATTAGGTATACATAGACACTGACAAACAGAAGTAAGTTTTATCTATTCCAGTATTTCTAAGTGGGAGTACTTTGAATAATTAAACTATATCTCTTATCAAATAGATCAATAGATTTTTTTTTTTTTTTGAGACAGGGGCTCACTATATAGTTGAGACTGACCTGGAACTCACTATGTAGCCCAGGCTGTCTCAAATGACAGCGATCCTCCTGCCTCAGCCTCCCGAGTGCTGGGATTACAGGCGTGCGCCTCAATAGATTTTTAAATCAAACTGATACTCTATTTTTTTTTCTAAATGAGTAAGTGTATCCCTTGTGTAACTGCATATAGTTGACCATCTATATCCTTGGGGTCCGTAGATTCAACCAAGTATAGGTTGAAAATAAGTTGTGTCTGTATCGAATATATACAGGCATTTTCCCTTGTACTATTCTTTAAACAGTATAGTATAACACCTATCTCTATAGCATTTACATTGTATTAGATGTCATAAGTAACCTAGAAATGATTTAAAACATATGACATGTGCACAGCTATATGGAAATGGTATACTTTATTTTATTATTTTATTTTATGTTTTGTCTTTTTTTTCCCCAATACCAGGGATTGAACGCAGGACCTTGCCCTTGCCAGGCAGGTGCGGGGCCCCTGAGCTACATCTCCAGCCTGTGGTACGCCATTTCATACACGGAGTTCTAGTATCCTCAGACATCCATATCTGTGGAGATAAGGGAAGCCCTGAAATGGGGTCTGCTTGGATTGCTGAAAGATGACTATTCGCCTGAATCAGTCTTTGCACTACACAATTCTAGTATGCTTTTAGCATCTAGATTATTCAAATACGTAGCTGTGATTAAGAAATATCACTTTAAAGTAAAAACAATTTGTGGGGGGGCGCGGGAATTTAGCTCAGTGGTTCTGTCGCCTGCCTCACAAGTGCAAGGACCCGAGTTTGATGCCCGGCATACCCCCCCCAAAAAAAGTAAAGATAATTTGTGTGCAATATTATTAAAATGATAACCAGCAACTGTTAAATACCCTTAATGTTGCACCAGAATTTAGACGTCCGACAGTGTGAATCCGTAATAAAACACGTAGGCAGCCAGGTATGGAGGTACAGTGGAGATGTAGCCAGGGTACAAAGACTCCTCGAATTCTGTGGGGGAAAGAATGGTGCCCGTTTGGTAACCCACGAGGCCACAGTTGACACTAGGATGCAGCTGGGGACATGAGAAACTGGGTGGGCTGAGCTAGCCGCCGTGGGAAGAGCCGAGGACAGGGAAGACGCTAAACAGACGAAACCAAGCCCCCACAGCCGGAGAGCAGGGACACCAGCAGGAGTGAAGCCAGGGAGGAGGTGCGCAGGCGGCAGATGGGGCGGCAGGGCCACTGGGCTGGTCCAGTGGGAGTGCTAGGCTACGGGATCCTCAGACAGCAAAGCCAGGAGGGAACGGGCCCAGGAAGACGGAGGAGGATGGGGGGGGGGGCCCGCCCCCCGGGGACGGGGCCCGGGGGGGGGGGGGATCTACGCTCCCAGCCGAGGGAGCCTATAATTTTTTACCATCTCAGTCTTCATTTCTGTTTTTTATTAGTGCATGTTTGCAGTACATAATGGTTATATTTATGGTGGGGAGTTCTTACATATACATAATTCTTTTTTTACATATACATCTTAATTCTTTTTTTTTTTGGTATCGGGGATCGAACTTGGGTCCTTGCGCTTGCGAGGCAGGCGGCAGCACCGCTGAGCTAAATCTCTGGCCCTTAATTCTTTTTTTTTTTTCTGTCCCCCTAGTTCTACCCTTCTTCCTTGCTCCCTTCCAACTCAGTTCCCTTCCCATCTGCAAAAGCTCTATTTTCATTTTTTTTTTGAATTCTTTTTTTTTTTTTTCCCATCTCCTTTTTCTCCTACACCCTGGCCCCGTGTTTCCCCATCCATTTGAAAAAAGATCTTCCTGTTTCCTATTTATCTTCTCTTTTACTTTATATATTTTTAAGTTTCTCATATAAGAGAAACCAGGGGATATTAAAACTTGTGTCTGACTTGTTTCACTTAATGCTATGGTCGTGCAGTGCATCCATTTTCCTACAAACGACTCAAGTTTATCTTCCTTTCGGCAGACCTGTGCTCCACTGTGTATAAACACCACATTTTCGTTATCCATTCATCTGCTGGTGGACGTACAGGTCACCTTCCAAGACTGAGCTATTAGGAATCAGGCCGCTGTAAATGTGGGTACGCATGAGTCCCTGTAACATGATGACGGTAACTCTTTTGGGAAGACCCCTACATGGGGGACAGCTGGGTCAAATGGAGTTGCTGCTTTTAGTTCCTCGAGGAATCTCCACACTGATGTCCTCAGTGGCCGTGCTAGTTTACCTGCCCACTGGCAATGTAAAAGGGCTCCTTTCCCCCCACATTCCTTGCCAGCATTAGTTGTCATCTGATTTCTTGAAGCCAGCCATTCTTTCTGGAGTAAAATGGTGCTCCAGTGCTGTTTTAATTTGCATTTCTCTAAGGGCCAGTGTCAATCTGAGTCTCCTAGCATCTGCAAACTGGATATTAAAGCCCAGACCATGTGTAGTTTCCTTACTATCTCTTAAATTTGTAAGACCCTGCTAAAACAAAGTCTCACATTTTGTTAAGAGTTGGTAAAACCAGGGGTGATGGTGCACGCCTGTAATCCCAGCACTCAGGCGGCTGAGGCAGGAGGATTGCTGGGAGTTCAAGGCCAGCCTGGACTGTATAGTGAGTTCAGTGCCAGCCTAAGCTACACAGATTCAATCTACCTCAAAAACAAAACAAAACAAAACAAAGATTTGGTTAAAACATGCATGGAAAGATCCCTAATCCAATTTAATTACTTAGGCAACAGAATTTTAGCTCGACTCCTGAGCACTTGGTGTCTGGTTTCTTGGGGCCCCCGGAGAGCACCACTGCTTTCCAACAGAGTGAGGCCCAGGATTCAAGTTAGTTGCAGTTTTGCTCTTTTCTGTTTATTTTTTATGATTTATTTTTCCAGTATCAGGGGTCAAACTCAGGACCTTGAGCTTACGAGGCAGGCACAGCACCACTGAGCTAAATCTCCAGCCCCATTTTTTTTTTTTTAAAGGAAAGGTTGGTCTTCCCCACGTCCCAGGGCTCCACTCCCTAATCTGGAGAGGAACCAGATGATTTCACTGGTCTTTCCCGTCTCTGGTTTCTATGATTCATCAACTATAGCAACGAGGGTGGGGCAAAAGAAAACAACCCAGTGTTCAGAGTACGTCCCCTTGTGAAAGGAAGGAATTAGAAAAGCGGTTAGGATTGTAAAAGAATTAGACAGGGGGCCAAGGATGGGGTGTGTGTAGTTCGGTGGTAGAGAACTCCTTTAACATGTACAAAGCTCTAGGTTTAATCCCCACCACTGCAAAAAATAAGAAAGACAGAGAAAAAGCAAACTCAGAATACTCCTAACTCAGAAATATTTCTTAGGGCATCTCCTAGGAGGATTATCTATATCTGATGTCCTTTACTTTTCCTCTTCAATTTGCAATGACATAAAATTTAAAAAAAAAAATTTTTTTTTTTTTTTGGACAGTCTTGCTACATAGCCCAGGCTGCCCTCAAACTTGTGACCTTCCTGGCTCCATGATGGGATTACAGGTGTGTGCCATCAAACTCAGCAAAAAGTTCTTGTTTATTAAATGTTTTATAAAATTTTGGGAAAAAGTGTCCTGGTACATCTTGAAACCTGGTTAGTTTTATTCATTTATGTCCCTGAAAACACTGCCAGGGTCTAGATGGCTATAATCAAGAAATTCCCAAGGCAAATCATCCAATTTCACAAACACTGAATATCACCTAAATGCCAGGCACGGGGGCCAGGCTGCCCAACAGATACATAATAAGAAACAAAATAAATAAATAAGCAATAAAAAAAGAAACAGGGTTAAAGGTGTAGGGGAAGGGGCAAGAGTAGGGTAAAGGAAATAAGGGAAAAATATGAGAAAGTGAAAAAATGGAAATGAAGTCTTTGTAAATAGGGGAGGTGGAGGGGGTGAAGGGAGGGCAGGGGTATGGGGCGGAAAATGAGAACCAAGACCTGGTCGTGTAAAGGTACAAGATCCCAATGAGGAATGTGATTGTACTGTACACCTAAAATGTGCCAATAAACTCAATGAGAGAAAATAAGAAACAATAACTCCCTCATAAGGTCTCATGTACTAAGTTCTGTAATTATAATCTGACAAATGTATCAGAAATGAAATCAGAGTGCTACAGAAGCAGGAGAGGAGAGTGACTAATCCTGCTAGGGGTAGTTAACCATTACAGAGAAAAGAAATAAGCCACACTGTCTCTGCCAGTGCATTCAGTTACCCAGAATTATCTGCACTCATTGCACAACCACGAAACAGGAAATGTAACACACACTAAAGGATCTGGCATGGGCAGGAAGTGACAGTGTAGAGAGGTGTGCCTGTTTATTTTTAAACACACCGTTCAGTATAAAATCTGGTAAACAGAATTGGTCACTAGGAATACGATTAATGCCACCACTGTGAAATAGTGTTGGAATTCCTTTACTTAGTATTTCCCTCAATGCCAAAGGCAAAAGCTGGTCCCTGCGCAGGAGTTCTGGGCTAAGCTAACGGTCAGGCCAGGCCAAAGCTGGTGACTAAGTGGGGAAAGGTCAGTGGGAGGATAGATCACCGCCCACGAGGGATTTACCGGCACAAGAAGCTACCAGCAAGTCCTTATTTTACGTTATTCCACAAGCTCAGCAGGATACAGTTTCTAGTTTTAAGTAAGTTTGATCGTACGGATAGGAGGTCTACCAGCCCAGTCAAGCTTTGAGAGATCCAGAGATACTAAATATTGAAATTCATGTAATACTCTTCAAAAGTAATTTATGGAGGGGGAAAGATAAAAATGTTCAAAAAAATAGTGGGTGAAACAGAATCCCCGACAACAACTTATCTGTGGATAAGGAACTTGTACATCCACGAAAAGGTCTCAGAGACCAAATACTGCCATGACGAAGGGGGAGCCCCGTGCGCTGCAGTTTCCAGTGAACGACAGTGGACGGGCTAACACAAGGCAGGGCTGTGAGAGCTCAGCGATCAATCACTTGCCTGGTAGGCAGGAGGCTCTGGGTTCAATCTTCACAAAAATCAATCGGTCAGTTACTCAGTCTGAGTGTAGATTGCTCATAATCCCAGGGTAAAGGGGAGGCTGAGGCAGGAGGATCCCCTGAACTCAGGAGTTTGAGGTCAGCCTGAGCAACATAGTGAGACTCTTTTAAAAAAGGAGTAGGAGGAAAAAATTAGTTATCTCTGTCCCTCCACCTTACTATTTAGCTTTAACT
This sequence comes from Fukomys damarensis, assembly GCF_012274545.1. NCBI lineage: Eukaryota > Metazoa > Chordata > Mammalia > Rodentia > Bathyergidae > Fukomys > Fukomys damarensis. The sequence goes on from NW_022900937.1 coordinate 12,873,973, forward strand.
GGTACAGCCCCATCGTCCCTCTCAAGGCTGCTGCATGCACTTTGACCATTTAAACATTAACATAAATACAAAATAGACTCAGAAACAACGAGGAGAAGCTCGTGCCATGGCCTGCTCCAGCAGGCAGCAGAGGTTTTGGTTTGGGCAGCTGGGCTCAGCTGCTTGACTCACTTGTTTTTCTTGCCTATATCCCAGAATCTAAGTTTTCAAAAGTTAGAGGGATCACAACAAGTTCGAAGTCAGCCTGGGCAACTTAGTGAGACTGGCTCACAATTAAAAAATAAAGAGAGCCAGGGATGTAGGTCAGGGAGTTCCGTCCCAGCACTGGAGGGAAAAAAAGCCATCCATTATTTTTTAAGCGAGTTTCTTGGGAGGTAACTGATCTTTCCCACGTTCAGAGTCTACTTTAAATGATGTCAGTTTTCCAAAGGAATTTTCAGAAGGGCTCCCGGATTCCTTCCACCCCTGGGCATGGAGGACGGAAGGAGCCCCAGCCTGCAGGTCTGAGGGACCCGCCTCCAGCTGTCACTCGACCTCCACCTCCAGTGACTTAGGACCCTCACCTTCGCCTCCCCAGGCTTGCCTGCATCCTCTCGAAGAGGATCGGCCTGCCTGGCACAAAAGAAACGAGGCTGAGCAGCTTGCTAGGTAAAACTGATCACTGTACCCTTAGATTTAAGCTAAAAAAGCGCCTCCCCTGACGGTCGTGCCTGCAGACTTCTGGTTTCCGTGCTGCGCGCAGCTCTCACGGTAACGCCGCCTTGCCCACTGCTGCCCGGCCCTGCTCCCCGCTCCCCCGAAGGAGCTTCTGATCTCTCCCCAGGCCGGGACTACCAAGGCCCTCGACCCCTTATTCAGAGTTCTCCCCCGCCTTAGGCTCCTGTGTCCCCTTGCCCCCGCGCCACCCTGGCCAGGCCTGCGCCTCTTTGGCTGACCTGCTATTTCCATGTGCTGTGTTTCCGTCACCCCGATGTTATCACCCGTTCTGCCTGAGCTTGAAATTCCCTGCGCCTTTGTTGCCCCAGTGGCGCCTCTCTGATTTGACCTGACAGCACTTCACATTTATGCAGCGACTGGAGGACCAATAGGAATTTCTATATCCGTTATTTATTGGGTGGCTACTCTGGCCTGTGGAATATGCTGGGTGGGGGCCATCTGGATTCTGCAGATGCAAAGACCACGGCTGGGAGAAAAGGGAGGTGAACTTAGCGAACAGTGGAGCTAAGAGTCTGCCTCAGCGCCCTCAACCGCCTCCGACAAGCTCCAGCTCTGGACTCCCCCGCGCTTCTCTGCCTCTCTGCCTTGCAGCTGACATTCAGAATCTCAACATTCAGAAGCCACCCCCACTGCTGGTCCCGGCTCCTGGGAGTCGGAAGTTCTGGTGACAGCAAGCTCAGCAGTCCCCTGTATGCAGAATGACATGTGGCCTCAGGCACTTGTAAGCCCCACAGTCCTGGCTCCTGCAGAATGCAAGTTTTCTGGCACTGGATGTCGGCAGCAAAAAGAGCCCCGCTGAATTACAGAATGAAAAAGGACTTCATTAGGCTCCCGGCACACAGGGGTACTGAGGCATTCATGGGCAGGGCCCTGTGATTTCTCAATTTCCCCAATTTCTAAATTCAAAAGAAAATTCACTGTGTCACCGTGAGACCGCGGACTGGAGTGGGGCAGACCCATTTCCAGCTGCCCACTGCAGCGCTTGGGAATTATTATTCACGTCCGTTTCGCCAGGGCAGAGGGCAGACATTCTTCATGCAAAACATGTTCAATTATTTATTTTTTACAATACTAAAAGTGCCCTTTGCATATTTGTTGGGACCCATGACTAAAAGGTTAAAAATAAAACACAAATTCCATGAGATTCAAATAGATTGTGTCTCTGGTGTATAAAAACATTAATTTTTCATTTGCTGAAACATAATACATCTTACTCATTTAATCTGGGTCTATGTCTCAGCTAAAAAAATTCTCAATTCTTTATTGTTGAAGATGCTTTCTGATCAGGGAAAATCACTTCAGTGCCTCCTAAGGTCTCATGCCTTCCTACCCCACCAATATATTTATCTTTTAAATTGACACTTTCAAATTTTATGGAGTACCACACATTATTTCAGTACACATATACATACTACAGGGTCCAAGTCAGGGTGAATATAATGTCTATATCCTTAAGCATGTCTTTTTTTTTTTATGATGGAAACACTGAAAATCCTTCTGTCTTCTAAAATGTATAGCACTTTTTCTTTTTTCCTTTTATTTTCCCTTTCTTCTGAGACAAGATTTTGCCTCAGGGGAGGTGCTTTTTTAACTTAAAACTGAGGGTACAGTGATCAGTGTAGTTCAGGCTGGCCTTGAACTCACGGCGACCCTCTTGCCTCAGCCTCCGGAGTGCTGGGATTACAGGTGTGCACCATCACTCCTGGCATATTATTGTCTATACAAATTCTACTATGCACGAGCACACCGGACCTTCTTTCTTCCAAGCGTGACTAAGTACCTGTTTGTCAATCAACTCTAACTTTCAATGGATTAATTTCAGAAGCACGGTAAATACTGTTGCATGAAGAGATACGTAGTCAGTACAGCTGTCCCCGGTCACGACACACTCTTTATTTCTTGGATTCCTACCCACCAGGCTAAGCCAAACACCTTATAGTTTAGAGGCAGAAGTGGAAGTTGGATGGGGCCTGCTGAAATACCAGTTCCCAAGGCTGTGGATGACAGGGTACACTCAGCACTGGGGAACATTCCCGGAAAGGGGCACCAAGGAGGCACCAAGTTGGGTGTCTTCCTCCCAGCACATCAGCGACTGGAGGTGAGGGTCTGCCATTATTGATGCGTCCGTGCTAGGAGATTCAGAGATTCAGGTCCTGACAAGTTTCACCACCTGGCAGAAGGTTGTTATGAGGTATGACAGAAAAACAGGATGACTGCTTAAAATTATACAGATTGGTTACAGTGAAAGGGACATTGCTCTTAATGCCCCTCAAAACACGCCTCTCTTGATTTGAACACAAGTATCTCATGGTTCCCGCCACTTTTTAAAGCAGGTGTGGAGGCCCAGTCCTGGCTGCCTCGGACATTTACCTGTCACAGTCACGCTGACCTTGGGGGAAGACTTCGACGTTACACGGTATCGGGTCCAGTCAATGTCTTCATGAGCCTGTCTTTCCGCTGGACGGCATTCGCCGTATTTTGGATCAGCTCTCACATAGACATGAAAGAGGTCTTCCAGTACTGGTCAGAGTGGCAAGAACAGTGACATAAGCACTCGAAGAGAGGGGATATTCTGAGGAGTATTCAGTGTCTTCCAACATGAACTGTAAAAGTGTAAACATTCACTGTGTTTTGATTACCCCTTGAAAGAGGTTTTGAAATATGGTACTTTCCAAGCTGTTAACTCCAACCTGAATGTGTACTTCTTTCATTGCTCGTCAATGAGCTAGAGTAGCATGAGTTAAGTCAGTGTGGTAAAAATGTACCCCAAACGTGGACCTTTATTCTTCCTTGAGGGAAGATTTCTGTGGCATTTAATAAACACAAGGCTTTTGTTGTTTGCTTAATTTCTCTCTGTAGCATGAGTTAAGTCAGTGTGGTAAAAATGTACCCCAAACGTGGACCTTTATTCTTCCTTGAGGGAAGATTTCTGTGGCATTTAATAAACACAAGGCTTTTGTTGTTTGCTTTTAATTTCTCTCTTCATGCACAACTGGCTGTGCAGTTGTCTGAGAATGGGGAGGTTTAAAGCTGAGGTGAAGGTGACCCAGCAACACGCAGGTTTCTGGGGGCTCTCGGTGTAGTTCTCCTCACGCCCACTGCAGACACAACTCTCCCGGGCCTGAGCTCAGTCCTGGGCTAGGAATGCAGTTGTGCAAAGACACCATCATTGCTTAGAAACTGTACAGACAATAGACACTCGACAAAGAATAATGTGAGACAATGTCTGATAGACCTTGTGCCATGATAAGTACAGTGGGAATTCACAGGAAATACTTTTGGAAAACTGTTGTTACAAAGGAAGTTGCATGCTCTGGACCTGAAAAAACAGCAATTTCCTGGTTTCCCTCTATCACTTTCAGCACTTTTAATTTTGTGCCTCTTTGAAACATGTTAGATAGCAATTATCACACCTTTTTTTTTTTTTGGGTCAGTTGGGATGATTCTGGTCATAAATAACAAAACGCCAACTCAAATTGGCAAACAAACCCACAAATGAGCAAGGTAAGAGAGGCACTAGCTAAAAGCTCTTACAAATCTAGGGATTGGAAGAGCTCTAGGTATGGATGAACCGTACAGGTGACAGGCTATTTCCACAAATTAGTAAACTCGGACAAGTTCACATCATTCTGAAAACAAAAACAGAACCTGCCTGGGTTCTCCTGCCTTACTGTCCTACCTTCCATTCTGCACACTTCTCCAAATGGCCTCTGTGTGCTCCCTGACCCTTTCCTTACCTGAGTCCACTCAGTCCCTGCCTGCTCTGACGACACTGGCTCACTCCGCTGTGATCTATGGATTGGCCACTCCAACAGCCTTCATTCTCTGTAACCTCCCTATAGGATCTCACTGGGAATAATACTCTTTAAAAACATCTGCACCTGGAATAATCTTACACACAGACATGTTGCAGAAAAAGTACATTTAACTCCTATGATCTGTCATCAAGCCCAAGTGTTAACGTTTCTTTGTCTAAATTTTCAAAAAAAAAAAATATGTATTTGTACTGGGTATCGAACTTGGGACCTTGCACTTGCAAGATAGGCAGCAGCACCACTGAGCTAAATCCCTGGCCCTTTTTTTTTTTTTTTTTAAAAAAAGACAGTGTCTTTTCATGTAGTTCAGGCTGCTCTTGAATTCACTATGTAGCCCAAGCTGTCCTCAAACTCATGACCATTCTCCTGCCTCAGTCTCCTGAGCGCTGGGATTGCAGGCCTGCACCATTATGCCTGGATTAAATCTTCTGATTTCAAAATGAGTTGCAGACACAATGGCCCATGACCAATTCATACTCTGGCTTCTTCTTTCTCGTTATTTGCGTTGTATTTATTTAGTTGCTTAATTAACCGAGTATGCAACTATCTTAGTTACTTTCTTGTTTCTGAAATATAATACCTGACATCCACAATTTAAAGGCGCGAAGTTTTATTTTGGCTCAGTTTGTAGAGGTTTCAGTCCACAGTCCACTGGCTCCAGGTCAGGACTGCCTGGCAGAGGGGCCTGGTGGAGGAGAGCTGCTCACTGCATGGGGGACAGAAAGCAGAGCTCAAGAGAAGAGCCAGGAAGGGAGACAAACCACTCCAGGCCACGCCCCCAGTGACCCACCTCTTCTGACTGGACCCCAGCACTCAGCTGTAGCGCCCCCATGGGCCAGTCATCTTCTAAAAGCCCCACTGTGAGTGCATGAGTCTTTGGGGGACATGTAGATGTAAACCATAACAGTGAGTGTCTGAACCCACAATGCGTAGGGGCTAAGGTCAGTGTGCATGTCAGTGAAGTATTGGTGGTATTTGAGAAATACAGCATAACTCTAAAATCAGTGGACTGAAAAGCAGAAAAGTATATCCTGGTCTAAGCTCCCCTACTACCAGCTTAAGGACTGTGGTAGATTTCTGCAAAGATGGTTGCCAATAATTCTTTCCTTCCATCTGAACACATCAACTCCTTTTTTTGAAGGGGTAGAGGTAAGCACTGGAAACCCACGGCATTAGTGTGGTTCTTAGATTAATGTGTTTGGCCTCTGGCCTCTCCTGTGCTGTGCAATTAGACATGATTCATGCCATACACCCGCAAGAAATGCATTCTCTTGAAAAGGGACGGAAAATTTCAGGCTGCTCATCACAGAATCGTTAGGGTTCTTTATACTCAAGCTTTCCAGTCCAATCTTTAAATAATTAATCAGGTTATACCAGGCATGTACAGCAATAAAAAAAAAGAAAACCTTTCATAGCTCATCTGATCACTTTTTACACTTGATTTCAGCCAAAGGCCGAGAAGTGATCACTGATCGCTTTTTTTTTCCTATTAAGTTTATTGGTACATTTAAAGCAAGCAATACAGCTACATTTGTGTTAGTCTGATCACTTTTTACACTTGATTTCAGCCAAAGGCCGAGAAGTGATCACTGATCGCTTTTTTTTCCTATTAAGTTTATTGGTACATTTAAAGCAAGCAATACAGCTACATTTGTGTAAGTTCTCATGCTGCTGAGGATTTGTTCATAAAGTCGTCTCCTATGCCAATGTCTTCAAGAGTTCTACCTAATTTACTTTCCAGTAAGTTTAGTGTTTCTTTTCTAAACAGACCCGAGGATCAGTGGAATAGATTAGAAGATGCAGAAACACCAGACATACTCACCTACCTCATCCTTGACAAAGGAGTCAACCATCCTCACTGGAGGAAAGATAGCCTCTTTAATAAATGGTGTTAGAAAAACTGGCCTTCAACTTGCCAAAGATCAAAAGTAGATCCCTATCTTTCACCATGCAATGAACTCAAATCCAAGTGGATTAAAGATCTATTAAAAAAGAAATGCTAAACTGGGCCATACCCAGCATCCAAGTAGAACAGGGAATGAAACTTCCTTTGTAGTTGAAGAGGTCTAAATCACAAAACTATTTCCCAAGTTTTGCTGATCAGCTGACAATGAATAATTTGATTCGAACCCACATTCTGTTTCTTCCTTCAGGCTTATAAATCTGGCACGCATTTTAGCCACTGTACTGAAACTTCTCTGAACTTCTATGGTTACCCTTTGTGGCTCAATTTATGACTCCTTTGTTATTCCACTCATTCCTGCCAAGTAATCTTACCTTCCCTCTGCTGTGATTTCAGTCACCACACACTGACCCATGATTAACTCTGTACTGATAATGCATCTCCTTTGATATCAAGACTCAAATTATTAAATATCTTTGACACAAACAGCTATTTCTACCTCAGATTTAACATGTTGGTAGTAATCTGAAAAAACTTTTCTTTCTACTCTAAACCTAATTCTTTTCCTACATCCCTAAAATGTTAAGAGGCCCGTGTGGCAGTTTAAAAATACGTTTGTAAATTCTTTTTGTATTTCTCCCTTCAAGAGGTGGAGGCAGGAGGATTGCTGCGAGTTTGAAGCCAGCCATAGAAATCCTGTCTTAAAAAATAAGAAAAAGACTGTAGACTTAGCAACTCGGTTCTAACAAGGAGAACATGGCAGAAATCACAGCGACTGACTTCTAGGACTAGGTCAAAAGACAGCCAGGCGTCCTCCTGGGACTGTTCTCCAAGGGAAGCCAGCTGCCACTCAAGTGGGCCTTGGGGAGTCCCTGCATTGAGGATGTACAGTGAGAAACCAAGGTCTTCCGCTGCACCAGTCCAGGAACCCTTCCCAGAAGCAGATGCTCCCACCCCCCTTGACCACTCACGTGACTGCAGCCCCTGCCCTGGGCCTACTGCACCTTCACCACAGGCTTTGGGTAGAGGCAACCAAGCTCCTGGCTTGTGTAAGCTGTGAGGCAACAAATATTTACTGGGTTAAATAGCTAAGTTTTGGAGTAACTTAGTACTCAGCAGATTGGTTAAATGACCAATATCGTGTCCAAACCCAGAATACAAAGAGTAGAAGCGGTTAAAGGAAACAATCATTTTAATTGAACTTTCTCCCCACTCTAACCACGCTTCTCCCATTCCCTCAATGAACAACACCACCACCATCAGAACAGACAACCAATGGGACACCACACGAGACCTGCCCACCCAGCACACAGGGAGTTGTCATTACTCCCTTAAGTATCACTTGAGTCAACCCTGCGCTCACTGCTCTAACTCTGGGCTTCACCATTTTTCAGTTTCTACAATGCAGCGTTCCAGCTCTTCTCCCTTCCTGCAGTGTTTCACAGCACCCCTGCTTTCTCTAGAACAACTAGAGCTTTCCCTAACACACGTTTGATCCTGTAGTTCATTTATTAAGCTCCACTATGGTTTCCACATTGCGCAGGACAAGATTCAGGTGTCTTGGCGTGGCATTTCTGTCTGTCCTGTAGTTAGTTTCCCCTTTCACCTCTTATGTTCACAGCCTCTAATCTGGCTGCTTTCCACTTTTTCATGTCGTATGCTTTCTTCATGAAAATCTTTCATTCTTCCCTTTTAACTCTTAGTTACCCGCCACCCACCCAGTACTGGGGATTGAACCCAGGGGTGCTCTGCCACTGAGCTACATTCTCAGCCCTTTTTATTTAAAGGCGGAATGTCATTAAGTAGTCCAGGCTGCCCTTCAATGTATGCCCTTCCTGCCCCAGCCTTCTAAGCAGCTTGACTTTCTTCTATTACTTTATCAGAGCACCTACCACACAGATCAGTGCAGTATCTTCCAGTAGAATGTGAGCTTGTAAGGGAAAAAATATCTATCTTCCATAGCAACATACTCATTTACTCATACATACAAGGTGTGCCTATGGAGCAGGTACTCGCCAGGTACTACGTTAGGTGTGTATTACTGAATAGCGGGCAAAACAGACATACACCTGTCCTCCCAGAGTTTACTGTCTATTCACGAAAGAAATAAAATAAACAAGTATCTGGGGTCGGAAAAAACAATGTTACGAGACACTGACAAGTGAGGACCTACTTCAGATTGCAAAGTGCCTGGCTACTCAGACACTTCCTGAATTAGACTGCTTTCCAGGATGTTAATGTAAATTAGACTTTCACCACTGAGGTGTACGTGGTGGGCTCATCTCTGATTTTATTTTTAAAACATCTTTGCTAATATTGTCAATGCCATACTTTTGCTTATAAGTTCTCTATGCTAAAAATCAAAAAAAGAATATAGGGCATGATTAAATATATGTTGTAAACAGAGGCTTAATGAAGCCCAAGTAGAGAGAGACTAGATATACGCATTGTTAGGGTTATTTAAATGTATAACTTAGATAATGTAAAAATAATGTCTTACAAGACCACACATGTCGATGTGTAAAAATTAATGGTGAAAAAAGAAAACGAACTTAAAAAACAAACGGTATTCTTCGGCGCTCAGAAGCCTGAAGTAGTCACTGCCCAATTCCTTGGAAGCCCCTGCCTTCTCGTGCGTGGCTTGCTGCCAATGATTCACCACTAAAACATTCCTGGGACATGTGGAGGAGATAATGTTCAAAAAAAAAAAAATTCTAAAATGAGAATGGCAGGATAAGGAAATATTAACATACATAAAACTTTATGTACTAATAATTATTCATATTTTCTAATCAACTAAAAAACTCAAAACAAAACTCAATAGGTACAGATTAAAATTTTCAACGGTTACTTATATCTGAGAAATTTTTTTTTAGGCCTTATTTCTTACGTTAACACAGAGCCCATGAAAAAATTCCCAAGACAACACAGAAATTGCCTTGGAATTTGTATTTTACAACTGACACACATATTTCTAATCGCTTTAGTGTACGTGAAATGGGGTTACCAAAATTAAACAGGTCTGTGCCCTGAGTCCAAATGAGCTACAGTAACGTTAGTGGAACCCATGGCCCTGGAAAACCTGGTTTAACGGACAAGGACAAATACAGCTCATACTTTCTACGACACCAGCTTCACTGGTTGGAAAAGTAGGTGACTTCTTCAGATACCCTTGCCTCTGTGACAGGGCATTGGGACACTCGGCAGGGATCTATGCCAAACCTGTCCTTGACTTCTTCAGATACCCTTGCCTCTGTGACAGGGCATTGGGACACTCGGCAGGGATCTATGCCAGAAACGGTGCTTGTTGCCAAACCTGTCCGACGGCAAACGTTTTTCCCTGACAAACGGAAGGTTGCCCAACATGAACATATTAATTTGTGACTTTTCAGAGGAAGGAAGTATTTTGTTTTTACTTTTGATGATTGAAATGTAATTTCAAAGGTTTTTAGGGTATTACCTTTATGAATGTGCAATCATCATTGTTTTACAGTAGTGTAAAACACTCACACTCAGCGACATGGTTTACCACACACAGAATCACTGCTGGCAGTGGCCCTGTTTCACATTTTGATCTACAGAATATGATACAACTCAAATTACTGACATAATACATAATGATAAATATTCCTTTAAAAAAACAAGTTATTTTCCTACTTACAATTTTTAGGGAAAATTTACTATAAAAATACTTCTCTTCTTCATTTCCCTGCCATGATAAAGTGAAACCACCCCAGCTCCTCCTCAGACTTCAGGTGAAGAGCCCACCACCCGGGTGAGTGAGTGCTCCTCTCAGCAGACACATTTTTTTAAGGCACTCTGAACTCAAAAAGGAACCAAAAAGAAAAATGCTCCTCTCGCCAACCGTTCTTCTGGGCATGCTTCCCCTCAAAACTTTAAAAATTAAACAACTGTTCCACCTGGTTTTTGTGAAATTTCATTTTCCATGTCACAGCCCTTAAGTTATTTTTCTTTTATTTGAAGCCACTCCTTCATTTTCAGCTTGCTGAGCAGGCAAACAACTGCTTCTGGTTTCCACGGAAACCGGATTCCTGCAGCCTCGGGTAGGCATTCTTGTTCCAGCAGCCTGAGAGATGAAGCCAGAGCAGAGGAGAGGGTGTATTTACAACCTGAACGCAGTCAACTCCGCACTGTTTACCATGTCCTGACCACCTTGGCCAGGACCCACTGTAAGTTTTTAACCCCCAGCCACCTGGATGTTTCTAAAGTTCTAATCTGACACAATTTTAAAGTACTCATCTTTCAGGGGAGGAGATGGACCAGAGTAGAGAAGTGAACAGGAAAAGTACTTCTCTCTGTTCAATTTTGAAGAGGTTGAAATGTTAAGTTAGAAAACGAGGGAATGCCAGGCCTTGAGGTAATGTATTTGCAATGATTATGCTGAAGGAGGAGAAAAAGGAAGAAATGAGAAACATGGAGTTGGGGAAACAAATACAAACAGGTCAGAGGGAGTAAAAAGGAAGAAGAAATTATATTCACAAAACAGGAGGGCAGCTGGTAAGAGGAAAAAAGCTAAGAAAAGGAAAGCAACAGGAAATCTCAAGAGAGGGGACAATGAAAAAAAAAATATGAAAGAGGAGAAGGAAAAGAAACCAGAAGAGCCTGAGTAAAAAGGAAAAACTGAGGGGCTGAAAGAGAACAAGAAACAAGCAAGAGGAAGGAGGACAGAGAGCAGAGGACAGAAGGGAGCAAGAAGCAAGGCGCACCCCTCGCCCACACTCATGCGGTCTGAGGAAAGACTGCTCTCCGCAGTCCCTGCTTGGCAGACACAATGCTATTTAGGGGTGAGATCTGGAAATGCTGCCGTGTCTCTGGCCACCAAGATTTGCAGAAGGGTAACAAAGGTGGCCAGGCCTTGCGGAGAAGCCCAAACCACCTCCACAGCCCCTGCCCTCATCCGCTTGCCTTTCCCCAGCTGCCTTGCACCCGTCTCTTCGCAGCTGTCTGGTGAGCCCCAAAGCTGGAGTCTGTACGGTAAGCAAGCACTGTCTTATACTCCCAGCCCAACCTGGCAGGACTGGCTGCTGGAAGGGCTGCGGGCTCACTCAGGAGTGGACCAGACCACAGCATGCCTCACCTGTTGGCTCCTGGCTCTGTGGGACACTTTTAGTGGAATATTACATGACTAGAAAGGACAAACTTTTACTGGGGAGCAGTCTGAGACAGGGGTCTTACTATGTAGTTTAGGCTGGCCTTGAATTCAGAGTAACCCTCTTGCCTCAGCCTCCAGAGGGCAGGGATTACAGACCTGTGCTACCACACCTGGCTAGGAAGGACAAACTTGAACAGAGATTTGAGCCTGACAGTTTGTTGGATTGAGGAGCATTTGTAATATTGTGCTTAGATAAGCAATGTGATTTCTGGATCTCTGTTTTCATTCTCCATTCAGCTGGTATTTCCTGTAAGGCAAGCATTCGGAAGATTTCCATTGCAAGGCTGTGTGTGTCATGAACATTAAAAAAGTTACAAAAAGAAGACAGGGATAAGTATGTTTGTTTGTTTGTTTTTTGAAACAGGGACTCACTATGTAGCTGAGACTGAACTCACTTTATAGCCTAGGCTGGCCTTGAACTCACAGTGATGCTCCTGCCTCAGCCTCCCAAGTGCTGGGATTATAGGCCTGCGCCACCATGCCCGGTGACAGGGATAAATATGAAGGGACAAAAAGGCTGGAAGCAGAAGTCAGAAGCAGCACAGGAAGCAGGTGAGACTTGAGTACTACCACTCAGTGGGGGGTGGGGGGGCAGAGTCTGCCAAGGTTTCCTGCCCAAAGGCACTGTATGCAGATGAGCTCTGCTTTCCAGACTAGGTGCTAAGGGATCACATGAGGGACAAAACACTTGTACATGAGTCTTCATACCTAGGAAATGTGCAGATGATTTTTGTTTCATACCAGGTCTTACTTCCCTACTTTGCTGAAAGCTCTGATCTCTCCCTCGTGCTAAGTGCTAAGCTTAGAATCCCTCTTGGTGCTTAGCTTGGTGGCTGGGATTAGAAAGACTCATTTCTGTGGCCTGTTTAGAAGGAGTCAGGAAGGTAGGGTACACCCCACTAAATGCAGGACTAGATTGTGAGGAAGTACGTAGATCATCACCAAAAACTTTCCACTGGGGCCACGGATTTGGTTCAGTGGTGCCTGCGTCTGCCTTGAGCCTGAGTAAAAAGGAAAAACTGAGGGGCTGAAAGAGAACAAGAAACAAGCAAGAGGAAGGAAGACAGAGAGCAGAGGACAGAAGGGAGCAGGAAGCAAGGCGCACCGCGGTGGAGCCGTCCACCTCCCCGCCCTCCCCTCGCCCACACTCATGCGGTCTGAGGAAAGACTGCTCTCCGCAGTCCCTGCTCTGAGCCTGAGTAAAAAGGAAAAACTGAGGGGCTGAAAGAGAACAAGAAACAAGCAAGAGGAAGGAGGACAGAGAGCAGAGGACAGAAGGGAGCAAGAAGCAAGGCGCACCCCTCGCCCACACTCATGCGGTCTGAGGAAAGACTGCTCTCCGCAGTCCCTGCTTGGCAGACACAATGCTATTTAGGGGTGAGATCTGGAAATGCTGCCGTGTCTCTGGCCACCAAGATTTGCAGAAGGGTAACAAAGGTGGCCAGGCCTTGCGGAGAAGCCCAAACCACCTCCACAGCCCCTGCCCTCATCCGCTTGCCTTTCCCCAGCTGCCTTGCACCCGTCTCTTCGCAGCTGTCTGGTGAGCCCCAAAGCTGGAGTCTGTACGGTAAGCAAGCACTGTCTTATACTCCCAGCCCAACCTGGCAGGACTGGCTGCTGGAAGGGCTGCGGGCTCACTCAGGAGTGGACCAGACCACAGCATGCCTCACCTGTTGGCTCCTGGCTCTGTGGGACACTTTTAGTGGAATATTACATGACTAGAAAGGACAAACTTTTACTGGGGAGCAGTCTGAGACAGGGGTCTTACTATGTAGTTTAGGCTGGCCTTGAATTCAGAGTAACCCTCTTGCCTCAGCCTCCAGAGGGCAGGGATTACAGACCTGTGCTACCACACCTGGCTAGGAAGGACAAACTTGAACAGAGATTTGAGCCTGACAGTTTGTTGGATTGAGGAGCATTTGTAATATTGTGCTTAGATAAGCAATGTGATTTCTGGATCTCTGTTTTCATTCTCCATTCAGCTGGTATTTCCTGTAAGGCAAGCATTCGGAAGATTTCCATTGCAAGGCTGTGTGTGTCATGAACATTAAAAAAGTTACAAAAAGAAGACAGGGATAAGTATGTTTGTTTGTTTGTTTTTTGAAACAGGGACTCACTATGTAGCTGAGACTGAACTCACTTTATAGCCCAGGCTGGCCTTGAACTCACAGTGATCCTCCTGCCTCAGCCTCCCAAGTGCTGGGATTATAGGCCTGCGCTACCATGCCCGGTGACAGGGATAAATATGAAGGGACAAAAAGGCTGGAAGCAGAAGTCAGAAGCAGCACAGGAAGCAGGTGAGACTTGAGTACTACCACTCAGTGGGGGGTGCGGGGGCAGAGTCTGCCAAGGTTTCCTGCCCAAAGGCACTGTATGCAGATGAGCTCTGCTTTCCAGACTAGGTGCTAAGGGATCACATGAGGGACAAAACACTTGTACATGAGTCTTCATACCTAGGAAATGTGCAGATGATTTTTGTTTCATACCAGGTCTTACTTCCCTACTTTGCTGAAAGCTCTGATCTCTCCCTCGTGCTAAGTGCTAAGCTTAGAATCCCTCTTGGTGCTTAGCTTGGTGGCTGGGATTAGAAAGACTCATTTCTGTGGCCTGTTTAGAAGGAGTCAGGAAGGTAGGGTACACCCCACTAAATGCAGGACTAGATTGTGAGGAAGTACGTAGATCATCACCAAAAACTTTCCACTGGGGCCACGGATTTGGTTCAGTGGTGCCTGCGTCTGCCTTATAAGCACAAGGTCCTGAGTTCGATTCCGGGTACCAAAAGACAAAAAAGCAAACAAAAAAAACCCCCAAAACTTTCTACTGGCTTTCAAAAATACATCAAGCCTCAAATTAGTTATTTAATTGTTTACTATAATGAATGCTAGGCTGTACCACAACTTGGTCCTAGACAAACTCGCTAAATATTTGACCTTGGGCTGATGGCCTAAAGCATCTTGAAAAATACAAATCAACAAGGTTTCAAGGATATACACATAACTGCATAACTGAACAATGTATTACAATCTATATTTATTTATGTGGCCAGATCCTGAACATAAATTATTTCTTTTTCCAAATAAAGCACTTGATATATTTTAGAATCAACCTATATCAATAAGGAAATTATATTACTCATTTGTTTTTTAAAAGCATCTTGTACATATTTTCCTTTCCAGTTAAAGTTGCTTAGCGCCAAAGTATTACCCCGTTCATTTTCACTGAAAAGGCAAAAGCCACCACCACACAGAATTACATGTTACAGTTAAGAGACTATAATCAGTGTTTCTAAATTAAAAGAAAGTCATTCTCCTAGAAAGAATAGAAATCTTTTAAAAATAGTTCATCCATTATTATTTTTAAATTACCTAAAATTTTTTTCTTAGGAATTTACAAAAATCACTATTTAAGTGTATAGTAGAAACAGTCAACCAAAACTAGATGGAATAACATCAGCTGTGAGCTGTTAACTTCCTTTACTCTTATATCTGTCTCAACTAGCTAAGCACAGTTGTGCTTTCCTGGCAGGGTTAACCAGGAATGTGTAAGCAGATCCGTGGAAGAGGGGCCTGCTTAGCGCACTCAAGGCCAGGTGCCAGGCTCACCCTCAGGACAAAAAGTAAATCCATGAAAACGAATGGGCCCTCAGAGGACCATCAAGGTGGAGGATTGAAAAGCATAAACTCCGTGTTATCTGGTTAAGGGTCCTCAGTTACCTACTTCTCCATAGGTCCTAAGGACACTGGCTGATTCAGAATAATTAGAAAACAAAAAAGAACAGAGCGTCCAAAGGATACACATGTGAGCCGCTCGGAAGCAACCACACTGATAAGGTTTAGAATTCACGCGGTAGTTTTGACTCAAGGATTTTTTGGCAGTGGGTAAGGAAAGTCCCTGTGTTTTAAAAATTGTTTCCTGACCAATCAGATTCATTTGTAGACAGCAAAATTTTTTCTACAACTAAACTCAAACTGGAATTTCTTACATGATAAAGAGAATGATGATATGGCGGAGAATAAATTTAGCCCAGGCTTTACAGGTGTCTTTCTTTTTTTTTGGTTTTTTTGAGACAGGGTCTCACTTTGTAGCTCAGGCTGCCCTTGAACTCATTACGTAGCCTGGGCTGGCCTCAAACTCTCAGAGATCCTCCTGCCTCAGCCTCCTGAGAGCTGGAATTACAGGTATGCATCACCATGCCTGGCTACAAATTTCCATAAAGAAATGTGATTCAGTTGGCATTTCTGGGAAGGATTTTATAGATAACATTAATTATAATTCAATAAATATCGACTTAGATAATACTCAGTAAAATACAGCTTAGTCTTTAAAGCTTTAGCTGTTTTTAATTTTATTTTTTGGTGCTGGGTATCAAAGCCAGGGCCTCATGCATGCTAGGCAAACACTCTACTGCTGAGCTCATCCCCAACCCCCTTGTTGTATTTTTAATATGGTACTCCATTTACTAATAACTCATACTTGGCTTTAAATTTTTCACCATCTACTAATCACTTTTTAATTGCATAATAATTACATAACATCTTAGGCATTCTTTTGGAAATTGCTTTGCATATTTAATAACACTCAACAGAATATATGTAAATAAAAATTGTCCAAAAAAACCCACCCTTTTCCTTTTAATAAGAATGTAGGGATTTAACTATGTGGATGCATTAGCTATGCACCCACAGGGGAAGTCACAGAATTATCTTTGGATGATTTGTAGACCTTACAAAAATAGAAAGTTCCACAGACAAAAAAGATGGACTTGCAGCACACACAACTTTATCTACCTTTCCATGGACACAGGTTTAAGAAACATGCTATGATTAACACGGCAGACAAAGACATCAAGTTGAAATATAGTCAGTGAAACAACAGTAACAGAACGTTTGGTTTTAAAAAAAAGGTCTTACCTTTTGTGCCAGTGTAGGACTCACAGATTTCGGTGGAAAAGTACAAGGTATCCGTCCATGATGGATGTGATACGGGAGCAGGAGACTGGGGTCCAAGGGGACCCAGGGGACTGAGAGACTGGAAGGCACAGCGGGGAGGTCGCAGTGTGTTTTGTGCAGATTGTACGATGTCCTCGTAACTTTTCCATCCGAGGTCTTGTAGATCAGGAGTGAAGAATCTTCTGCTGCATGAGACAACAGGTAGGACCCCTCCTGCAAGCTAAATGCACACCAGAACTCAGCTCACTGGCTCACTGAGTCAGTCTCAACAGCACTTTTCTTAATCATCGCCTAAGAATGAATCTAAAACAACGGCAGGAGAAACACCACCTCTAAAATCATTTTTATGAACAATAACAGTAAAAACTTAGGATCTAAGAAGTTTTAGAAACTATTTTCATGCCTTTCAGAGAATATCTAATCATTTTTTTACTATTATCAGTCTGTCAATTTTCAGTCGTGGGAGGGGAGGAGGGGGTGAAGGGAGGGCAGGGACAAGGGGGAAAAATGAGAACCAAGACCTGTCATGTAGAGGTACAAGATCCCAATGATGAATGTAACTGTACTGTCTACCTAAAATGTACCAATAAACTCAATTAAAAAAATTTCTATGGGCTGGGGATTTAGCTCAGTGGTTCGGAGGCCTGCCTCGCAAGTGCAAGGACCCAAGTTCGATCCCCCGTATCACAAAAAAAAAAAAATTTTTTTTATGCACAATGGAAAAACGTATAGTGCGTTTAATTCGCTATTAAGAGCAGATGCTTACAAAATTGTAATATTTTTATTCATTCAATGTTGAACCTACTTTGTACCTAATCATAGGTGAATAGATACCAAAGTGAAAATGACAAATTAGTACACTGAGTACTTCTCTTTCTTTTTGTTGTTGTTTGTTTTGAGACAGATTCTTGGTTTGTAGTTCAGGCTGGCCTCGAACTCACAGTGATCCTCCTGCCTCAGTGTCCCAAATGCAGGGATTACAAGTGTGCACCACCACACCTGGCCTACACTGAATATTTTCAAATATAGTGGCAGAGACAGTCAGTGGAATACAGTCTGAGGAATTACTAAGATCAATAACAGTGACAATAGCAGCCAACAGTTACTGAATGTTTGTCATGAGCTAACCACTGTTAATTCTGCTTCAAATCCATTTTGCATTAAGTCCACGACCACAAACTTTCCAGGCATAGTATTAATTACTGACTCCATGCTGGAGATAAACAAATGAGAGATGCTAAGTAATTTGCCCAAAGTTCTGAGTACAGGGGGGTTGGATATAAACCCACACCGACAAAGTCCACAAGCCATACCCTTAAATACGATACTCTGTCAAAGTAATTAGTTATGTCATATATCCAATCAACATTTTTCTTTCATTCTTAGAAAGTTAAGGGATTCAATGTATCACCATCAAGAGCTCAAGGGATATGATTAATACTCTGTGCTTTCTTGGGATTATGCACTTCTCTGGATCAAAGGGGCAAAGGAGAACAGTTCTTTCTCACATTACTAAAAGTAAAGATTAATCACATTTTAGTTATATAGATCTGCAGAAAAACCTAGTAAATTACATTTTCATTAATTTTTTAAGCCAAAAAGTAATAAGTGTTGACAAAGGAGGTTCACGTAATTCTTATTTTCTGGGGAAGTTTTTTCCAATCACTTTCATATGAGAAAATGAATAATAATCAATTTGGTAGTAGGAATAAATAACCTTTCAAAGAATGAGCTTTTATCAATGAAAAGAATGTATTTTAGCAACCTTTACGAAAAATGAAGAAAACCTGGTTTCCAACATTTTTTTTGAGGCACAATCTTGCTATTTTGCTCAGGCGGGTCTTTTTTTTTTCCTCCCAGGACCAGGGATTGAACTCAGGGCCTTGCGCTTGTGAGGCAGGCACAACACCACTGAGCTACATCCCCAGTCCTCAGAATGGTCTTGAACCCTTGGTCCGAAGCAATCCTCTCACCTCATTCTCCTGAGTAGCTGGCACTATAGGCCTAGGATGCTATGCTTAGCTCCTGGGGAATGAATTTAGTGGATGGAGAGTGAGACTTTCTGGAGAGTATCTTACAAGTACCATGTAAGTGTAAAGGACATGAATAAACTATAGGAGGCAGAATCGTGGCCTCCTAAAAGTGTTTATGTCCCAAACCTTATGACTTGTGAATATGTTATCTTGTGTGACACCGGAGAATTGAGGAAGCAAATGGATTTAGGTTGCTCCTGAGCTGACTTTAAAATGGTCAGATTTTCCTAGATTAGCTGGGTTGGGCCTGAAGTAATCATAAGGTTGCTTTAACGTAGAAGAGGGAGGCAGAAGTGATTCACAGAGATGTCAACTATAGCAGAAGTCCAGTGGTTTGATGTGAGAACTTAACTTGCCTTTTTAACTCTGATGCTGAGAACTGCAAACCAAGGAATGCAGGTGGCCTCTAGAAGCTACAAAAGGCAAGGAAACCAGACCCTACCTGCAGCTAGGAAAAAATGCAGACAAGCCCCTACCCTGGCCTGTTAGATCTTGGGATCTACAGAGCTGCAAGCTAACAAATTGGTGTTTTTTTACAACATTCATCTTGTGGTACCTCATACGAAGGACAGAATGTATAAAATAAAAATCCTGCCACAGAATTTCGCACTTGAAATGTACTTAGGAAATTACTGCATCTGACACTGTCATCTTATTATAAATAAGGAAACTGATGCCTTGTTACAAAAGGTAAGTGGAGATGTAGAACGCAAACTTGGAGATTTTAAGCTCAGACCTTGGAATTGTTTTCTAGTTTATCTTTTTATAAGGAACAAGATATGCAAAACTCTTAACAGTCTTGATAAATGATCAGGTGGTGAATTCATTCTCTAAAATGTGTCATGCATGGACGTGATAACGTTGGGCTACTTGCTCTATGCTGCTTCCTTATGCTCCTATCCCACTGTAACTATGACAGGCTGAACACTGGTCACACACGGATCTCTCGGACCGATGAATACATCGGTGTTAATGTGATCAGGTTAATGCGATACACTGATGATGCTGGACTATCTGCGTATGGACTGATGGACACACAGGGCCTTAATCAGAAGCAGGGTGAGGAAAGTACAACAGGGGAGAAGGCAACGTGAAGTTGATACTGAGACTCGAGTGACGTACTCTGAAGATGGAGGGAGGAGCCTGGCCACCAGAAACAAAAATGCAAGGAATCGATTCTTCCCCTAGTGCCCCTAGAAGGAACCAGTCCTGATGATACCTTGAGTTTAGCCCAGTGGATTTCTTATCTCAAAAACTATAGAGCAACTCTGTATTGGTGTAAGCCACCAAGTTAGTAATTTGTCAACAGGCAACAGGAAACTAATAAAATAATCTAGGAAAATATAGTTGTAAGTGCATTAAAATCACATAGCACTGTATTATTTTTTTACTTATATTTTAATAATTTTAGTTTTGACAAAATAATTCTTGCTTTTCCATTTTCTCTATCTATCCCTGACAGCATAATTTCAAAGTTTCTAAGAATGTTCATCTAAGAAAATCATACAGATTAATGCACAATATCCAAACAGTACTTACCTACTTAATTTTTTCAGAATGTGTTGGAGGACGTTGATTAAACTTGAAATCCTATTAAACAGAAGAAATTAATGTAATATTAAACAAAAAAACTTAGTCTTTAACAATTACAGGATCTCAGCCATAGAAATGCCCTCATTAACAAACCAAAATGGCAGACGAGCAGCAGAAGAGATGACACGAAGGACACAATCCCATAAAGGGTACAGAAAGGGTCAATGTGTGCTGACAGGCCAGTGACTGGGGACAGACTAACGGGAAAATGAAACACTCTAAATATTTCTTTAGTTTTTCTTCTAGACCTGGACTTAGTCCCTTTGTTATTTCTCATTTTAAAAATAATTTTCACTGAGAGAATTGAGGCAGGCACTGAGTAGGGAGAGCATTTCTATTCCCATGTGTAAAGAAAAGTTATCACCCGAGAAGCAAATCGTATAAATAGAAGTGAAGATATTTAAGTACAGGCAGAGAGTTTAAGTTTGAATCTGAGACCCTTCAGTAACTGTTGAGTCTCAAAACTGGAAATATGCAGCTGGTGTAAGTTAAGACAGCCTCTCACCCTCAGCAGTAGATTAAGCACTTTAACTACCAAGACTGTCCTGACACTAGCTCAGCTGTCTGCTCTAGGGCGAGTCACTAAAGTCTCAATTCCTCACATACAAAATGGAAAAGACACTACCGCCAGCATTTTATGGAGAGTTGTGAGGCACAAGAGAGATAATAAATTTCCCTTGCGTTTGAGCACTTAAGAGAGTTCTGAGTACAATAAATTCATGAAGTTCTGATGTACAAGAATGCTTAGGCAAAGCTGTCCAAATCAGGGCACTGAATCCTAAGAGCTGAGATCTACGACTGACCCAGCCTTCCTTCCCTAGACGGGGCAGGATGTCTGTGTCCAGTGTGCGTTAAGGTGGTAGCTGCTTCCTGGCTCTGGTCTCTTTGCGTTAAGTAGGAAGACTCGCTGGTGTCAGCACTACATTCACTCTGGAAATGGGGACGATCCACACGGATGGGTCACAAGCTGAGTCAATGTATGAAATGATCTCAAGTGTTAAAATGAAATTATTTAAACTTAACTAATATTTACATTAAAGGATAATTACTGATTATATTAACAAGTTTTTCCAATTCCCACCACAAAGCAAGCTTTCTTACCTGAGTGCTGAAAGCTTTTCTTTTAATTCTTCAGAAGTAATTTCTTCTAGCAGGAAAAGCTTTGAAGTAAATGCATCAATATGTCCTAAAATAAAATATCAAACTTTAAAAAAAGGCAGTCACCGTATTTAAAAAGCAAAAGCCCATCAAGTTACTTAAGTCTCCTTCAAGATGTTTTTCATAAAACTTTAATAACTGTAAAATAATTTTATACCCTCAAAGGAGAATACATATGAAGTCTTTCAAGCAAAACTGTATCTTAAAATAATATAAAGTTCAAATTATACAATATGGATTCATTCTAAAATATCTTCTGAATGTAGAAAAGGTCACACATGTCCACACCCACAAAATAATCTCTAGCCCTACAATTTAACAATCACAGCTGTTTAAGCATTAGTGTTTCCAATTTTTAGAAGTGTTGCATTTTTATGGAGTTCTTTTAAGATTTATATTTATTTTTATTTTATCATGGTAGTGGGGATTGAACTCAGGAGCCTGCTCATGCTAGGCAACGGCTGTAGCACTGAGGTACATACTCAGGTTCACGGAAGCTTGTTTTTAAGGAAAATATGTACCTATTATCAAAACAAGTTATTAAGAATCAAATGAATAGAGTAGTCATGCTCAGTGCCTAAGACGTGATTCTTAAAATAAAAACTAGATTATAAATATGGCTTATTATTTTTAATTAAAGTACACAATAAGACTTCTCATGCTTAAAGCAGTCTGCTCAAAGTCTTATTTTCTAATAAGCATGATATGAATGTAGAATTTTAAAAAAACATCATGTTCTCAAAATGACATTTCTATTTTAAAAAGTAACGTGTATACTTGAAAACTACACACACTGACGCACTGTAGTGCACCGATGAAGAGTGCTAACAAGACAGTCTCAGTCTGATGTTCAACCCAAAACCATGCTCTTGTATGATGATTAAAAACCAAGTAGTATAAGAATGTCACTCACTAATGCTGAAAATAGTTCTGTTTTGGGATTCATTTGTAAACTCCTAATACCTAGTTGTCAAAACAAATTACCTGGAAAGCTGATTTCAATCATTGGGGCCAATGAAAATGTACATAATTTAACACCTCATTTTCACATCCAGCCTATTTTAATTTCAATGAATTTAATTAGAACATTTTTACCAGACTCCTTCCTCTAAGACAACAAGCCCATTTGTTCCCACACCCACTTGTTATTTCTTATGCCAAGTCTTAATTTCACTTTTGCATTGCTAACACTCATTATACAATGGCATGTCTAATAACAAAGACATATTTTAATGGCTTAATAATCATAGAAAGGTATTAAGTACAGTACATTTTTAGATGCTTACTAAATGAGCCTTTGAGGAGACTATCAGCCCTTACCTTTTGAAAGCAATTCAATAAAAAAATTTATTATAGCACTGTATCCATCAAATACAGTCTGTCAAAAAAAAAATAACCACACAGTGAATACCATACTAAGTGCTGTGAAGGCCTTCGCTCTTCAAGGAGATTACACCTAACACTGGAGTCATCCAGCCTGTGGGCCTCCAAGCCATTAGAACTATGCCTGAGACGCGTTGGGTACAAAAGCTTCCTGGCCACTGCCTTTAGTCACAAGCAATCTCTATATATCACAGTGTGTTGTATAAATATTTTTCATGCGTCAAAGTTGGAAGGGAGTAATTATATAGTACAAATAAAGCCTTTAATATACACACATTCATAGTTATATAGACACAGGCAGAAAAGGCCCTGCTTTCCACACAGTGCACAACCATGATCACACAGGTTGAAACCAAACAAGCATGTTGAATAATCAGTGGGGCGGGGGGAGGACAAAGGAAAAAATAATCAATGGGGAACTTTACAATTATTCTACTACCTTTAAGTTTTTTGTCAGACCATTATAAATACTCCATTAATTATAAATGCATAAGGAAATGAAAAAATAATGAAATATTTATTTAGTACCACGGGTGTGCTCAACCTTTTGGCTTGCTTAACCTACACTGAATGAACAGATCATCTTGGGCCACATATAAAGCATATAATACAGTTGATGTATATAACTGGCAGTACTTACTTCTCTTTCCTCCCCTCCCTCCGCCCTTCCTTTCTTTGCCAGGGTCTCATTATGTAGTCCAGGCTGACCTTGAACCTTCAATCCTCCTGTCTCCGCCTTCTGAGTGCTGGGAGTACAGGCATGTGCCATCATGTTCATCTTATTTTTTTAACACTTTAACTGATAATTTTTTTTTTTTTGTACCGGAGATCGAACTCGGGTCTTTGCGCTTGCAAGGCAGGTGGCGGAACCACCGAGCTAAATCCCCGGCCCTTAACTGATAATTTTATGAAATAACATAAGCCCAGGTTTAATAATGAGAATATTTACATATGGGATTAGTAACAATACATGTCTGTCTTCACAGGCACACCCATGTGCCGGCAGGCTGAAATATTATTAGCAGCCACTGCTGCGTTTTACTCCCTACATTGCGTAAGTGCCTGGAATGTCTGATACATGCTGGTTTCCACTGACCAGCTGCGTGGCACAGGAGGCAGGTTTAGTACTGCATGGTGCCCTCCCGTACCCAGCAATCCGTTCTCACCTGTGCAGTCTACACTTGAGCCCATGCAATCAAGTTGTAACAAGTACTGCTAAAAATCACATAATAATGTTGAAAATTAAGACTATTAACTGTTCAAGGCGACATGTTGCCTCTGGGCTGGACACACCAGTGGTTGTAATTGAAACATTAAAAACATAGAAAAGGACAAGTTTTTATCAGGAGTAGTTGGAGCAGCGTTGTCTTCTTATACAACTCATCCCAGGAAGTAAGCATCTTTTCTCCACCATGGGGAACTGTCATACTGGAGCAGCTTCCCACATTAGCTCCTGTGGGCTTTCACGAAATAGCTCCATAAGTTCCTTTCATGGAAAATCTTATGCTGGTGCCACTTCTTCATCTTCCGTATCACTACTTTTCCTCACTATGTCAATAAGGGAGGCCTCACCAAGTTCTCCTGGCAGCAAATCTAGACTCTCTCGAACAGAGAAGTGTCTGATACCAACATTTTCACTGTCAACTTTTGTTTTTTTTGTTTTTTTTTTGGTACTGGCGATCAAACTCAGGACCTTGTGCTTGCGAGGTAGGCACAGTGCCACTGAGCTAAATCCCTGGCCCATGTCAAGTTATTTCTTCTCTAATTCCATGCAAGTTTGAGTCAAAGTTCATTTTTAGCAGCATTATTTTTTGTTTGTTGGTTTTAATTTCTGTTGGCCGATTCTCTCTTTTGATGATCTCTTTTATAAAATATCACGTGGGTTTATCGCTGAAGACAAGGAGGTAACCCAACTGCACACATGGTTTTCTGAACTTGAACTCAGAATTAGGTGCACAGGGACTAAGCATGGACAGACTCTGAGAGAAGTGGATTGTACTGGGCCTCTGTTATCTAAGTAGTGATTAGTGGACTTCCGGAGAGCCAGGAGTGAAGGCCTTTTGCATTTACTCACAATGTTCAGGCAAAAGTGAAATTTGTGAGCTGGGCGTGGTTGCGCACGCCTGTAATGCCACCGCTCAGGAAACTGAGGCAGGAGGATCGCTGTGAGTTCGAGACCAGCCTGGGCTACATAGTGAGTTCCAGGTCAGTCTCAACTACAGAGTGAGACTGTTTCAAAAAACCAAAAAAAAAAAGTGAAATTCATGCTTATAAAAACTGCAAAGCGAGGACTGCTTGTATGGCAACTACATGGAATAAATACATAGATTAGAACTGAAGAGTGGGGACAAGCTGTGGTGGGACTACTTTGGAAATTTTCTAAAAGGAGTAAATGTAGGTGTTCTTATAGCGCAAGAGGATAAAAATGTATTGTAATCAAGGCAAAGAAGGGAACCTGTTTATAGCATAGTAAAGTAAATAATAATAATAAAACAAACAAGTGTGTTTTTACTACCTGAGAGACTATGAGATATAAAAGTGGTTCTTACAACATGAGGATATTGGTACTGGAAGTTCCCAGGAGGACATGGCAGAAATGCAAAGTCCTAGGTCCTAATCCAGGCCTACTGGGTCCGTGCCTGCAGTCTCCATTTTAACAAGCCCTACGGTGATTTTCTTACTAGCATGCTGAAAAACCAAAACAAAACAGGAATACAGACCCTTTTCAAATGGTGCTTAAAATGCATTTCTGGGTAGAGCCATAGCTTAGTGGCTACCATGCACAAGACCCTGGGTTCAATCCTTAGCACCAAAATAAAGCAAACAAAAGCAAAACAAACTATTCTCATATATCTACACCCACGTAAAACTAAGACACAAAAAGCCACAGCTAAAGAACAATATATGACTCATGTTTTTCACCAAACAGCTGCATCCAAAACTGAGTATCTTGAGGGGGATTAATGACAATGGGTCTTTTACTGTAATATTTTTCAAATTTAAACACTCACTGTATATTTTGGTCCACCACATAAATGGTTCATAAGCAGTTAGGGCCCCCCATGAAAATGTGAAGGCTCTGGGTTAAATTCCCAGTCCTTCATCCCCCAAAAAAGTATTTCTGAAGTAATTCATGAAGTTGATGGTAGTTTTATTTGTTAAACTGTACATTAAAAAATATAAACCTCCATTTTCTGTCAGTGCTTTAAAAGGAGTTTACTGAGGAGTTCCTCTTTGGTCCTTTCCTAAAGTGGCTATGGCTGGTAACTGCTTTCAAGCAGCTTAGAGGAAGACTGTTAGTATTAAGTCTCTGGAGGAACAATAAAATTCCAGTTACTGCTCAAAAACTACTACATAAACTTCCAGCAGTGTGTGTGAAAGTGGAGGTGAGGGGAGTGCACCACCAAGAAGTACATTTTGCCAGTTCCTTTTTGGGCTAAGCAGAGAGACTCGATTATTTCATTAACACTCTCATAAAATATAAAAACTAAATATGGGTCAACCCAAATAGGGGCAGAATTTCAACTGAGTAATTTTTTTTTTTTTTTTGAGACAGGGTCTCACTATGTAGTTGAGACTGATCTGGAACTCACTATGTAGCCCAGGCTGGTCTCGAACTCACAGTGATCCTCCTGCCTCAGCCTCCCGAGTAATGGGATTACAGGCGTGTGCCACCATGCCTGGCTATCATACTTATTCTAATGGAAAAAAGAACAGTAAAGTAGAAAGTAACAGTGATGAAAGGAGTAAAGGACAATAAGGCATTGAGAGATCAAAGGAAGGAAAAGCCTGCGCGGAGTGGCAGCCGAGATGGGTTGAGATGTACATAACTAGGCATCCCAGGGGGAGGAAAGGATGTAAACAATGTTAGGAAGTACTCTAAACAATAAGGTATATTAACTGTAACTAAACATGACCCAGGCCAATTAGACCCTTGCCTAATTCTAAAACATAGGAACAAAAACAAAACAAAATTAAGAAAATTTCAAAACAAATGCATAAATCAATTAAATAGTATATTTAGTATCAATACTCTTTAAAAAGCTGGTTAGAAACATCTGCGTTGTTAATTATACTGTTAAATAAGTATTTTTGAAATAGACTGTGTTAACATTTGTGTACAGCTAAAGAGTAACAGAATAAGAGGGAAAGATGAAACATCTGATATCACTAACTCCACTCTGCCACTTAATTCTCAAATAGGATGCAATTTAATGGAAAGTTAACACAGTCAAAACTGAAAAAAGTACAAAGTGAAAGTATTTACAGTTGAATTTCAATGTGTGTATTTACAAGGGAATTACAAAGGAGAACAAAGGCTCTTGTTTAACTTACCAACATAAAAAGAGCAGTTTGAGTGCAATAAACTTTCAGTCCATAAGCGACAAAGTTCACTTTCAGTCAAAGCTTCCACTCCGTAACAAGCTTGATATTCCACTTTAGGTAGAACATACACCGGAAATTGCTGCAACGCAAGAACAGACTTTTTCACAGCTCCATCGATTTACCATCAGGGGTAAATACATTTGCCTACACAGCTTCACAGCTGTCCAAATGCTTTCATGCAATCTTATTCCATCCTTTCCTATAGAGTAGGATTCAGACAGACGGAAGGAGATACAAGAACCCTGGGCACATCTGGGCAAGAAGTGGAGAAGTGAGGGCGATCCCTCAGCACCATCCCTGTCTACAAAACAAATCAACCTACCGCTCCGCATATGCACACCAAGAATGACACCGAATCCTTGGAACACAGCCTATCCTACAAGACTGTGCAAATGTTCAAAGCTAGATGCCGAGAAGCAAAGACTATAATGAATATTAGTAATTCTCAAGCAGAATAAAAAAGGTAAGAAACTTTTGCTACCTTTAAGTATTAGTCACTTGTCTCAGCTCAAATACTCTGACCAGCCGGCTTTCGCTATATGAATGAATGAGCATTAAGCCCCGCATTAACACCCGGGGACGTTACTATTTTTATTAAAAGGCTTTATTCCGGACACTTAGTTCCGGACACTTAGTACCTGACAAATTATCCTTTTGGTCTTTATTGGTCAGGACACTTAACAGAGTAAGTAAAATACTCATTACTAGTCTAAAGGAGAATACGTAAGAAAAATGCATAATTTATGGAATTATGTTAGTTACATTCACTGTGCTCATGTTATACCCTGTCAAACAAAATTTTACTCTACTTTTTTTTTTTTTTTT
>NW_022900937.1:12902123-12941764 GCF_012274545.1 Fukomys damarensis
TTTTTTTTTTTTTTTTTTTTTTTTTTTTTTGCAGTGTTGGGGATGAAACCCAGGGCATGCTAGGCAAGTGTGCTCAAGAGCTATATGCCTAGCACAAAAATTTTACTCTTTTTTGGTACCGAGGATTGAACTCGGGCCCTTGCACTTGTGAGGGAGGCAGCAGAACCACTGAGCCAAACCCCCGGCCCTCTACTCTTAATAGGACAATCCATTTTCTGCGGTAGTAGAACAAATGTATGATTTAAGGAACTTACTCAGCGTGGTATGCCTGGCCAGCACATATGAAATTATACTAAGACACTGATATTTACAGAGAAATCTGAAAAATATTTCAACAATGTTTCTGAATTCCTGATTTTCATAAGTGGCTAACAGCGGCTTTAACACAATAATGGTGGCTAAGAACAACTCAAATACAGTAAAATTTCTGCTATCAACATGTGAAACAGCGCAGTTCATATTGGATTTTGTCAGACACTGAAGTAGGGATTCGTAAATGTCACTGTCCACATGGATCACCACCTTGTGATCTTGTGAAACTGTAGAATGGGGTGCTGCCCATGATTCTGTATTTTAACAAGCTGCTGTTTTAGCAACTACGCTTGGAATAGCAAGGCCACTAACAGGCCTTCTTAATTTAAAATCTGTAAACTGTGATTAGGATAATTTTATGTTAAAAATCAAGACACTGTAATTTTTTAGCAGATGGTAATATGTGCATGACTTAGCTTCATAACTTTACAGCAAATAGAAGCTAAAAAACTGAAGGCCTAGAGCATTAAGAAATTTGTTTCAAGGGTATTTACCATAGAATTGGAAAAAAAATTGATAAAATGATTTCCCTTCTGGATCATGAATGGACAACAAGTTAAATCTATACATTTTAAACTTAAAATGTATACTATATCTGAAAAGTATACATTTAAAAATAAGTACTTGGAACGATTTTCTTTGATACTATATCTATGAAATTAAATCCTAAATTCAGTTTTAAATTCTATATGTATTCTACTGCCACCTCCAGGAAGCCATGGGAAATAAAGGCCTGAATATTTTATCTCAGTACTCCAAAACTAAAGTGAAAATTGACAACTTTTTCCTTCAGTACTGGGGAATGAATCCAGGGCCTTCACACTGAACTAAATCTCCAGCCCTTTAAAAAAATTTTTTTTTTGACACAAGTCTTACTGAGTTGACCAAGCTGGGCTGAAAATTGCCATCCTTCTGCTTTAAATCTTCCAGAGTGCAGCAGCAGTTACGGGTGTGGACCACTATGCCCAGGTAAGGTTCTGATATTACACAAATTAAATTCAGCTTTTCATTTCCCCCCTATTGGCTCCTATTCTCTTCTCTTCAAGCAAAAGCTTTTCTTGAATCTGTTTTCCAATTTTCACACAAACTTCTTAAACCTTACAAATAGTCTTTTTTTCTTTTCTTTTTTTTTAACCTTACATATATTCTTAAATAGACATTTCATAGTTACCTTCTTTTTTTTTTTTATCCCCTGGTACCAGGGATCAAACTCAGGACCTTGCAGAGAGGCAGGCGGCAGCACCACTGAGCTCAATCCCCAGCCCTATAGTTATCTTATCAATCCCATTAAATAGTATCTTTTGTTCTTCTTAACATTTAGCACCTAAAAAATCTTTTTTTTTTCCTGACCCTACAGTGCCAACATAAACAAATTTTTTTAAAATTTTTATTCTGTTTTTTTGAGACAGGTTCTCACTATGTGGTTGAGACTGACCTGGAACTCACTGTGTAGCCCAGGCTGGACTTGAACTCTCCATGATCCTCCTACCTCAGGTTCCCAAGTGCTGGTATTACAGACATGCGCCACCACACCCGGCCCCCAACATAAATTTTAAATGACTTCATCTAAATTTTAGAACATAATACTTAGAATACATGGTCAACTGTGACAGTAACAGATACTAAATAATCCAAAGTTATGTTGTCTGGATTTCATAATTACACATAAATTCTATAATTTCAGAAAATTCCAGTTTTATCTTGTGGGCTAAATTAGCCTCTTCATTTCATTCCACCACTTGAAACTGGCTGCTGTTTTAATTCTCCGCTGAGATGCAGCTCTTAGTAAGCAGAGTTGTGACGAGGAAGCACAAATGACTGGGAACTGAAATCTCCACCGTGGTGATACAGAACTGAAGAGTCACAGGAAACGGACAGATAAGTTCCTGAATATCCCGCGTTAGAGGCTTCTACATATTTTTAAAGCTTTATTTAAACAGGCTGCTTTTTAGGCAGGAAGTATTAATGAGGATACATATTTATCTGATTAAACCACATAGCTTAACCTCTCTGCAGTTCTTCTTAGTGACACTAGTTCCCCCTCCTGACTCCTCAGTTTTTCTCATTTACTCAGATCTTTTTGATTTTCTGTGGCATAAAATATTTGAAGGAAACAGAGATGAACGGTGCATGATTCCAAAGGGCACACAGTTCACTACAGACTTCACTTACATGTACCAAGTCATCACACAATGATAGCTGCGATAGGAAAAGCATTCATTGAAAATTTTAAATTTTACTTTGGTTTTGATACAATCAGAAATACAGGACTCCTATGTAAATATTCTTATGGGCTTAATTTTTCTGACTTTATTTGTTGTTTTTTGTTTTTGTTTTTTTTTGGAACCAGGGATTGAACTAGGGACCTTGCACTTGCGAGGCAGGGAGTGGAACCACTGAGCCCTGGCCTTGTTTTGACATATTCTGATGAAAAATGAACATTTTTCTATTAGGGTATAATAATGTCTTTTTTTTTAGGGGGAGGGTACCAGGGATCGAACTCAGGACCTTGTGCTTTTCAGGCAAGTGGCAGAACCACTGAGCTAAATCCCCGGCCCAGGGTATACTATGTCTTGACATTTCCAAATTACATTTTACTTTTGAGACAGGTTTCATTATGTAGTTCAGATTGGCCTTGAACTCACTACCTAGGCCTAGGCTGCCCTTGAATTCATAGTGATCCTCCTGCCTCAGCCTCACAAGCGCATACCACCATGGCCAGCTAACAAATCACGTTTGTCAGGTGAATGACAATGTCCTTATGAAATTATCTTGTTCAAACTTAAATCAGTATCTAAATCAAACTGGATCAAAGATCTAAATGTTTAAACAGAAACATGATCTGTTAGAAGATAAAAAAGGCAAAATTCTTCAACAAGACAAAGGTATAAGCAAGGACTTTCTGATCAGAGTTCCAATGGCACAAGAAATAGTACCAAGAATCAACAAATGGGATCATAGCAAATGAAAAAGCTCTTTGCACAAAAGGAAACCACCAGCAGAGTGAAGAGACGACCTAGAGAATGGGGAGTTAAGATGCCAGAGGACTTCTATGTACAATATATAAAGAACTAAAAGAAAAAGAAAAAAGAAAGAAATTAGACCTCCCCCAAAATAAAAGACTCAATTGAGAAATGGCCTAATGAAATGAAGAGACACTTCTCAGAAGTACAAATGGCCAATAGACACATGAAAAAACACGAAGACATGTAAATTACAACAATGAGATTCCATCTTACTTCAGAAAAAAATGGCTATCATCAAGAAATCAAATAATAAGAAATGCTGGTATGGTCATGGGAAAAAAGGAAACCTCCTACCTTGTTGGTAGGATGTAAACTAGTACAACCATTATTGCAATCAGAATGGAGATGCCTCAAAAAGCTAAAACTAGAAATCACATTTGACTCAGATATTCCCTTTCTAGGTATCTTCCTAAAGAGTCAAAGACATTGTATTACAGTGGTACATGGAAACTCATGTCTACAGCAGTATAACTCATAATAGCTGAATCTCATAAGGGTTCTTCATGCCCATCACCAGCTGAATGGATAAAGAAAATGTGGAACTTATGTATAACAGAGTAGTACTCTGCCACAAAGAAGATAAATCTGAGTTATCTATAGGAAAATGGGTGCATCTTGAGATGATAATATTAAGTGAAATAAGTCAGACACACAAGCTTAAATATCATGAGATATTCTCTTACATGAGAAACTCAAACTATAAAGAGTAAAATAAAAGATGGATAATAGAAAGTTGGAAGCTAGATCTTTGGAAGAGGATCAAGAGGTGGGAGGAGGATGGAGGGGAAGGAAAAGGGATGGCAAAGGGAATTAAGATGTGTTACATATACACACCAACTCCCCAAAAGGAATGGAATCATTACGTACTGCAAACACGGACTAAAAACAAAAAAGCCTAAAAATCCAAACTGAAAAACACACACACCAAAATTAAATCAATATCCAAAATGTACCTAAGCTATTTTTAAGCACTACAGCTGTGATGGCAAACCTTTTAGAGCTTTTAATGATTCAAACAGCCCACTGTGGCACTGCCACAGGTTTGCCACCACTGGACTATGGGCTAAAAGAAAAAATACAAAGCGGCACAGGTTCACAGGGTGAGAAATAAAGAGATGAGGTCCTTGGGTGTGGTGTTGAATGCCTGTAATCCCAGCACTTGTGAGGCTGAGGCAGGAGGATCACTGTGAGTTCAAGGACAGCCAAGACTACACAGTGAGTTGAAGGCTGGCCTGAACTACGTAGGGAGACCTTGCTTCAAAAAAGAAAAATAAAATGAAGGAAGAAACAGCAAAAATTATAATAAAAGCTTAAAAATACAATCTATAGGCACAGGGATTTAGTTCAGTGGTTCCACCGTGTGCCTTGCACACTCAAGGACCGGAGTTCGATCCCCTGTACCGTAATAAAAGCACTCCTCCATATATTTGATTCAAAATCATTTGGTTTCTAGAATTTCAAGTTTGAGTTCATGATGAAAAATGAATTATGAGAATTAGGATTTTAGTAATTAAAACTTAGGTTTTAGTCAATGTTCCTTCTACTTAACAAAGGATAAAAATATTATAAAGCAAAAACTCCACCAAACTCACTGGAGTCCGATGGCCACAACACACGCCCTGGCTGCAGATGGGTTAGCCTTGGAGTTCTGCACAGCAGCCATTCCCTCAGGATGCTGTAACAAGCAATAGGCTAAGGGTAGCAGTTATTTTGTTTCTTTGTTTTTCGTACTGGGGATCGAACTCCGGACCTTGTGCTTGCGAGGCAGGTGGCAGAACCACTGAGCTAAATCCCCTGGCCTTGCAGTTATTCTTTACTCCATTACAGTAGTCAGGGAGTCCCGGACCATCACTACTCCTGATCCACTTGATCTCATCCCAAAACATTCCTAAGTGGTCAATTATGATTCTTTTAGGGAAGGGGTTTTGGATATACACTAAAACTTAAAAAAAAAAAGTGCACTATGACAAACATACACAACAGAAGAACCCTCTTAAGTAAAATGCACAGACACCTCAATACTTCTTACAAAATCATTTCTAATACTGAAGTTTTACTTTCTCAGAATTGAGTAGTCATATACAAAAATGTAAACTACTCTGAAAGAGAACTTCAAATATAAAATGCAATATGGAAAACTGCTGAAAGAAGCAATGACTAAAATTATAGCCAAATCCCAAAAGAAACAAAATTAAAAGATCTGATCTCTAACAACCCTGTAAACCCTGTAAACACTTCAATGTTTATAAAAGCCCATCTTTCAAAGCTTGTACTAGCTGGGCGTGGTGGCGCACACTGGTAATCCCAGCACTGGGGAGGCTTAGGGCAGGAGGATCGCTGCAAGTTCGAGACCAGCCTGGGCTATATAATGAGTTCCAGGTCAGTCTCAACTACATACTGAGACCCTGTCACAAAAAAACCCCCAAAAAACCCAAAAAGTTTGTACTTCTAAAACAAGAAGAGCCCCAGAGACTGAGAAAAAGGGGCTCAAACATCATAATGGACACCAAAATTCTGGGGTAATCAAGGTAAAATTGACCATGGTGCAGTTTTTCATAAAGTTTGTAGGGCGCATGAGAAGATTTAATGGCATTTAAGACACACATAATTAAACACTTTCTCTTAAAATCGATCTCAACATTTTCCTAGAAATATTTAAATTGGAAATGTAAGAGTGATTGACAACCTAATAAACTTATGTCACCACATCTTAGCTCCCCAGGTAACAACTTACTCTTCTGATTTTCTTCCGTTTTTTAGAACGTGGTCTTGTCTCGATCCTCTGGACACTGCAACGCACGAGTAACAACAGGTCTTGCAGGCTGAACAACTTATAGACAAAATTTCCTTCTTTAGGAGCTAGATATTCTGATGTATCTTCAACATAGTCTTGAAGTTCATATGGCAATCCTTTAAAAATAATTTCTCGTTTTTACTTTAAAAGGCATCAATCTTTTTCCATCATAATACAGGATAAAACAATTCAATTAACTATTTTTTTAAACTTTAAAAAAGCTTCCTACTTCTTTTACCTACTTTCTAATGCTCACCCCACTTCTGTTTACTTTCACTGGGGCTGCAGTGAAGAGGTGAGGCTGAAGCTTTAAGGTTTTCTTCCTTTAGTCAGTACCTTCCTTAATGCTTGGCAAAGCATAATTAGGAGCCAGCATAGCATGTGAGAAGAAAAAGGTGTTTAAAAGGAAATTTTATTCCCAATCTCGGCAGACTTGAAAAGTGCAAAAGGCAGTCCAACATGCAGTCCAAGTCAATTTTGGATTAATCAATGTTTATCATTAGGATGACGCACTTCCTCTTTTACTAGTTTGGCAAACTAACTACATTATTCTTAGCTCAGCAGCCACTGTACATCCTGGATAAACACAGGTTACAAATAAACCTTTGGGTTATAGAGGAAATTCTGGAAGCCGAAACACTAAGCGTTAGGAAAATGAAATTTTAGTGAGCAATTAATGATTATAAAATCGGTTATAATAATGAATGAGGGAGGAAAAAGCTAAGAAAAAGAAACAGATAAAAACAGTAGAAATGCTTTGTAAATACTTACGTCCTTTTGGCTTCTGAAATGCAGAAGGCCACCCAGATTTTGGCCAACGAGCAGCATGCAGAGGAGCAGGAGGTTGCTCGGAAACAGGTGGCTGCTTAGCATTTTCTAAATTCATTAAGAGCAATTCAGGTTCTTTTCTGGAAATTGGCTTTAAGAGTTCAGTCTGCATTTTTAAAATTTGTCCAACTGGATCAAATTTTGTATATACTCGTTTGATAGGTTTTTTTAAAACACACAATTCTTCAGGATTGTGAGTAGTACTACTCTGGCTTCCTATGGAACCCTTCCCTGAGGAAGAATTTGGACTCGCTGGTCTAGAACTTAAATCAGAAGCCAAAACAGCTGTCTTTCCATCACTATTGTTTTTACACTCTGTATCAATGATTAAACAATCCTCATCCGTGTCACTACCGCAAGGAATTACGCTTTCAGTTCCAGCTGTTTCTGGTGCGGCAGGCTTTTCCTTGGAACTGTCTCTGTTCTCTAGGACATTCAGCCGTTCCTCATCAGCACATAACACATCGGTAGCCACATCATTTGCATCAGATTTGTGAATTTCCTTAGAACCTTCCAACTGTAAGGCATCAGATGTCTTTAAGTCATTATCCTGCATCACAGACTTGTTGGAACTGGATACTTTTTCACTATGTGGTCCAAGTCCCTGATCATCTTTATTTCTGCACTCTTCAGGGCCACTTTCCATACTGATGACCAGCTGTTTCTCCTTCTGTAACTGTTCCATCAGAATCCGAGATAAGCTTCTGGAATCAGCAGAGGGATCTCCTAGAGGTGGTGCCACAGGGGTAGCAGCTACCTTGGGGGCTGGGAGTGTATGTGTCACGATGGGTAATGGGCAAGTACTTGATGGGCTGGGTGACTTCGATGGTTCTGTAGCGGTTACTCCAAAAGTTTCAAGTTCTGTGACATCATCATCAAAATCCAGATCCAAATTTTCAAGAGTCTCAATTTTTCGGTACTCATTAACTTCACTGGATGTCTTGGAAGAAAATATACTGGTAAATTATTAGTCAAAATTTAAGGGCATGCCTCACCTCTTAATGTCCCTCCTTTCCCTCACGTGGTTAGTTCATGTTTTTAAAAGCAGAAAGGAAAGTGTAATGGCTCTGGAAGGTTTTTGCTTAAAATGACAACCACTAGCAACCATTTAACCTCACTTTCTTATTGAAATGTTCATGAAAACACAAAATTTCCAAGTTGTAACAGCATAAGAAATAGTAAATTGTGACCTACCATATCAAAGAGGAATTTATATAGTGAAAAGACACATAGCCAAGAAGAAATGTAGGGCTACACAGGAAGGCAGTGGATCTTCATTTCTGTCCACCTGTACATTTTTTTTTTGTTTTTTTTGAGACAGGGTCTCACTGTGTAGTTGAGACTAAATTGGAACTCACTATGTAGCCCAGGCTGGTCTCAAACTCACAGCAATCCTCCTGCCTAGGCCTCCCAAGTGCTGGGATTATTTGCGTGCACCACCACGCCCGGCCACCTGTACACTCTTGCAGAGACAGTTGGTTTTACTGACCAGGAGGAAAGCCTTTTTGCTGCTGGGAGGAAGCTGCTTTCTACTGCAGCCAGAGAAATGCCTTTGAGCAGGGACTCCTTATCTGCCTAGGGAAAACAAACCTGAGAGACATCCGATGATACAGACACTGACAGGCCATGTTGTATTGTACACTGGGACATGACATACAGAGCTCATGGTCTTTTTGGTAATGGAAAAACTACACACAGCTTTAATTTATTTAGGAATATGAGGTACAGTTGCAAACTACGGTGGTGAATGTTTAAATTAAAAATTAATTACAGTACAAGTATTAATACTCCTCTTATTCCTTTGTTCCTGTTACCACCTGAAGCAGCCCTGGAAGTTCTCCTTTTTTTCTGTAGCAGGGATCGAACTCAGGACCTTGCGCTTGGAAGGCAGGAACAGCGCCACTGAGCTAAATCCCCCACCCTGGAGGTCCTCTTTCGCCAGTGTCTTTAGTTGTGCTGTCCAGGTTGCCTCGATGTTCTGAATCAATTCAAAACATTTACCTTTCATGTTCATTTCGACTTTAGGGAAGAGCCGGATGCTGCACTGTGCCCGATCTGGTGACTAAGGCGGATGAGGACACAATGCAGTGATTTTACCACCTTGCGTCTCTCTTGGATGGTACACAGCAGCAGCACTCATTATAGCTTTGGTCCTACTTGTAAAGACACTGACAAAAGAGAACGTCCAGAACTGCTTTGGAAAGTGGCAATAAGAATGGGATAAATGTGTTTGAAACAAGGGGGAGGATTTTGAGGAGGATTAATAGCAATATGCCTTTTACTGGAATAAGTTTTAATTTAACACATACATTTAAACATACGTGTTCTTTGATCAGCCTTATAGTATCTATTTTGTCTGATGTGGAAATCAATGACCAACTTGTTATGAGATTTTAAATTTGTCTGAATGAATGCTCTGCATATAAAATTTTACATAATTTCCACAAAGAAAGGTGTTGTTTTTACTGGACAGCTACTAAGTGTTCATCTTTATTGGTACAGAGCAATGTTTTGGTACATTTCTATACATGATGTACTGACCAACTAAGGAGAAACGGCTCATCCATCATCTCAGACAGTTATTAGGGCTTTCTGAAGGGAAATTATTCAAACTCTTTCTTCTGCTTATGCTGAATTAAGAAAATGTTACTAACTATAATCCCTTCTGTGTAACAGAGTAATATGAGAACTTCTTCTTAACCGGCTGAATTTGCACCTGCTACCCAATCTCTCCCCAGCCCTCTTCAGCCTCTGGTAACCAGTATTCTGTTTTCTACTTCTAGGAGCTCAGCTTTTCTAGATCCAACATATAAGTAAAAGCATGTAATATTTGTCATTCTGTGCCTGGCTTATTTTACTTAACTATATGATCTCCAGGTTCATCTGTGTTGCTGCAAATGACCAGAGCTCCTCCTCTTTAGAGGCTGGACAGTATTCCAATTGTTTATACACACATTTTTTAGACACTTATCCATGAGTGGACATCCAAGTTGGGTTTGTATCTGGGCAATTGTGAAGAGTACTGCATGAAAATGCCAGTACTTTCATTTCTTTTGATATGCGCGCGCGCACACACACATTCATATTCAGAAATGGGACTGGATCATATGTTAGTTCTATTATAATTTTCCTGAGGAGCCTATGTACTGTTTTCTGGAGTGGTTGTACTAATTTACATTTCCACCAGCACATAAGGCTTCTTCTTTCTCTATATCCTTAACAGTATTTGTCATTTCTGTTTTTGGTTTTTTGTTTTGTTTTGTTTTGTTTTTGGTACTAGGGATCGAACGCAGGACCTTGTGCTTGCAAGGCAGGCAGCAGAACCACTGAGCTAAATTCCCAGACCTGTCATTTTTTTACCCTTTTGATTACATCCATCCCAAATGAGGAGAGATGATGTCTCATTGTGGTTTTAAGTGATACACGAAATCATGAAAACTGTATATACTAATGGTGTGCCATGTAATCTTTCAATGCATGTACAAGCTGAAGACTATATTTTAACTACTAAGCTTAAAGGCCTGTAATAAAATATATTTCCAAATGATAAACAAGTTCATTCCTCTAAAGAAAAAGAAAAAAAAAAACATTACATACGTCCATTTCAGATGTGTACTCTTCGGGTCTGTCCATAAATACTGCAGAAACTGGAACAGATGTATTTTTGGACATCATACATTTTAATGGAATTTCATGGAAGAGTTGATTTCTGTCTCTCATTGTCAGTTTCTTCTGAGGAAGTGGGGAATTAATATAAATTACTTTAATTGGTTTGGAGCCTTAAAAAAGAAACAGAACACAGGGATGATTAGTACCTAGTTGTTTTATTTCTTATAAAACATGGATGCATGACAGAAGGAGCAGGATACAAGAAGACAGGGCCAGCAAGGGCCACTCTTGGACCAGAAGATTTAAAAGTCCTTTAAAATCGTTTAAAGTCAGTTCAGTAGAAGAGTTTTATTTGAAAAAGTTGTGAGTTTAAATGCTAAATTTCTATGGAGGACAAGAGAACAAAACTGGCAAGAGAACTGCTTTCTAACAATGTTTAAAGTTACTTTCTGGTTTCCTTTTCTTTCTTTTCTTTTGTGATTTTTCTGAGACAGGATCTCACTTTGTAGAGTAGGTTGGCTTCGAACTCACAGTAATCCTCCTGCCTCAGCCTCTTGACTGCTGGGATAACAAGCATGTCCCACCACACCTGGCTTCCGGTTTGCTTTGTTGTACTCTTACTGTCATTATTACTCAGTTTATACAGTACACTTAACTCTAAACTGTAAGTTTATCTCGGTAGATAAAAACTGCTTATTGTACTTATATTGTTAAACTTAATAATATTAATTCTAGGCGGGGGATTTAGCTCAGTTGCACTGCTCCTGCCTTGCAAGTGCAAGGTCCTGAGTTCAATCCCTGGTACCACCAAAAAAAAAAAAAAAAAAAAAAAAAAAAATTAATTCTGAAAGACAGATTAGCACAGATGTATTTTAACTTTGATTTCCAATGACAACAGACAAGCAAATAACTCCTGGAACTGAACTATTTGAAGCTATCTAATAAATTACTACATTCCTTCATTTCAGAGAAAGACAGAAGCACCTCACTATTGTGACTTCTGGCCTAAATCACAATTCTGTCTTATCTCTCACTTCCTAAGGTACCATGGTAAGGTACCACATGTATGGCAGACCTGGTACTGTAGCAGATTTGTATTTGAAAAAATTGTTTTGTTTTTGAGACAAGGTCTGTGGTTCAGGCTGGCCTTGAATTGACTATGTAGCTCAGTCTGGTCTCGAACTCACTGTGATTCTCCTGCCTTAGCCTCCAAAGAGCTGGGATTACAGGCGTGCTCCACCACATGGCCTAAAGTTGAGTTTAAATTTACCTAAACCAGGACTTAGATTTTTGTATTTAGACAAAATTGTATTTTGTATTTAGATAGTTGACGTGCTTCCTTTTTTTTTTGGTGGTGGTACTGGAGATTGAACCTGGGGCTTTCACACTACACCACCTGCCCACTTAACTCCACTTAACTTCCCAACCTCCTTCCTTTTTTTCCCTCTCCCTCTCTCTGTCTCATTTTGAGATGGAGTCTTGCTAAATTGACCAGGTAGGGGCTCAAATTTGTGATCTTCCTCCTGTCTCAGCTTCCTGTAGTGCCAGGATTATTGGTATGCACCAACATGCCCAGACCCAACACTTTTTTTAAGAGCATTATTTGATACAGTAAATCACAAACCTGCGACAGGTATAACTTCAACACAGACTGGAATTTCCCATTGTTCCTTGTAGTCTGGTCCATGATTATTTAATAGGGTAAATAGTGACTGGCTGGTCAGAGCTATCTGAGGATGGTATCTTGAAACAAGCTTCTCTGCATTTGGATCTTTATTAATATCCTGAAAAACAATGTATGAATTGTTACTTGGTTATAGTCGCTGAAAATTTCTTTGGTAAGGTATGGAAAAAAAGGGAGAAAGGGGACTCTAGAACTATTGGGTATATTTTTTTGAGGTACAGATATTCAGAAAGACTCAAACCACCACGCTACTCACATAGTGCATAGCTTGAGCCATTTGTCCTGGGGTCTCCAAAGGGGGCATGTTACTTTTTGAGAGCTTCAATACTGCAGGCATCGAGGGGAATACTGTTTTCACAAATTGTACACTGCCCTACACAAGCAAAAAGTGAATATTATTACAAAAATCTTGACATTTTTCTCCTAAAAAAACAATCTCTCTTCATAGGCATTCTTAAGTAAAATTTATTATTCTACTAAATACAAAGGTCAAATTTAGAACATCCGTAAGCAAAGATGCTCATTCACATTTTTGCTTGGCCACACCAAATTTTTTTGTTTTGTTTTTTTAAAGGTCTAAGAGAGGAGTTTCATGGAAATTTCCTGGACCTCTTAAATTCTATCTTCTCTTTTTATGAAGCATAAATCTCAGCAGGGAATAATGGAACCCCTAAAATAATCTCTACATGTACTGATTTCAATGTTTGTGATCACATTTCCTTTTCAGAAAGAGGGCTTCCTATTTCTATTCAGGAACATCAAGGAAGATGGGAAGAATATCAAGAAATAGTGGTGTTATTTTTAAAAGGTTAAATCTTTGTATCCATAAAACTGGGATACAGATTTGTGCAGTGTATTCAAAGCCATCTCATTAATTGCTCAAAAATTTAAACATAAAATAGTATCTGTATGAAGCTGAGTGTGGTAGCGTACGCCTGTAACCCCAGTGCTCAGGAGGCTGAGGCAGCAGGATTGCTGCAAGTTCGAGGCCAGCCTGGACTACACAGTGAGACCTTGTCTCAACACCCCCACCCCAACAGTAACTATATAAAATACAGATGATGTTTCAGACCAACAAAAGCTTACATTTCATATTATAAACCTTACCAGTGCAAGAAGCGTTTTTTCTAATTTTAATCCTTCCTCTGTTCTGAATGGAAAGAACCCCATTAAGCTGGTGACTTCATGAAGAGTATAAAATTCTGGATACTTTTTCACTTGTTCAACACAAGCTTTTAAAATTTGCTAAAAAATAAAAATCAAGAAAAATCACATTTGTATTGTAGTTCTCTAACAATGCAACAAAAATATTTTAGTCACATGGGACTATGTAATTATTCATTGAAAAAGTTAACTGTTGCATTAATCAGGCTTAATTCAGGCACAGTGTATATTCCTTATTTGATTTAATCTTTTATTTTTCGTAACAAATTTTTAACCTAATTTCCTAAAATACCGATATTTAATAATACTAAAATTAGCAATCTTATTAAATTTTAAAATTCAATAGAGAAGACACATATTTTCTTTGCTATTTAAGAAACTGTCAAAGAAATAAAGCCACATGAAATTTCAAAATAATATACTCCAATAAAAGCAATTACATGAATGATTAGAAATAAATAAGTTTAATACTCTAAAATGATTCCCAAGCACAGTGAATTAATGAAGTAGTTATCTTACAGATTTTGAATTTATAATCTAAAAAATAAATGAGAATGTTATAAATCAAACAATGGAGCACTTAGCATTCCCTTCTCTCCAGTTTTCCAATTATCAATGACTTATTAAGAAACATAATCAGGAAGGAAGGAATACCCACAGCTACCCAAAAAGAACATACATCACATGTGACAGCATGTAAATAACTCACAGAGGCATAGGCACTGGTGAGGGAACGTGTTTATAATTAAACGCACCCATATACTGTCTTCTAAGATACACACTTTTTCTTCTGTCAGTTAATGTTATCTTAACCTCTTAGAACATATTCTAGGTCACAAAAGTTTTCAACAATAAACATCTTAATAATATGCAGACATATCTTTTCATCTATAGTTTCATATCCTTCCTTCCCCTTTTCTAATCCGCGCCCCCTGCTACCTGTATCATTTTCCCCCTGTGTCCACATATTTCAACGCTAATCTTGATAATTAATTGAGGGTATTACTCACAACTAATGTTGACATTGGTTAATATAGAAAAGTTGTGTTTTAAAACCTTACTCAACCAAAAACCTGTGTTTGCACTATGTTTTTGCTCCATATTTACAAAACTACCTAATTTTTCCCTCTTGCGGTCCCCTTGTATGGCA
The DNA here is from genome assembly GCF_012274545.1 of Fukomys damarensis. NCBI lineage: Eukaryota > Metazoa > Chordata > Mammalia > Rodentia > Bathyergidae > Fukomys > Fukomys damarensis. Next base: position 12,916,691 of record NW_022900937.1, read on the forward strand.
ATCATTTCAAGAACCTGAACACATAAAGAAAAGCAATACAAAATAACTATGTGACATGAAGACTATTCTTTTTTTTGGTACCAGGGATCAAACTCGGGTCCTTGTGCTTGCAAGGCAGACGGCAGAACCACTGAGCTAAATCCCTGGCCCTAGACTATTCTGATTAGATATTTTTCTGGCACATTATTCTTGGTAAAACTGCTGATGCTGCAGTGCTCTTAACAGAATCTCACTTAATTCTGTATGGCAAAAGAAAGAGTCAAAGAAACACCAGGGCATTTTACTCTTGTACACATCATGCACAGTACAATAGTCCCCTTCAGCTGTGGTTTTATTTTCTACAGTTTCAATTACCTGCTGTCAACTGGGGTCTGAAAATATTACGTGGGAAATTTCCGTAATAAGCGGTTCATGTTTTAAATTATGCATCGTTTTGAGAGTGTGATCAAAATCCCAAGCTCTACCCTGTTCAGTAAGTCACCTTCTGTCCAGCACATCACTTAACGGCCACCTCAGTTACCAGATCAACTGCCAATGGTACGGCAGCAGTTGCACTCAAGTACAAGCAAGACAGTAGCAGCCTGGAAAGTTACCAAATCGCCTACATCTGTCACCTCAGTTCCTCGCATCACACAGGTGGATCATCTCACACTATCACAGCACGGAGAGGAACGCACAGTAAGATGTTTTCAGAGAATGACACCATATCCCTGTAACCGTTGTAACCGTACTGTTTTATTATTGTTGTTAAACTCTTACTGTGCCTAATTTACAAATTAAACATTATCATATGTATGTATGTATGGACAGGACAAGTGCATGTAATTATATGCACCTTCAGGCAGTCAGAGGGTCTCAGAATGCATTCTCTGTGGACTACTCTATGGAGGTGAATCATTAAAAATACAAGTATCATGCACGTGACTGTACTAAAGTTCACAATTTTGAGATGCCAGTATTTCTACTATTACAGTACAAGAATAAAAGGCCTACACATAACTCGTCCTCAAAATTGATAATATGGTCAGTTCCCCAGGCTTTTGGCAGGATCATCACACATGTCAGAAGCTCCTACTGTCTATCACTTGGCAGTTTGCACAAATGTAATTTTTTTTTTTTTACCTCTGTGAGGAGATGGGCATCGTAAGACAGCATATTATAATCCTGTGCACATTTCTTTGCAGAATTTTGCAAAAACTTTAGGAATTCAGAAACTTCTTCATTCACATGTTTTTTCATATCCTGATTTTTAAAAAAGTAGACATGTCTTGGAATAAAACAGTTCATTAGAAACACTTCTCAATCACTGCTCTAATAATTTGAACTTAATAATTATAGAACCAAATCCAAAGCAAAAAACACAAAGAAAAAGTTAACAAAGATTATAATAATAAGAATAAACATGTTACTTTTAAATTTTTAAAAAATTTTTTGTACCAGGGATTGAACTTGGATCCTTGAGCCTGCAAGGCAGGCAGCAGAACCACTGAGCTAAATCCCTGGCCCCAGTAAACATGTTATTAAAAACTCTAAGGCTTAGGACTGTAGCTTAGTGGTACAGCATGAGCTTAGCATGCATGAGGCCCTACGTTTAATCTCCAGCACAAAAAGAAAATAAAAAGAAAAAAAATATTCTATAAAAACAGAAAAGCAAATGACTAGTGCACACTTAGGAATTAAACATTTTATTTAAAAACAGTAGAAAAATGAGCCAACAATATGAATAGGTAAAGCAAAAAAGAAATAAAAATAATTCACAGATACGGGAAATGCTTTTTAATTAATTTTAATTAATTAAATTTACTAATTTTAATTAGTAATCACTATCAATTAAGGTAAAATAAGAAATCACAATCTTCCTCATGTCTGGTTAGAGGCAAAAAAGGTGATGTCTGCTGGGCGTGGTGACACATGCTTTGTAATCCCAGCACTTGGGAGGCTGAGGCAGGAGGATTGTTGCTACATAGTGAGTTCCAGGTCAGCCTTAACTACATAGTGAGACCCTGTCTCAAAAAACAAAAAGCAAAACAAAACAAAACCAAAAAAAGGGTGATGTACCGTATTAGTAAAAATAGCTTTAAGGTAGCTTTAAGGAAAACTTTCATACAATTGTGGTTCAAGTAAACTGGTTCAAACTTTTGACAGAAAAATGTACCCATGTGTAACTGTAGATCAAAGCTGTATAAATAAGCAAACTGTGATCCGGAATTTTTATTTTTAAGAATTTATCTTAAGGAAACAATAATAGATATGAATGACGATTTTGCTAAAAAGATGTCAGCGCTGCATCATTTATACAACTGAATATTAAGGTATAATTAAGCAATGACAATAGTTTCACAATAAGCTGTATAAAAGTTCTATCATTAATACTTGAGATGAACTGGAGACACACACACTTAAATGTCTTACTTTTCCATTTTTATCAATACACCACTAAGATAACAGGGGAAAATTTAAAACATTTCCTGATGTTTAGTGTTTTTGCTGAAGCCAAAGAACAGAATACATACCAAGTACTGTAAGTATTCATTTTTATTTATTCCAACAGCTTTGGAATTTGCAGGAATCTTTGCATATTTAACCAACAAGTCCACATAACTCCTCTGCTCTCTCTGTGAGAAACGAGAGAAACGAGGATAAGGCACTCTTGGTTTTGGAAGAAGAACCATTCCAACTCTGGTTTTAACATTTTCCTTTGCTTGAGATGCTGAACTAACTGCTGGCTCGTTTTCTACAGAACTTGCTGAGGCATTCAAATTTTCCCCTCTATGTCTGGAAAAAAAAATACAATTTACAAATATGTGCTTTTCACACGAAGATTACTATCATGGCACTTCATGATTCTCAATCACAAGGGAGAATATAGCGTGATTAACTGAGAAAACTCTGGATTATTATCTAACTCTGCCACCTGCATTTTGATATTTACCATTTAGTGTAATTAAGTATTCTGCCGGAAAGGACCGTATTGCAAACTTACGTTCAACTACCTGATGCAGAGGAAGAGGCACATGTGCTACACTTTTCATTTAATTTGGAAATTTTTCCCCCTTTACTGAAGAGGGGAAAATCATTTTTGCCAACTGTATTCACATTTACATTTGATACAATGGTATTTTTTTTAACAAATAAATTCTTCAGTAAGGGATATCAGTTAATATGAAAACAAAAGCAACGCAGAACAGGAACAGTCACAAACGTGAAGCTAATGAATTCACAGAGCTGCAAAATTTTCTCGTCTCCTGTTTATCTCAAGAATTAAGAAGAAAATTCTAACAACTGTGCACCATATTTTAAGGAAGCAGCAGTGGTTTTAGAAAAGCTGTCCAATACATGGCTATTTGCATGGGTATGTCTATGCTTTTCATGGACACAAAAGAAAAATCCCGGTGTATCTAGAATGAAACACACTAGGGAAAGTAGCTGATGGCTAGAGAACTTGTTTCCAGATTTGTTTACGAAATGTTACCTCCAATTTTCAAAAATCACCCCCACCCCCACAAAGGCATCTGACCAAAAGTGTCCTCTCTTGATCACCATCTCTCCTTATTCTGGTTAATCAGTTACTATATTCTATATTTTCAGTAAGATAATTTGAAATTCCACCAAAAGCTACATTTCCTTGGCCTCTACAACCATAATTTCTACCATAGCCACAATATCTATGATTTGGCTTCACAAACTCAGAGAGGAAGGGAGGAACCTAATGAGAAAGACGGACATCTGTCGATTCGTTCTTCATTTCTCCATTCATTAACATTTACTGATATGTATATGTTCCAGCCTATGCTAGATACTGGAGATACAACAAACATTAAGCGCACTAAACTCTGTTCTCCAGGACTTTAAGAGTCAGTGGATTAGCAAGTAAATGAGACGAAATAAAAGTTAAGTATGTATATCAATAAAATATGACTAGGGGGAGCTTAGGTTTTCAAACTCAATATACCAAGCAGATGACGGAAAAGAAGCCTAAAGATATTGTGACTGGGGATTAAGAGGAAGAAAGAGGGCTGGGGATTTAGCTCAGTGGTTCCAGAGCCTGCTTTGCAAGTGCAAGGACCCAAGTTCAATCCTGGTACCAGAAAAAAAAAAGAAGAAGAATGAGAAGGGAGGGGAAATACACAGAGCAGTGATTCTTAATCACAATGGTCTTACTTCTTTAGGGCAGTGTGGAAGCTGCAGGTACAGCTGAGGCAAATGAGTGAAGAGGGTTAATAAGAAATACTTATGTGCTACACTGTCCTGCACAACTGTTAAAATAATTCTGGTCTGTTGTTGTATATTCTAATCCTACATTTTATTCACTTTTAAATGGTCTGTGACTCTTTATTTTTTTGTACTGGGGATCGAACTCATGGCAATGCACTTGCAAGGCAGGTGTGATGCCACTGAGCTAAATCCCTGGCCTTGTCTATATTTCTTTTATGGTATTAATTTTATCTTACTGCTCTTAAGTGCAGTCTCCTTTTTTTGAACTGCAAGAGCACAAACATACCAAGCACTCTCCCAATGAATTACTCCAATCCTCCTGACCTTATTATTGTAACTGCTATATATCACCTAGTAGTAGCATCTACGTATTTCCATACCAAATACACATTATACATCATTTCATTTTATTTCACATTTATATATTTAAGATATATTATTTTAAAAATTAAGACTGTGGTAATTATTAGCTACTAATTTCATTTCAGGCTAATAGAAGTGTCTTATTTCTTATACATATTTTTTATAAAAAGTGGGAGGGTTTTGACCAGATAAGTTGAGGATTAAGAATTTAGATCTGTGTCTAGACAAAGGGTGAGTTCACCCAATCCAAAATTAGCCCTGATTTGTTTCAATCAACTTTATAAGACTAGAACAAGTATGGTAAAAATTTCAAAACTTGAAAACAGTATGAGAGAAATATTTACTCCCCCAAAATAAAGCAAAATACTCAAGATGAAAAACTAATCAGAAGAGCTGGTTAGTTAATGGGAAAAGAATTTTGGAAATTAAAATTAGGATGGTCAGACTGGCTCTGAAAATAATGCAGGTGAAAGAAGAAGGCATATTTAGCTACTAGAGTTTTTTCAACAACTGTATAAAAATAAGCACATTTCAGGTTAACAAAATGAATATCAACTGCTGATCTTGGAAGAGATGTATTACAGCAAATTGATTTCTCACCGGAAAATGTCTTGAGAGCTATTCAAACCTAACGGTACTGTATCTGCAACTCTTAACAATGCTGCTTCGCAGCTGTCTCTCTGAATATGAGAACATGTCTGTCCTTGTGGCACAAACTGGCAAATTTAATTAAGCTGCTGCAACAACAAGGTGCTGACTCAGATATGCCGGAGTAGGAAAGTCAAGGAACTCTAGCAGTTAAACTGGCTACATTCAGCAAAGAATGAGATGGCAGCACATCAAGATCATTTCCGAGCGCAGTGCTGTCAAAATCTTCATCAGGGTGTAAACCAAAAGCACCTTACAGGGTTTCTCTATCCCCATTTACAGCACTATATTTTATTTCAGTTCATAGTCTGAAGTTTCCACCCTTCCTTTTGTTAACTACCCATTCTCCTTCATTTTATTGAAAGATTATATGAAAAAAGCAGAATCCAATATTGTTAGCTTCCTGTACTTTAAGACTGCTGGTATGGCAGCTTCTTTAAAAGTACCATTTGGAAATAATATTCTGGCCTCCATTCGGAGTCTACCCGTATTTCCTGAGTTTGATTTACTTTTCTATAAAGACTGGGTTAAAGACTCAGCTTTTTTCTATTTAAAGCTACTACTTTTCTCCTTGTTGGCTTAAAACTCAAGTTATAAATATCTGCAACCAGAATCTTTAATTTAAAAAAAAGGCAAATGTTTATAGTGATTATTTCTATATAAGTGGCTCATGGGGCATTCTGATAGTTGCTTACATAACCTTTCCAAATATTTCATAGTGAACATAATTCATTTTTGCTGCTTGACGGGAAACACCATATTAACTTACTACATTAGTCATATGTAAACATACAATTCCATTGGTTCTTTCATTTTATAAACATATATGGAGTATGGAGAGTAAAAGGAAAGCTTTTTATGTTGAAATTAAGAGTAAAGCCTTTTTGGCTGGGCATGGTGGTGCATGTCTATAATTTCAGCACTTGGGAAGCTGAGGCAGAAGGATCATCACAAGTTTGAGGCTAGCCTGGGCTGCATAGTGAGTTCAAGGCCAGCCTAGACTACACAGTGAGTCCCTGTCTCAAAAACAAAACAATCAGGAGGCTGAAGCAGGAGGATCACCATGAGTTCAAGGTCAGCCTGGGCTACATAGTAAGTACCTGTCTCAAAAAAACGGGGGGGTGGAAAATAAGAGTAAAAGCCTTTTTGTGACAGGACAAGGGTTGAAAAAAAGCCTGCTTCTGTTAAAAGTGGTGTGATTAAAAATGTCAGTATTTTCCAACATGTGAGAGAATACATAAAATGAAATGAAAAATTAGGGCTAATAAAAAGTTCATACTCTTCCTGGTATTTCCACCAAAAAAACAGCTGTAAATTAGTTGTAGCGTCTGAAAATCCACCACTTCCTATAACAATACTCAATAAAATTTAGGACTAGAGGAAAAAAAAGTCGAGAAACATATATCAAAATTCCATAATACATAAATACATACATATACATATACATATATATGTTATATATATATGTATAGGTAAATTACGCAGTAAGTTATTTTGTGCTGTATAGAAATCTAAAGAAAAATAAGCAGATTTTAAAGGGAGAATAAAATATCTCAGGAGTTTGGCATAAACACCAGCCAAATGTCCTCTACTCCCTACGTTTTGTTTGTTTTCTTTTTTTTTTTTGGTAGTACTGGGGATCGAGTCCAAGGCTTTTGCACTGAGCTCCATCCTGAGCTCTATTTCTTTATTCTGAGACAGGGATTCAGCTGATGAGTTGCCCAGAGTCTGCCAGCATGACGGATCACAGGCACACACCAGCATGCTCACTTTGCCCTCTGCCTTGTTCAAAGCGAGGCTATAAGCCACACTCAACTTAAGTTGAATGAAGTGGACCCGAAGAGAACCATTAACATTTTTAAGAAGCAGTGTAAGGATGAGCAAAACCAGTATCAAAATATTTTAGTCTGAAATATAAGCGAGATAAAAGTTCAAAAGTGGTAAGAGGATTTTTTAAAAAAGGTAAAGACGTAGGTTTGCAAATCCCAGGATACTACAGTTTGATGGGCATTTTGGAATCAAAATAAACAAAGGCAATTATTTAACTGGTAAATTTTATGAAATTGTCAGTAAGAAATGATACAAGCTGAATCACAGAAGTATTTTTTAAATCCACAGATGCACATACATAAAGAGGTTTATCAATTTTCTAAACCTGGCAATAGTGAAGACATTCAAACGTGCTTGCTTCATGAATGTTTGTAATAGCAATCTGGAAACATTTATCAAAATAAATACACACATTATCTTCCACTTACAAAAATTTGCCTTATTTACTGCAATTTTAAGGGAATGGAAAGGAGCTAAATGAATATCAATAAGTCACTTAAAATTATATACATCAATAGAAGATGAAACAGCTACTGAAAAGAATGAGGTCAAACTGTATGTGCTAAGAGAACAATATCATTACCATGATACATCAGGTTAAGGCCAGTACAGCATAGGCCACTGTACACAGGATGCTCCTTTGCATTAAAAAGATGGGGCATATTACCGTATGCGTGCAGTATGATACATATGCACCTACTATAAGCTAAATGAACTCCATAGATACGACTTTAATCCTTTGAAGTTCACATTTAAAAGGTTGTATTAAAAGTGCAAAATAGAGCCGGGGATTTAGCTCAGTGGTTCCACCACCTGCCTCGCAAGCACAGGGACCTGAGTTCAATCCCCATACCAAAAAACAAAACAAAAAAGTGCAAAATAAATGTTTCTTAAATATTCAAGGAATCTGATGATTGGCCATGACAAGAAGCCTGAAGGTAAGGGTGGCAAAAGACCTGAGAAATACCAATGACCAGAATACTAGGAAGAAAACTAGAAGAGCGAGACAGCTCCTAGTCCAGAGCTCACTGAGGCCCATGAGAGGAGCAGGTTCATTGCTGCAGTGGAGGTGGAAACTACATTAGAGTGGGATGCTCAGCGGAAAGCAAGCACAATGGGTTATGCAGTGAATGAAGATTTTTATCCTTCTTTTACTATATTCTGTCAATCTGATTCTTGATTAGGAAGTTAAATCCACTTCTACTTCAAGTAATTACTGATAGAGAAGGATTCACTATTTTGTTAAATGTTTTCCATAGGTCATACAGCTTTTTTTGCTCATTTTCTCCCAGTAAGCATACACAAGTCTTTAAAGAAGTCTAAGAACAAATGAAGAAAGACGTGAGATGGTGTCTGCAGTGGAATGTGGAGTTCAGGGAATATTTAACACAGGAAAACCTGAACATATTCAACTACTGATCAAGATGACTGAAAATGGGAGAGAATAAAGATATAGGAACAAGAGGTGGTAACTGGCAGAGAGGAAAATGAGAAGGCAGGAAAAGATGGGGATATAGGTTTCCTCCCTGGTAAAAGAACAAAGGATGAACGGAAATGTGGAACTCCCCCCTAAGTCTACAACTGCTGGTTTGCCAATTAATCTGCAATGGAGTATAAAGTCAGTCAAAAGGAAAAGAGCTGCTACTATAGGGAGGTTAACAAAATACATAATTCTTTTAAAGTGAAAATTATCACTAAATAGTCATTTTCATCCCAGAGAGGAAAAAAAGCTTTGGCAATCTGGCAGTATCTATCAAAATATAAAGGGCATACATCATACAGCTAAATAATTCAATTTCCATGAATTTATCTTTTTTTTTCTTGGTACTGGGGATCGAACTTGGGACCTTGGGCTTGCAAGAACCCACTGAACTAATTCCCAGGCAGAGGAACCGTTGAACTAATTCCCTGGCCCTCCATGAATTTATCTTTAAATTGAAAAAAACAAAAAAATTCTCACCAATATATTATTTACAATTACAAAAAGGAATACAAACACTTTACAAAATAGAACTACATAAATGAAGTAAAAGTTCTATATAATGAAATAACACATACCTACTAAGAAGAGTGGGGAAAAAAGATTGAGCTATACGGGCCGGGGATTTAGCTCAGTGGTTCCAGCGCCTGCCTCGCAAGCACAAGGGCCTGAGTTCGATCCCCGGGACCAAAAAAAAAAAAAAAAACAAAAAAAAAAAATTGACCTATATGTATAGAAGCAGGGAAAGAAACACAAAATACTGATTTTAATGGAAAAGCAAACTGTAAAAGAGTTTTATAAATATTTTAAAATGGGAATGATCCCATTTTATGTGGGTATAGGGTTTTGCTCATGTGTGGAGAGAGATAAAGTGTTAACAGTAGTTTTTTTTCTATTTTTAAACTTTCTTTCATTTAAATGTGGAATAGTAAAGATAGATATAAATTGCAATCACCAGAAAAATAATTACATATGAAAATAAAGAGCCACATGAATAAACATATTACCTGTTAGACAAAATACATAATTCTTTTAAAGTTGGAGCCATGGAATGTTCTTTATAGTTTTCTCGAGAGAAAAATGTTTTCAGGCCATTTTTGGGGGAAATGTCCCTGTGAAATAAAGTAATTTATTTGCATTTGACAATTCAAAATTTCACACTAGACCAGAAGCATAACGGTACAATTGTAAATTATGACTCCATGCCCTTTACCCCCTTTTGCTAGACAACTACGTCTTAATGTGTTTAATTTCATGAACCAGATCTGTGAACCTGGATGCTTTCTCAGGCAGCAGTAAGCTCAGGCCACTTATGAAACTTTCTAGCTCCTACAATCACTCTTGCTTTTCTTGTAGCACCCAATTACATAAACGTCAGAGAGACTCAAGGATTAAAGATAGAACAATTAAGTCTTTGAGAGAGGAAGGCTCATCTCTGGCTGTGGGGCATAACATTAGGATCTTTGGTAAAAAGAATGTGCTTCTTTTTTTTTTTTCAAGAACTATTATACCAGACCAAAACACTGAATATCCTACTTATCTTTGTTAACTTGGCAAATGGGACAAAGGGGTGCCTTTGCTAAAATCATCTGTGAAGTGATGTATGATTTTTCGTAAGTCCAGAATTAATCAAGATTAACATCCTACAGCCAATGCTTTCCGTGTACTGTAGTTAAGTATCCCCCAGATGCTGGCTGAATAAAGGAACTAAAAAATTGAAAACCTTGAGAATCATTAATGTAGGAAGGACAACAGTTAGTGGAACTATGTGAGAAACCATAGTTTCTTTCAAAGGTTACGATCATGTGCAAAGATTTTACACCACATTTGGTTTCACAATGCCAGTGGTACATGTGTAAGAAAAATGTGCTCAACATCTGGACACATACTTTACAATCCTGGCAAGGAAAACTCTTAAAACCTACAATAGAATGCTCTAATCAAATATAACTTCTGGCTGATGCAGTACCCAAATGGGAAATTTTAGAATGCTTGCTGTTTAATTAATTATTAATGCTTTTATGAGTGTTTGCTATGATTAGGGTATTAATGGTAAAATTACAATTTGTTTGCTATGGACCAGGCTAAACCCTTCTTTTCCCTTCCCTTCCCTCTGTTTTGCTGTGACCCTGGAGATTAAACCAAAGGCTTTGGGCTAGGCATGCACTCTGTCACTGAGCTACCTCCTGTGCTTTTCTTTTCTTCTTTTTTTTTTTTTTTGAGGTAGGGTCTCACTACGTAGTTCAGGCTGGCCAGGACCTTACTATGTGGCCGATGCTGGCCTCGAACTCATGGTGATCCTCCTGCCTCAGCATTCACAATGCTGGGATTACAGGTGTGCATCACCATGCCCAGTTGTCCCGTACTTTTCTTGAGACATGGTTTCACCAATTTATTCAAGCTGACCTTGAACCTGTGATCCTCTTGCCTCAGTTTCTAGAAAAGCTGGGATTATAGGCACGCACCATTCTGCCCGGCTTAAAGTTTATTATGTTGTTAAGGTACTGCATGTGTAATATCTCAATGAATTCTAAGATTTCCACTTACTGTAAAACAAAGTCAAAGACCTAAGGGATTGTGGGCTCCTTTGGGAATAAGAGTGTTTTTGCAATAAATAGGTTATTATTGCACATAATGATTTAATAATCTCTGAGTCAGGTACTATTTAAAAAATCTTTGTAACCTCTGTGCAACCTTTGTATCATCCTTGGCTGACTCAGTAAACATATGTTAAAATGACCTAAAGAAGAAGCATGCATTAGTTACATGGCTGCAAAACCACATTACTTAACTGGTTTCGCCATTTGAGAAGCTCTCACGCACTTCTAAAATACAGAATACAATCTACACATTTATATTATCATTTGATATTGACTGTAACATAAGAGAAAGAAGCGTGTCTAATTTTAAAGAGGCCCTACCTCTTTTATTATTTGTATGGAATTAGGCAAAGGTTTTAGGTACAAGAAAATCCCAGCATTTCCCTTCCAGAAGAGACCAATGACATACACATGATGAAATCATAAATCAGAAGTGTTCAGTATGTGAAGATGAGAAGAGAGTAAATTCCAAGACCACAAATTTTATTTTCCATTTCTTGCAAATCTTTCTGGGCCAGGAGCTATCTTTTCCTATATCAACCACCAGCCCAGACTCACTCCCCTTCAACGGATTAGGAAGAGATAGAACTTACCAGTTTAGCTTTGGTTCACTCATGGATATACAGGAGCTCATCTTCCTAGATTTCTGTAGCACACAATTCTGTTGCCTGGCAGCAAAGGCTTCAAGATAGGCAGGATCCCTCCAGCACGTACTTTCAACCCAGGAAAATCAAAAGATCACAATCAAAATCAAGGGATTGGCTTAGGTGAGAAAGAATCTCTGATTATTGTCAAAGCAATGTGAGCCTAGAAGGGAATGCTGCCCACAGATGAACGGAACAAGGTCCTCTGTAGCTGAGTAACAACGATGAGCCTGTTTCCATTAAACTTGGGCCAGAAGGGTCTTTCTTAGTACAGTCTGGACTTGATGGCAAGGAGGTGTATGTCTTAGCTCTTCCCTGCTCCCTTATTGTTAAAAATCTTGTTTCCCGACCATACTGTTATGGGACACATTCTGCACACCACGCATGGCAAAAGTTCTCCGACTATCAAGAACTCAGACCTTTCTAAGAGAACGAACCGTCCGGCTGAGACTCACGTCCAGGCAACTAAAGTGACAATTCACAGGACTGTCTGGAGTTATCATCAGGAGCAACGATTTGCTACATGATTTTTGCCGATCTGTCACCCCGAGCGGGATGACAACGTGGCTAGCGAAAGGGTAACAGATTCGGGAATCTTAGCCCCTCCCAGGCCACCGAATCCACTGCGACCCTGTAAGGGACTGGGAGGTGAGGGTGGGGGTTGGATTAGGCAAGGGGACCGCGGCGGCAAAGGAGACCCGACAGGCGAAGGGGGCTGCGAAGCCGGCGCCGGAGGCAGAGCTCGCCATGCTCCTTCCGCCCCCGCCACGAGCCCTCTGTTTGCCCACCCACACTTAGGGCCGTGCCCTCCCGCCGCTTCTCCGCCGTTCTTCCGCCCACCTCGCGCTCTCCGGCGGCGCCCTCCCGGCCGCGGACCCCACAACACACACGCTCCGCCCCAATCCTCACCCCGGAGCGGCAGGGAAGGTGGTATTTAAAGAACGTGGACGCGCGAACCCGGTCCTGCGCGATGACGTCACGAGACGCAGGGGCGGGGCGTACGTGTGCCTGGGCTCTGGCATAGCGCCGTGCGTGCTGCAGTTGGTTTAGTCCTGATTGTTGAGGTCTGGTTTTTGATGTACCCTAGGCCTCAGAGTGTTTGTCGAGTGAGCCAGGATTGTGGTACATGGGGAGGAGGCCAGGCATGTGATTGGAAAGACACGGATGTGATCCTAGGAAGTTAACTTCCCTAATCCCGTTTCTGCACCATGAAGTGGAGATGGATTGGAGTATGCGCTCCTACGCCTAGCCGAGAACTTGGCTCCTCACGGGCCTGTTCCCTGTTCCCTGTGCCACTTAAGATGTCACTTCCTCTAGGGTCACTTGTGGTCCCGTGGGACCAAAACTGGTATTTCCAGAGTTCCCGCCTCCACAAGGGGGATTAAACTCAAGGCCTTCACAGTGATTCCCTTTTTCATTTTTATTCTGAGGCGCGGTTTTGCCTAGTTGCTAAATTACCTGGGTTGGGCTCGAACTTGGAATCCTTCACCTCAGGCTCTCAGAGTGTAGAGATTACTGGCATGTGCCACCGTGCCCAGCTTTTCCAGAGCTTTTCAACCCAAAGTAGAAAGCTATAAGCTACTTAAGAGAAGTGTTATGGTTTGGATCTTAACTATCTTCCAAATGCCTGTAGACCGAAGGCTGGGTTGCCAATCTATGGGAAGGTGGTGAATCCTTTAAGGGGCGGGGCTTATTTGCAATTAATTCCGTGGGGGTGTTCCCTGGCAGGGGATGTTGGGACCGCAGTCCCTCTCTGTTTTCTCTCGGAGCAGCTGTGCTCGGCCCCTGCGCTGAGGTCTGATGTTCTGCCTCTTCAGGGAGCCGAATGACCACGACGGCAGACTCTGAAACCGTGAGCCCGATAAACCTTTTCTTCTTTACCTTAGGAATTTCCTCACAGCAACAGACACATAGCACTAGAGGTATAGAGAAATACTATGTGAGTTCGAAGAGGAAGAGAAATTATAGTTGTGAGAGGCAGAAAGCTGCTTCGAATGGCTTAGAGACTTGAATTTGTTAACCTAAACCACTCCGTTAGGGTACAGGGTGGTAGCAGAGCAGGAACTTGGTTAAGCAAGGAGCTACCAGGTTGAAAGATGATCACTGATCTTGCCGCCCTGATGGTCATTATGGTCTTGCCAGGAAGCTCATACAGGAGCAGTTTGCATAAGGGGTTGTTGACCACGGGCTGGTGGGCCTTTTCTCCCAGGTGGAGGTGCCTCACGTGTTTTCCAGCTCTGCGTATTTCCAGAAAAACTGATTGTTGTCGTCAACGATCAGGTGGTTCTTGTTGCTGATTAGTTTGCCTGCGTTCAGTTCCTGATAGTACAGAAAGGAAAGGTTAGGAATCAGTAGCTGCTCAGAGAAGACAAGAGTAAGGTGAAGTTAAATACGAGGTCCGGCGTGCTGAGGGAGAGAGATCTGGTCTTAATGCTTGGTTCTTCATCAAACAGCTGCCCTGAGCGCTTGCAGTGTGAGCTAACTTGAAGAATTCGGGTAGTGGACTGTTGGGAACAGGCATGAGAGACAGAGGCCAGCTCAAGGAATTGTGCTAACCAGTTGCAAGAACAGACCCTAGTTTGTGTGCTATGAGGAACCTGTGTTCTGAATTTTACAATGTTCAATGATATTGCTCACTGTTATTCTAAAAAATATGCTATAAGTGGTGGTGAACCTTTTAGAGCTTTCGATGATAACAATCAGCTGCGGTACATGTGCTTTAGGTTCGCCACCACTGCTGTAAGAGCTCTTGGGTGGTTTATTTTAACTGGATTGCGAGGTCTTTGAAGGGTAATAGAAACAGGTGGAGAAGTTGACTGGCGCCAAACACAGAAGGCTTTGTAAACCGGATGGAGGAAGTTTGGCTTTATAAGAAATAGAATGGGGAGGGGGGCTTATAACCAAAGGATGACAGTAGGGCTGCTCCAGGAGAGTTGTCTGGCCCCATAATCAATGAATGGTGTGAGTGTGAGTGTGTGGGGGGTTAGGAGACAGTGGTTACCAGTCAGCAGGTGAAAAGCCTGACACGGTGCAGTTTTGTTTTTTTTATTAGGTTGATGATATTTATGGCTGTACTAAAACTTACAGAGTAAATGTGTTGGGTGCTACCTTCTCTCTTTATTTGGTACCCATAGTCTCGATTCAGTTACCCACAGTCAGCTATGGTCTGAAAATATTAAATGAAGTGTTCTAGAAATAAACATTTTAATAATTCACAAGTCTTCTTATACTAGTATGTGGTTATGATTATTCTATTTTTAAGTTTAATCTCATTCTCTGCCTAATGTGTAAGTTAAATTTATCATAGGTAGGTATAGGAAAACAACACAGTGATAGAGGGCTTGGTACTATGTTTCTGATATTCACTGAGGCACTGCACATATCCCTGGGAATAAGGGGACTCGTAAGCATGCAGTCAAGGAGAATTGGGCAGTCCTGCCCTAGCCTGTATCAGCTGCTATACTTATTAAAGAATTGTGCTACTGGGCCCGGGATTTAGCTCAGTGGTTTCACAACCTGCTTCGAAAGTGCAAGGTCCCGAGTTCCATCCCTGGTATGTACACATACACACACACAAACATGCCGTGCTTGAAGAATTGTGCTACTGGCAGGTACCAGCCCATATCACCACATGCACTATGGTATAGGAGCGTCATCATACAGTCCTTGTGTTGGGATTCCGGATTTTCATGCTCAGGCACTGTTCTCTAGTTCGAGTGGTTGCAAGATAGCAGTCACAGTTTTAGAACCAGAAATCACTTGGAGATTATCTAGTCTGACCCCCTGTTTTGTTGGTAAGGAGACAGGCTTAATTTGCCAAGCTGCTTTTCCAATATCATGTGATCAGTGATAAAATGAATACTAAAATCAGGCCTTGTAACATTTGCCACTTGTTAGGAATTGAATGCTTGCCCCCACTTCCACTACACCCAGAATCGAAGCCGTAAGACCCAATGTGATAGCTCTGTCAGATGGGATTTGGGGAACTAATGAGATATAGATTAAGGTGTGTGGATGGGACCTTGTGATGGGATTAATGCCCTTCTAGGAAGACGAAGAGGGACCAGAGGTCACTTTCTCTACCACGTGAGGATGCAGCCAGAAGGTGGCCGTCTACAGGCCAGAAGCTGAATCGATCACAGCTGAATCTTGACTTCCCAGCTTCCAGAGCTATGAGAAAATGCACGAATGTGTTAACAGGTTCCTGATGGCTAGAAGGGGGGTGGCTGCACATGCGTGACTGTCCCATCACGCGGCGTGTGCCACTGGTGGTATAGATGGAGCTAATCCCTTTTATCAGTGTTGCTTGAACTCGGATAACTACTGCACAGATATAAATATTGATCAGTGCTACTCATACCAATGAAAAATTCCTACACTAATCAAATTAAATTGAAAAAATTTATTTGTATTGAATTTCTTTAAAACATTGTCTATGTGACAGCAGCTGATTTGTGAAGAGTGCACAACACAGCTTGACGCACCTGACCCCCCTACAGAGGATCTAACTCGGGATCTTGCACTTGCAAGGCAGGCGGCAGAACCACTGAGCTAAATCCAGGCCTACAGGACCTTTTTGTGGCCTCCACCGCACCCAGTTTTCCCCATAATTTTATAATAATCCCTTTGTTGCTTGCGTGTGTTTCTCACCCTCCCCAAATAAGCTTCTACAAAGTGATTTTTTGGAGTAATTTACGCCAGTGGCATGTCTACACAGGTCTATCAGTAATGGAAATGTTGTGAGTACCCCATTGTTGGTGTATATAATATGCATGTACAGCTGCCGCACCGCAAACTGGGGGCCTGCAAGTTTTTAATGCCATTTCAGTGTTTATCTTAAGGAACTGTAATGGGGTGGCATCTGGTGTGCTAAGTCAGCCCCTTTCTTTGTAATCAAAGACAGGATCAGGTTTTATGTTTCCAGGTTTTCCTTCATCAATGTACATGCATGATTTTTACAAGTCACTAATATACAAATGATTCATTTGTCTGTTTAACAAATTTTACATCAGAAGGATTTTCAGTTTGTGACTTTGCCATATATTTGCTTTGTCATTGCTTATACAGGTCAGAATTTTCGATTTGGCTGTACTGTGCTGTAAAATACATTTTTTTTTTTTTTGGTAAAAGTTCTTATGCTGGGATGACTATGTATCTGCATATAATGTATGGTCAAGTAAATGGTTCATTAATTTCAAAACAGCAGAATGCTGTGGCATAGACATGTAAATCATAGGAGTAATTAGGCAAACATAATTTACGTAATTTTATCATTTATTTGTGCTGTTTTACTGATAATACTGATGAAAATGCAGCCATCCTCACCATAAAGTCATACTTTTGTCTATCATTGCATTTTTCCCATTTTACTGCCTTTTTTTTTTTTTGGTACCAGGGATCAAACTCGGGACCTGCGCTTGTGAGGCGGGTGGCGGAACCACTGAGCTAAATCCCTGGGGGACTGCATTCTTGAATATACTAATAATTTCTTTCATGAGATTTTTTAAGTTAGGTTTTGTTGTTGTTGTTTTAAGACAGAGTTTTGCTGTGTAGTCCAGGCTAGTCTTAAACTCACTGTGTAGCCCAAGCTGGCCTCAAACTTGCAGCAATCCTCCTGCCTCAGCCTCCTAAGTGCTGAGATTACAGGTTTGTGCCACCATGTGCAGCATGATTTTTCTAAATTTATTCAGGGGATCCTTGGTTCTGCAAGTGGTATCATAATAACCCCCCCCCAATCACGTTGCTTGCCATTCTTTGTGGCATTGGTGTACATATTATTTCCCAACCAGTAATGGTTTTATTCTCATAATAATACACCTATAAAAATTTTCACTTCACTAATTGTAATGAATTTGCCTGTTGCTGGTACTTTCTTTTTGTGCTAAAGCCACATTGTATGGCATAGCTATTCAACTATAATTTTGAGTATATTATCAGATATGAATAATTTATACAACATGAAAGAGTCACTGCAATTCATCTCCTTTTATTAGTACATGATTGCAGTACATAATGATCACATTCTTCATAGGGGAAGTTTATATAACATATCTTAATTTTTTTCTGGTCTCTTTCCTCTCCCTCCAGCCTTTCTTTCCCTCCTTATTTACAAAAGCTCTATTTTTTCTTTAAATTCTTTATTCCTTAAATCCTTGTTTCCTTCCTTCCCTCTCATCTCTTTTTCCCCTTCCTATTTGAAAAAGTTTTTTCTACTTCCTAGTATCCGTCCTCCGTTTTGCTCCTTATGTATACTATAGGTTTCTCACACAAGAGAAACAGCAATATTTAAACTTGGGTGTCTGATTTATTTCATTTAGGATAATGGTCTTTTGGTGCATTCATTTACTAAAAAATGATTCAAGTTTTTCTTTCTTTATGGCAGAGTAGTACTCCATTGTATATAAGTACATTTTCTTTATCCATTCATCTGTTGATAGACATATGCGCTGTTTCCAAGGTTTAGCTATTATATATCGTGCTGCTATACACATGGGTGTGCATGTATAACTGTGGTATGATGACTTTAATTCTTCTGGGAAGGTACCTAGAAGGGGACTAGCTGGGTAAAATGGATCTTGTAGTTTTGGTTTTCTGAGGAATCTCCATCTGGATTTCCATAGTGGATGTGCCAATTGACATTCTACCAAAAGTGGGGGGGTGGTCCCCACAGCCTCACCAGCATTTGTCGTTGGTTGATCTCTTGAGACAGCCGATCCTTCTGGAGTAAGATGGAATCTCAGTGTTGTTTTAATTTATATTTTCAAATGGCCAGTGACATTGAGCATTTTTTCATGTATTTATTGGTGTTCTGAGATGTGTCTATTCATTTCAGATGCCCATTTTTGGATCAAGTCTTTAAATTTGGGGGGCCTCATTTTTTGAGTTCTTTACGTTTTAGATACTAATCCTCTGAGGAATAGCTGACAAAGATTGTTTCCCATTTGTATGTTATCTCTTCACTGTATTAATGGCTTCCTTTGCTGTGCTTTTCTAATTTGATGTGACCCCAGTTGTTGATTTTTTGTAATATTTCTTGTGGAACCAGGGTTTTGATCACAAAGCCTACACCTGTGTCTTCAAGAATTTCACCTATTCAGCAGATTAAGCATTTCTGTTTTAGTATATAGATCTTTGATCCATTTGATTTTAGTTTAGCGCATGGTGAGAGAGATGAGTCGAAGTTTAATCTTCAGTATGTGAAAAGCTAGTTTCCCCATGCAATTAATATTTCTTAGCTGGGTGTGGTGGGGCACACCTGTAATCCCAGCACTTGGGAGGTTGAGGCAGGAGGATCACTGTGAGTTTGAGAGCAGCCTGGACTGCGTAGTGAGTTCCAGGTCAGTCTCAACTACGTAGTGAGACCCTGTCTGAAAAAACAAAACAAAACAAAACAAAACAGTATTTCTTACTAGACTCTCCACGTCTTGCAGTTCTGTGTGTTCGTGTTCTGTCACATTCCTTTCTGTTATCAGCTGTCATTCCTCCTCTTGATCTTCTGCATCCATATCCACACCACTCCGATGTTCATTGAATGTATTGGCCACAAGATTACTTCTTTCCATCTGTAATTCATCTTTGCCTGAAGAGCATTAGATAGGCTGTGACCTTTTCCTTTGATGAGATACAATTACAGCTTCATCTGATCATCTGTCTTCTGTGTTTGACCCTCTACTGAGAAAAAATTTACACGAATGATATACTCTTAAAATTGAAAATGAATGTTATACATACATATGTGCAAAAATAATATGTAAAAATGAAAATCCCAAACTAACAGAACTACCAAGGAAAAACAAAGGAATAATGAAAGAAAAATTTACCAGTGAGTTCAATAATAATCTAGCCATGTGTAATAACTGTCTTTAGTGTCTCATATTAACAAAAGGGCATACACAGCCTAGCTATATAACTTCAGGTGATCAAATTCAAGTAAGAACCACCTAGCAACAGGGTATGTGAATTACAGCCCTGTCGTGAACATGTTAAGCCCTCCAGACTATGATATTGTTCTAATGGGCCAAGCGGACTGACCCTCATTACACTATATTAAATATGTGTATCCTTATTTTGCCTTCGAAAGCCAAAGCAGAATATGGGAATGAGTGTGGGCGTCCTGGAGATGAGCAAATAAGTGCATCGGTTTGTGTGTCCGTTTTTCTACCAGCTGGCAGTGAGATCCTAGCCATACTGTAGGTCCTCGTTACATCTCACGTTCCTCATTTGTGTAATGAGTACAGTAATGCCTCACCTACAGGATTGTTGGGAAGATTGGGAGTTGTAGAAAAAGTACCTTGCAAAGAGAAAGTATGCAGTGCATAGTGTTCATTAATAAATACTCTTTCTGCAAAAAATGAAATAACGGAAGTAGCATTGTGAGCCCAGGACTATACTACAAAGAAGAAATGGTACGTATTTGGCCATATAGAAGGCCCTATGAGGACACAGTGGGAAGAAACTCATTCTCATGAAGACAGTTTGGGGAATTTAGAGTTTAATCTACATGGAGTTTTAAAAAACTTTTAATTTAAAAGTAACTTTTAACACATACAGCGATTCCTCATTTCCTGACCTGCCTTGTTAATGACTCTGGACTTAAGACTTGCATTCAGTCTTATGACATAGGAACGTGAGCAGCAGTGTAGCCTTGTGGTGGCTGCTTCTACTGTGCACTACTGTAATTTTGGCTGATCGCTCTGTACACTGCTGTAGTTTTATGTTGTATGTGGCAGTATTGCATGGAAGAGTTATGCCAGTGAAAGCAAAGTCATCAAGTTGGAGTTTCCTTTGCCCATTTCTTTGTTCTGAATATTGTAAGCTACACACATCATACAATTCCTCATTTAGCAACCTAGTTGTAGCAAGAGGACTCAGTCATTAGACAAGGGGTGTCTGGACTAATTTTACATATTAATAGGATTCACTAATATTTCCATACTTGTATACATGATATACTGACAATATATCCACCTTATTTTCTCTCATTCTGTATTTTCTCTTCATTCTCTTGTTTTTGTTTCTGTGCATGGGCCATTTGTCAATTTTTCCTTTTGTTTCTTGTGCCTTGGGGATCCTATCCAGAAAATCATTACATGTACCAATATCTTGATGTATTTCTTCAGTGTTTTCTTCTAGTAGTTTCAGAATATCAGGTTTTACATTAAGGTTTTGATGCTTTTTGAGCTGACTTTTTATATAGGATGAGTGAGAGAGGCCAGTTACTTCCTGTATGTGGATATACAGTCTTCCCAGCATCCTTTGTTTTTGCTGAAGAAGCTGTCCTTTCCCAGTGTATGATTTTGGCAACCTTGCCAGGTATCATCTGGTTATAGACATGTGCATTTACTTCTGGGTTTTCTATTCAATCCCATTGGTCCTATGTGTGTATGCCAGTTCCGTGTTGTTTAGGTTGCTGTGGCTCCATTGTATGTCTTGAAATCGGTTTTGTGATGTCTCCAGCTTTGTTCTTTTTTTCTCAAGAGTGCTTTGGCTATTTTATGCTGCCATGTGAAAGTTAGGATTTTTTTTCTAGTTCTGTGAAAAATGTGATTGGTGAAGAATGTGATTTGTTTGTTTGTTTGTTTGTTTTTGAGACAGCGTCTCACTATGTAGTTGAGACTGACCTGGAACTCATTATGTAGCCCAGGCTGGTCTGGAACTCACAGCGATCCTCCCGCCTCAGCCTCCAGAGTGCTGGGATTACAGGTGTGTGCCACCACGTCCAGCTATAAGAATGTGATTTTGATGGGAATTGCCTTGAATCCGTAGATGGCTTTGGAAGGTATGGCCATTTAATTAACTCTGATTCTTCCAATTCATGAACATGGAAGAGCATTCCACCTTTTAATATCTTCTTCAGTTTCTTCTTTTTTGGGGGGAGGGTTCATTGTGGGGGCCTTTCACTTCCTGTTTATTCCTAGCTGTTTTATTTTGTGGCTGTTGTGAGTGCAGTTATTTTCATGCATTGTTTCTTAGGAATTTGTTGTTGGTATATAGAAAAGCATGCACTTTCATGTGTTGATTTTTGTATCCTGCTAACTTAGTGAGTTTATCAGTTTTAATAGTCTTTTGGTGAAATCTACATTTTTTTTCTTTCCTTTTTTTTTTTTTTAGGACAAGATCTCACTATATTGTTCAGGATGGCCTTGAGCTCATTATGTAGCTTAGGCTGGCCTTGAACTCATGGCCGTCTTCCTGCTTCAGCCTTCTGAGTGCTGGGATTACTGGCATGCATCAGCACATCAGGCTCTTTAGGTTTTTCTGTTTGGAACCATATCTGCAAGCAAGGTTAATTTGATTTCCTCTCTTCCTATTTATTTGGGTTTTTTTTGTTTTTGTTTTTTCTTTCTCTGGATGAACTGCTCTGGCTAAAATTTCTACCATCATGTCAAATAAGGGTGGGCACCCTTTTCATTCCTGACTGTAGAGGAAATGCTTTCAGATTTTCCCTGTTCAGAATGATCTTGGCTGTAGGCTTGTTTTATATATAGCCTTCATTGTATTGAAGTATGATCCTTCCATTCCTGATTTGTTTAGGGCTTTTATCATGAAGAGGGATGTTGAACCTTATCAAAGTCTTTTTCTGTATATACTGAGATGATCAAATGATTTTTATCCTTCATTCTGTGTATGTGATGTGTACATTGATTTGCACCTTTTGTGGTTTGTTTGTTCATTCTGTGGTACTGAGAAAGCTGAACCCAGGGCCTTTGTATCGAGCAATATCCCCAGGCTTTTTTATTTTTAGATTATTTTGGAACTGCATCTCACTAAGTCACTAAGTTGTCTACTTGGGGCTTGAAATCCCAGAGGCCTGTGCCACCATGCCTCACTTGATTTGCATCTGTTGAACCATCCTTGCATCCCTGGAATGAAATCAACTTGATTGTGGTGTGTACTAATTTTGATTTGCTGATGAATTTAATTTGCTAGTATTTTGTTGAGGATTTTTGCATTTGTCTTTAAAAGGGGTGTTGCTCTATAGTTTTTGTTGTTGTGTTCTTGTCCAGGTGTTGGTGACAGTAAGGCTGGCCTCATAGAATGAATTTTGGAATGCTATAGAGTAGTTGGAGAAGCATTAGCATTTGTTTTTCTTTAAAAGTTTGCTAAAACTCAGCAGTGAAACCACCTGGTCTTGGGCTTTTCTTTGTTGGGAGAATTTTTGTTAATAGGGTTTGATTCAAACCTATTATCTATTATTGGCCCATTACTGTTTTTTTTTTTATCCTTTTCGTTCAGTTTTGGTAGGTTGTGCGTGTCCCGAAATTTGTCCATTTTTCCCTTGAGTTTTCAATTTGTTAGCATACAGTTTTTTCAGAATAATTCAATACTTAGTATTTCTCGGGTATCTGTTTGAATGTCTTCTTTTTTGTCTGTAATTTTCTTGAATCTTTTTTTTTTTTGTAGTCTAGCTAAAGGTTTGTGAAGATTATCTTTTCAAGATTGTAGTTTTTTTAGACTCACTTATTTCTACATTGATCTATATTTCCTTTTGTTTTGGATTTGCTTTGTTCTTGCTCTCTAAGTCCTCGAAATGCACCATTAAGTTATTTTAAATCACTTTTTGTTACATCAGCAGTCATTGCTATAAATACACCTCTTAGTGCCACCCCTGCGGCATCCTGTAGGTTTTAGTATGTTGTGTTTCTATTTTTATTTGTTTCAATAAAAGGTTTAAACATCTCTTTTGACTCTACAGCACCGTTTGTTCAAAAGTATGTTGCTTAGGCTTTTTGCAACTGTGTAGTTTCTAAAGTTATTGTTAAATTCTAGGTTCAATATACTGTGACCAGCAATAATACAGGGTATGATTTCAGTTTTTAAAATTTATGACTTATATCCTAATACATGATCTATTTTAGAGAAAGTTCCATGCACCAATGAAAAGAATGTGTACTCTCTAGCTGTTGGATAGAGTGTTCTGTAATTTCCTTTCTTTGTTTTTTGAGACAGGGTCTTGCTGTGTAGTCTGGACTGGCCTTGAACTCACTATGTAGCTCAAACTGGTCTTGAACTCATTGCGATCCTCTTGCCTTCCCCGTTAGAGTGCTGGGATCACAGGTGTGCACTGCTACGTTCAGCATCTGTAAATGCCTTTTTAAGTCCATTTGATCCATACTGCAGCTTAGCTTTGATATTTATTTGTTGATTTTTTTGGGGGGGTCTGGTTTGTCTACTTATTGGTGATAATGGAATATTGACACCCCCTGCAATTACTGTATTGTATCTATTGTATCTTCTTTCAGTCTCATAGTGTTTTTCAATAAAACTTGATGCTCTGACATTAGATGTATGTAGATCACTAGTGATTATATGTGATGTGATAAAAACCTATGGTAAATGTTGAAATTAAAAGTTTAATTATAGTAAAAGACATTGCCATTAATTCCGTCAAAATACCCTTTGCTTCTAACACATTTATCCCATCATTCTTGCCACTTTCTGAAGCAGCAATGGAATCCTGTTTCATTATTATTTTATTATAATAATAAAATTCTTATAATAATTTTATTTTGAAATATTTAATTAGAGTTTCACTAATTTGCCCAGGGACCTTCATTGTCTTTACAGTAGAGCTATTCCCACTCACTTTCCAGTTCCATTTTCTTGGACTGTTACTCTCCATCCTTTGACTTTTGTGCGTCTTTCCTGTGAGGTGACTTTCCTGTAAGTAACCTATTTTGGGGTCTTACTTTTTAGAACCTTTTAGTCAGTCTGTATCTTTTAATTGGAGAATGGAGACCATCTACATCATTATTGAAAGATAAAGACTTGTACCTGTGATTCTGTAGATTTTCTTCTAGTTGTTTTAATATTCTTGCTTTATTATACTCATTCATATCTGTGGTTTGCTGGTTTACAGAATTGCTAAAATATTTGATTTTTTTCTATTTCTCTTGTATATATTTTCTAGTGCGATTTATACTTCACATGCTATCACAATGCTAGTTATCTTTTTTTCAATTTTCCATGTGTGGCTTTTAAGCATCTTTTATAAATCTGGTATGTTGGTCATGAATTCTCTCACTTTTTACTTATCTAGGAGGTTCTTTGTTTCTCTTTTGGTTGTAATCCTGTTTGACAGTTATTTTCTTTCAGGAGTTGAAATACATTTTTCCTTGCCCTCGAGCATCTAGGGTTTTTGCTGAGAATCTGCTTCTAGTCTAAATGGATCACCCTTAAATGGTGCTTTTTTTCTACAGTTTAACAATTCTGTCTTTGTGGTGTACTTCTGAAAGCTTGATTGTAATGTCCTGTGGAGAGGCTTTGTTCTGGTCATGTATGTTTGATTCCTTTT